>NW_027508833.1:23562500-24050000 GCF_051911475.1 Siphateles boraxobius | reverse complement strand
TTTTTAATTAGTGAGACAAGTTGGTAGAGCGATAGAGCACCAGATAAGCAGCGATGTTCAGGAACAGGAAGCTGTCGTATGGAAGAGGAAGGTCATCTGAAGCATCAAGAAAGCCTGCTGCTTTGAGCTTTATGTGCAGATTATAGCTAATTTTGAGCATCTGGCATTATCCGTCATAAAGAATCTTATTGCCGGAACCCATTTTCTCTATGTCACTGTCAGGAAGTACAGATAGCGACTCTAAACAGTGTGCAAATTGGCGATTTCGGTGTGGCTAGTTATGCTGCATGCTCATAGTGCACAGTCTATAACTGTTTTCCACGGTTTAGCTCTTTACTGGTGCTTGATAAGTTAAGTATCACTAGTACTCTCGCTCGTCGACCTACGCCAACAGACGGCAACAGAGGTAACGCACAGATCCAACAGAACCCAATGAAGTGTCTGCACCGACAGATGCCGACAAACCTGTGAATTGGCCTTGCAACCACTCAAAATACACTTGCAAAAATGTTCTATATAGTATGAATTAGGGCTGCACGATATTGGGAAAATATGCGATATGCGATATTGTTGTTGAGTATTGCGATAACGATATTTCTTGCGATTCTTCTTCCCTAGAGAAGAAACTTTTTTAAAATTATTTATATGTAATGATCATACTAAAATAAACGGGTAGGCTAATAGATATTCTTCTGATCTTCAGTTTTTTTCAGAAGGAGTTACACTTGCAACACTTTGATTAATGGCTGTCTGTGAGACTCTGTTATTGTTACTTGGCATTTCGTTAGCAGTTTTGGTAGATTTGGGCTTACACTTTTTGAAGTCTTCATATAGCTCCCTGAGGTTGCGTTCCAGATGACTGTGGAGATTAGTTTCCCCTCTCCCCTGACAATTTTTCGGCACGGCTCAGTGACACCGTCACCAATGTTCACATATCGCATTTTTTGCGCGTGCAAATTCGTTATTTCCGATGCAGGCGTGCAGCAAGCGCACTCAAAATGAAAGCACATTTTGCCAGGCAACGAAAGAACATCTCAATTTGTCAGAATGCCGCAAGCTCATCACAGGTAATGTGACAAAAAACAATCAGCTTCGCCCTTTCCGTAACAACATTGGAAGCTCGGCCGAACAGCTGATCATAGCTGTACAGGGCGGCTTTTTATTTCTCATCTCCATAAATATATCTAGTGGTAAATCTAATGCAAGGGCTAGAAATCAATTAATCCTTTGCTGATACTTCCTCGTCATCATGGAAAGCGCTCAGCGCCGTTCATGGTTGCATAGCAAAGACAGACGCAAGCGCTTGTTGAAAGGAGAAGCGGCCGCTTCAGGCGTTTTAGACGCGATATGTGAATGGCACCTTACACAGTACCTGCATCTGTGACTATTGTCACATTCTATTGAAGCCAAAATATTGCCATATTTCAGACGTACAGGTCTTTTTAGGCACAGGTTCTTCGCTGTTGTCATTTTCCTCGCTTGTCTTCCATTAGTTTTTATTTTCCACTCTCGTCTCCCTAGGTTTCCCTTGGGCCCGATCTAGCCAATAGCATAATAGCACCTACTGGGGAGGCGGGTATAAAGATAGAAAGGCCCCATCTGATTGGTCGAATTTGGATAAACAACCTATGCATGCGTGCAACACACAAATGCTTGGCACATAAAATAAATGGAATATATCGCACCTCTCTGCGATACGGATATCGCATATAGTATTATTGCGATGACGATAATTTTTCGATATATTGTGCAGCCCTAGTATGAATATGGGTAGTATGAATGTAATCCGGACATACTACATCCATCATGTTGTTACTGTCATGTGACCTAACAGTGTCAGTTGCGTCACTTCACTGCCATTCATAAATCCCCTCCTGTGGCCTCATGGGACTTTAAAGTGTCCATCGAATGCGCACTTTAGAATCTCGCTGGAAGTAGTTGGTCATCCGGGGACTTTTCTCAAATACTATGTATTTGGACATACTACTCTTTTGACATACTGTTTTTGGCATACTATATAGTAGGGAAGTATTAGATTTTGGATGCAGCGTTAGAGCACCTCAGGAACCACATAGCATAAAACCACAAGCTTAAAAAAAGCACTAAAAATTGTTCCACTACTTTGAAAATTCAATA
Organism: Siphateles boraxobius; assembly: GCF_051911475.1. Lineage (NCBI taxonomy): Eukaryota > Metazoa > Chordata > Actinopteri > Cypriniformes > Leuciscidae > Siphateles > Siphateles boraxobius. The sequence continues at coordinate 24,047,864 of NW_027508833.1, read as the reverse complement.
TTATCCCCGCTGGTTCAAGGAATTTCCAACAAAAGTTTTCCAAATTTCAAATAATTATTAGAACAAATAAAGTAAAACATGGCCCAGCTTCCTGCAAAAAACTGCTGAGAATCTGTTTCTTGTTTTGTTTTCTTCCAGATCCCAAAGATTCACTGGGATCTTTCCACCAAGCGCATTCTAACCATGGACTTTGCGGAGGGTGGTCAGGTCAATGACCGGGAGTACATGAGGAAACACGGCATCAATGTCAATGAGGTTAGAGAGACACCCTTATCTCTGCGTTACTCTAAAACAGAACACCGGTTCTTCAGAAACACTCAGAACTGCAGCCCAACAAACGGCACTTGTCACTACTCGAGATCGCTTAATCAGTAATTTCACTCTGCTGATGTTAATTTGAGCATGGAAAAGTGCTCTGGAATGTTAATGAAGCAGTCACGTTTCCTGCTGTGGGTTCTGGAAGCTTTGAAGACGTTTCTCTTTGCCCTGTTCCTAGAGTCTCTGACACCGCTGAAATGGAGGCTGCTTGGTTTGATGAATTATGCCTCTCAAATTTCATTTAATTTTTCTAGCCCTTAGCAGATGAGCACTAAATTAAATCAGGCTCTTTTTCATATTTATATCACAGACTGTTTTTCCATTGCGGCTGCAATTTATTCTACTCCGCCGCTTTTGTCAGCACAAGGACTCGCCACGAGATCGAGCGCCTTTTTAATTTTGCACTTTCGTTAAGGTGACTCGTGTCTCAGGGTGAATGCGGTTACACACAATGGCTTTGGTTAGAATGGAGGCTCTACAGAGTGAGCTAATCTGTAGTTATGCGGGGCCAGGGGATGACAGAGAGACGAATAAACTTAGACTCTTGTGAGGCCCGGAGGATAACAGAGAAACGGATGCTAATGGACTATTGATCGATGGACCAGTGTCTGTTCACACGAAGATGTTTTACGTCACCATTGGCACTGCATTGTCATTGTCTTGTTATTTGATGATGGTTGAGTTATCACTTTGTCAGCTTGCTGTAGTTTAAAAAAAAAAATGCATAAACTAATGCATAATGCACTCCTCTTAACATGCCAATCACAAAGTTTGCAATGCTCTCATCTAAGGGTGGGCATTTTGACAAAAAAAAACTTGTAAGTTTATGTCACAATATCTCTACAAATCTCAAATTAGTGCTGAAAATTCAGCCGAGAAAATTTTTATATATTAAATAACGTGTGATAATGCCTGTTTTTTGGATAATCTTGAACAAATTAAGTATACTTCATCTCATTTCATTGTCTTTTCTTTTTATTAGGGCCTTAAAAAGTCTTAAATATTTTAAATAGCATAGAAAAAAACATTGTGGTGTTTGCATTTGGTCTTTGTTGATGTTTGTTGTTAGAAAGACGAGAGACTCTTCTAGTCAGGCATTGTCACACTGAAGAATCATTGTGGTGTTTGCATTTGGTCTTTGTTGATGTTTGTTGTTAGAAAGACGAGAGACTCTTCTAGTCAGGCATTGTCACACTGAAGAATCATTGTCAGAGTCCTCTTAAACTTTGTCTTCACTCATTATTACTCATGTAAATGTTTTTTTTAGTGGCTCAGATTGAAAATCAGCAAACAGCATGGCCTTAAAGCCTTTTTTGCCGATATGATGAAAGTCAGAAAATATTCAATATTCTTCAAAAATATCTTTGAAGAAAGAGAGCAATACAGGTTTGAAATTATGTGAGTGAATGGTGACAATTTTCAATTTTGGGGAAACTGAACTCCCTTTAATAACCATTCTTGAATTATTTGGGACACGTCTTCTTCACTGTCATGTACGAATAACATAAGCAGTCCTAGTAGTAGTCGCACTTACACTACAGTGTATACCATCTTCCCACCCAACTCCAGTCGTCTCAAAACATTTTCTATAAACATTGATGCTCCATCCTGTTCACCCAAATATTACATCTTGTTCTGTTCAATAATTTAGTTATTTCACAAGCAGCTTCATTCATCATATTCCCAGATTTCATGCATCGCTCTTCCATGGAAAGCGCCAGTGAGATAGATGAAGAGATTTTTAGAAACGCAGAGCTAGAAAAAGACTGCAGCCTCTGAGAGCCGTGGTGCGAACGCGCCGGCTTTTGTTAAATGACTAAATGGGATCATTTTAGCACCTGCTTTGTTTGTGTCACTCTGTCATTATATTTCCTCCGACCTGTTTTGTCTGTCTGAATTAATATGCACATTTGCTGCCAGTTTGTTTTGCAAAGCTCGCTGAGGCTTTAAACGGCAACCTTTCCTTATCGTTGTACACCCAGGCGTCAGTGAGCCTGACAGACGGGTAAACACAGCCTGAAACCGGTCTCATAAGCCACCGAGCCATGCTTAAAGGGCACCGCACACCTTTGAAAGACGGAGGAGGGAACGGTCGGCGGGTGGATGGCACATCAACCATTTATCACACCCCCCCTCTCACTCGCACGTAAACACGAGTGCACATAACATTTATTTTCCTTTACGCGGTGTCACACACAACCACTGCTTGGATTTCTTCTGCCGAACCATTTTTCTTTTTCTTTTTCTTTGCAGATAGGGGACTGAGTTATGGGCGGCACTGATTAACTGATGCTCCCTGGTACAGTGTGGCAAATGAGGACGCATTTTAAAAGGAAACGGCGTACAAATGCTATGCAGAGCTTGAAAATGCAATCAAAGGGCTCGGTTCATCAGACTCATTTGGAGTGGTGCAATTTAGTGAACGCTTCCGCTTATATTTTCCCTCTTTCGTTTTAATGTGCCGGCGTTCGTGCGTGTGCGTGTCTGCTTTGCGAGTGCGTCTGAACGCTTTTAAGAGGGTTTTAGAGGTTCGGGGGAATGAAATCGATCGTGGTATTAGCAAGTGTGCCACGTGGCCGCTCAATGGGGCTTTGCTAAAGAGACGCTCTCCATTGGAATAGGTTGAAAAGGCAGTACAGCCTGCTTGCTTAAAAAGACACTTTATTTTGAAATTGCAGAGCTGTGGGGGGTTAGCAGAGCCGGTGGGAAACAGAGCTGGAGGCTGCGAGAGGAAATGAGTCTGCTCTCTGGAAGGGCATCTGAGCAGCGGGACCTGAAGACTATGGAGAGCATATTTTTGGTGCCTTAAACTGCACCCACAGTCACGGTTTTGCATGATAAGCAAACCGAGTGCTTTAAATTCAAGGAAACAGAGCAGAAATGTTTTTGAAATATCTGTATATATTCCCCCCAAAAGACTCTTAAGCCACTCGAATATATGAATGACTTCATTGTACAACAAAATATATGAACCAAGGTGGAGAAAAGGAGAATGATTTCCTTAGATACATATTAATTTTGTGAGGAAAACATGGAAAAAGTGTTTAATTTTTATCCTTTTGTTTGTAATGTTTATTTGCTTGCTCAGTGTCTTTATGGATTTCAGTTCTTGTGGTTGTATTGGTTTAAGGACCTTTAAAATGAATGAAATAATTTGGCGGAGTGTAATGCGGTCAAGACCTGCCTGGAAGTACTTTAGCGGTGTGCTTATCTTAGAATATTTGTCAACCAATCAGAATTGAGCATTCAACTGCCCTGTTGTATAAATGTATTCATATTTTATTTTACGTTACTGTAAGTTGGCTTTATATTGATGCTATACTTCCATTATTCTGTCAGTTTGAGTTTGTTTAGCACGGAATCCATTCGAATAATAAACTGGACACATGCTAATTTTATAAGCACTATTAATTTTCAGTTGGTTCATTGGAAATCCAGGCAAATAGGGGAAGAACCTTTGGGAAATTAGCTGTGTGAAATTCCAATCACTGTTAGATTTCATGCTGTCATTGGATTTTGTGGCTCCCAAAGCACATGTTGACAAATGTTAGAATGAGAAATTGTGGTGCTGTGCAGAGCTGTACGTGCATATAGAGGACAACAAATGTACATTATGAGTTGGTTGTAAACTGAATGTAAATGGCTGATTGGAGGGGAAGACAAGAGGGAAAATTCAGTATTAGTTTTTTGTCTAGTAAAGATTTACCGGTAATATTTAATGAAATGTCATCATAGTTGGTGCTCATTTATTTAAAGCCATCATGAAATTAAAATTGACAAAAAAAAAATGTTTATGAAACATTGCTGTATTTATTATAAATGATTTATCTTTTCATTATTTTTAAAAACAGGTATTTTAATCTTTTCTCTGCTCTGATGATGTGTTCACTGGCGTGAGAACGGGAAATAGCGATAGCAAACCACAAGAATCCAACAATCCAATCAATACCCAATTAATCAAAATCTTTCCTTGTTCTAGAAGCCGCTTCACTTGGATATACGTTACTATAGGGAAGAAAAGACTATCGCAACTTCCATATCATGATGACTTTAATGAAAAGATATCAATATGTAGTGGTGTTTTGGTTTTTTTCCTATGATGTAATTTCCACACTTGAAAAAAAAAAAACACTCTTAAGCCAACCTAGTTTTGCTGGCTTCCCAATCTGGCCAGGCTTTTCTGGTTTAGCTGGCTTGTCTCTAAGCTTATTGTTATGTCAACATGGAACACTGTCTTAATATGATAGAAAATGGCTTTAAGTAATTGCGTCCACCATGGAAATGTAGTGCTGTAGCCTCTTTAACTTAGAGTAAAGAGGTCAAGATCAGTCATCTCTTCACCCTGGATAACCTCACTTCCCCACAATCTTTCACTCATGGCATTAATGCCCTTTTGCCCTGTGCCTTCCTCTTTCTCTCTTTTTCTCTCTTTCATATACAGTAGAGGTCAGAGTTTCATAATATCAGACTGAGGCTACAGTTCTACATTTTTTTTTAAATTTGACAGACTTTGAGTACCTGACAGCTGAGACACATAATATACAGTACACTGAGACTAATCTGTGAATGTGTATATTCTGTTTTCTCTTGGTCTTTTTCTCTCTCAGAGTTTGAGAGTACTTTTATAGAATCAACTGCATGCAAAATGTTCCTCCCAGATGTGACCAGAATAAGTGGTAATGATTAAAGTCAACGCTATATTAGCCAGCATCACAGACGATCCTGCCCTCCGTAACCTCGACTATTCCCCTTGCAGTACTCATTAGCCACCGGACAGCCTTTACAATGCTCACAAAAGTAAAGCAAACAGGGTAGCCAAGCGCTTTATCAGGGCGGAATACTGGCTCTGGCATTAGCCAATGATGATGAGAATTATTAGACAGCTGATGGGATAGATACAGAACTTAATAAATGATGGAGTCTACCTCTGAAAATGGATAGAATTATTAACTGGCTCTGGCATCTGTGAGCTTCTGTGTGGGAGCTGGCGTGCAAGTAATCAAAAGATTGATGATGGCTGGAATGGACTTTTCTCTCTGTGTTCTGCCAACGTGCACGGAATGTCGGAACATTTTATTATTTTCTTTACTATCCAGATCTAGCAAAGTGTACACACATTGTAAATTAGCTTGAGCTAAGGAAATCCCAAAATGCATTGCAACAAGCTCAGCGCAAAAAATATATATATCCAAGAAAAATCGAGAAATGCAAGTTATAGATATCTTTATAGAAATTGCTACTAATAAATAAGTTAGGTTGCATATATTTTGCTTAATATTTGTGTTTGCTATTTTTTATTAGAGTATTACAAGGCATATCGTTAGCCTTAGAAATTGACAATGCCCAGCTCTATCAGAGTCAGTTGTGAGTCTAGTTTCCGATGATTTATTCCTGTTAATATTTATTATTAAATACATTTCAATAAACTTTTATTGAACTTAAAAATGTATGTATTTATTGATTAAATTATTATATTTATTAGCTACTTGACCAAAACACCCTGGTTGCGTATGCAACCCACCGTTCCCTAAAGGAGGGAACGGCGGACGTAGTCGTTGTTGACTGAATGGGGATCAAGCTAGGGAGCCAATCGTCTTCGAGTACTATTGAAAGAACCAATGTAATTGGTATGCGTGATTTACATCACACACTCCGCCCCCGGCGCGGGTTTAAATACGGAAGTGGATGCACACACTAGTTGCTTTTCGCCGAGGAGCCCTGCGTAACTCAGAGTCAGCTGTGGTCCAGCGGTAGTGGCAAGGAGACTACGTCCTCCGTTCCCTTCTTCAGGGAACGGTGGGTTGCATACGCAACCAGGACGTTCCCTTTCAGTTGATAAAGTCGGACGTAGTCGACCACCACGTCCGATGTGGGAGGGGTGCGGAGGAACTCAACAGGGTTCGGTAAAGGGAACTCAACTGGAGCAGAATGGCGCACGTCTCCAGTCCGTTGGAGGGGAATGGCGCAGCAAGCCGACACTTTGAACCGGGCTCATGGTGAAACTGGCTTCATGAGAAGGGAGCCCATGGTAAGCAGTGGTTCAAGTAAAGGTGTCGCCCAGCCCCCAATTCTAGAATCTCTGTTGGCGAAGCACTCTATGTCAACGCCTAGGTGGAGCACACACTCATTTAAGAGGATCTCAACACCTAAGTGGACATGAGCATCTCGGAATTTTCACCGAGATTAAGGCAGCCACCATTCAGTGGGCCAACTTCGCTTGGAAACAGCCTTCCCTCTCTGCTGATTTCCTTAACAGATAAGAGCTGGTCTGAGGTTCTAAGGCTTAAGTTCTGTGCACGTGACCCGCAATGAAGCGGACGGACAGAGAAAGCCAGGGCTGGGTCTGCCTCCTCCAGGGCAGCGCTTGCAGGCTCACCACCTGGTCCCAAAGGTAGAGGTAGGAACCTTGGGCATATATCCAGGCCGGGGTCTCAGTTCGTGAGAGTTAGCCGGCCCAAATTCCAGGCACTGGAAAACTCGTTGACCGAAAGCCAGCAAGTTCCTACCCTCTAGTAGAGACCAGGCGAGCAGGAGAACTGTTTAAAAACAGAATTTTTAACTCACTGCCTGCAGTGGCTCAGGGGCGGTCTCTGAGTGCAGTAGCACCAGAGATAGTCCCAAGAGGATAAAGAGGGGCGCAAGGCAATTCCCTTGCTCCCTCAGGAACCTGTCGATCAGATGTGCTTCCCATGCTTGTGCTTCATGATGTGCGTCAAGAAAACAGAGGCAACATCATTTTGAGGGTGGAGGAAACAGTCTACTTCAACCCATCTTGTAGGAAAGAGAGCACTGAATGACCGAACGCTCTCAGGAGAGAAGACTCAGGAGAAGACTCACTCAACGAATAGGTTCCACTTTCTTTGGCGTAAGCACAACTTCCTATTTTAGGGGGTGCTCGCAGAAGGAATGTTAACTACCACATGTTCCTGTGGTAGCCACCTGAACCTCCGCCTCCGGTTCTGACCGGCCTCGAATCTCTCCAGGGGTCTAAACGCGGGTGCCATCTTGCCCCGTCCCTGAATTGTATTCAGGGGAAGTCAGGAGGTCTGTCGAGGGGAGCTAGGTCTGACACAGCTCAAACAAGTGATGCAACAATTGTGACCGTCAGAGAGGAAAAGGGAAAGACCGCATCCAGAAACGCACGGGTGGAATGACATCTTGAAAAAGACGCAAACGCACCCGTGTTGCTCTTTCAGGAAATAGGACCCATCACCAGTGCCGGAGCACACAGGGGACTGACTGCGGCAACGCTGATCAGTGAACTGAAACAGCGAAGCACTCACTTTTCCGCCCTTTAATCAGCCGTCAACACATACAAACCCTTAGAAATTTGTTGCTGTTAAAACAGCACATAAGAGCTAAAAAGCTCGCGATCACCGCTGCACTCGCGCTGTAGAAACCACCAGCACTGGGAGAGTCTTCCAGAAGAACACCGACACACTCGCTCGTTGTAACCAACAGCACACTTCAGAGACATTAAACGATCGGCTCCAAAGCGTAAGGTAACTAGTGCGTGCATCCACTTGTATATTTATACCCGCGCCGCGGGGGGGGGCGGAGAGTGTGATGTAAATCACGCACGCCAATTACATTGGCTTGTTCAATAGTACTCGAAGACGATTGGCTCCCTAGCATGATCCCCATTCAGTCGACGTCGACTACGTCCAACGTTATCGACTGAAAGGGAACATAAAATTCTGTCATCCTTTACTATTGCATGTCTGTTAAAAACCCATTAGCAGTTAGCTAAGGCCTTGTGTCCTACAAAGCATTTTTTCCCCCGATACTAGTGTATTTATCAATTTTTTTAAAACGCAACAGCATGGCGGGGGACTGAACGTCTGTTTCATGCTGAATGCTTTTTTACAGGTTACAGAGTTTTTTACAGGTTACTGAGAGTTACAGAATGTTCAACTTGAGGTAAATAGCAGCGCTCATAGCGTCTCTGGTTATTCAACGTAACCTTAGTTCCCTGAGAGGAGGGAACAAGACATTATTAATGGGGAAATCCCTTTTCCTTGAAATGCTGAAGCCTGATTGAATCATTCTTTTGCTTGCAAATAGCCAATTGCGTCCGATTATTCGCCTGATTGGCTGTCACAGCCACTATATAGGCGACGTCGGGCGTCAAAATACCTCAGAATCTTTCAACTGAACGAGAGCTATTGAGGCTATGGAGAGACTTTTCACACTGCAATTTACATAATGTCTCGTTCCCTCCTCTCAGGGAACTATGGTTACGTTGAGTAACCAGAGACGTTCCCTTATCGAGTCGGTTCCTCTACATTACGTATGGGGAACTTATTAAACCCTTGGATTGGGGTTGGGGGCTGGTTCACGACGATGACAGGTTCACCAATTCCGGACACCACGGGCCATTCAAACCTGGTAGGGCCATTTCGGCACTACCAGAAGCAGAACACTCCTCTCTTCCCTGATCTTTTTCAGCACTAGCAGTATTATTTTGACTGGGGGAAATGCATACTTCCTACCTCTGGGCCAGTGCCTTGACAGCGTGTCCCCTTTCAGAGGAGCCGTTGTCAGCGAGAAGTACATCAGGCAGTGGGCGTTCTCTTCTGATGCAAAGAGGGGCGATTTCCGCTTCGCCAAAAAGATTCCATATCATCTTTATTGTCTGAGTGTGTAATCTCCACTCTCCGTGTACAATGCCCTTCCTGGACAGCATGTCCGCGCTGCAATTCAAACTGCCCGGTCTATGTACTGCCCGAATTAAAAGGAGTACCCGATCTTCCCACAAGAGCAGGTGCTTTGCCAAGACCTGGCGGGAGCGCAAGCGCATTCCTCCCTAGTGATTGATGTATGCCACGACCACCATGTTGTCCATACGGATAAGAACATGATAGTCTTTCACGAACCGAAGAAAACTCTGCAGTGCCAAACGAACAGCTTCCATCTTCAAGCAGTTTATGTGCCAGAGCTTTTAGTCTCTCGCCCATGCACCGAATTATGGTCTTCCATTGCAGAGGGCTCCCCAGCCTGACAGTGACGCATCTGTGGTGACCACCATCCGTCTGACCACCCTGCCCATAGCAGCACCCTGTTCGTACATAACTGTGCCGAACCATGGCGTCAGAGCCTTGAGACATGATTGCATTATGACAAGGCGCTCCGTCCCCGCTCTCCGCGCCTGTGTCTGTGCCCGGCTCTGTAACCATAGTTGCAGCGGTCTCATAAGCAGTAAGCCCAGTCGGCAGACGGAGGCTGCAGCTGCCATTAGACCCAGTAGCGTCTGAAACGTTTTCAGGGGGATCGCCTTGCCTTGCACGAAAGAGGCCAGTGTACTGTGAATGGACTGAATTCTCCTGTTCTGATAAGCGCTCGAGCATCGTGTGCGAGTCTAGGACCATACCCAGAAAAATGATCGACTGGCAGGGCTGAAGCATGCTCTTTTGCATGTTCATAGACAAACCCAGACACTCCAAATAGTCAAGGAGCCTGTGTTTGTGCTCCTCGAGAACGCTCCTCAATTGAGTGATGATCAGCCAGTCGTTGAGGTAGTTCAGCACGCGCATTCCACTGAGCCTCAGGGGTGAGAGCGCTGCATTCATACACCTTATGAACACTCGGGGGCTAAAACCAGCCCGAATGGTAACACTTTGAGTTGTTATGCAACACCTTTGAATGCAAATCGCAGAAAGCGTCTGTGATGAGGGGCTATCTGTTTGTAAAAGTAATGAAATGGTCATTGAGCTGGATGTGCGCGTGGATCTGCTTCCTGTAATTATTTTTAACGCGCGCTTCGCAAGCACTTTGTTTAGCAGTCTTAGATCTAAGATGGGACGCATACCCCCGTCTGTTTTCGGAACAAGAAAATAGCGACTGTACAGCCCGCACTTCCTCGGCTCTTCGGGTACCATCTTTACTGCCTGCTTGGCTACGAGGGAGGGAATTTCTGCCCGTAGCAACGGGGCGCTCTGTTTGTTCGTCTGGATAGTTTGAACAGGAGATGCAACAGCATCTTCGATTGCTTCAGCGTCTCCGTGAACTTATCGGAGAAGCCCTCAACCGCGACGTCAAATAGACCTTGTGGGCTTGACGGAGTATCACCGCAGTGTCTTGCAACATGTTATCTAGCCTACTATGTACAAGTTCAAATAAAGTTTTGACAAAAATGGTTTTATAAAAAGATAAACCTCACATATGTCAGCCTTTAAATAATTTTTATAAAAAGAATGAGTCAAAAAAGATAAATTACTGACATTTACAATGCACATTAGCTTATCTTTTATTATTACCAGTAAAATTCGGGTCCGATTTTCCCGTGGCATGTGGTGTTGCTATGCCACCATGAACCGCGCTCTCCAGAATGACAAAGACGTTTTAGTAATGGATTTCCACCACCTAGAAACACTTGCTGTAGCTCTGCTACAAGATTTATTTACGGAGAAGAGAAAAGCACCCGTAGTGTTTGGGTGCACCCCCATCCTTCATGTTGACTGAGTTCTCTTACGAGAGGTTCTCTCGTATTGCGTAAGTTTAGCTTACGCTACGGGAAAGATTCATCTTCTCGAGATACTGAAGCCAAAAAATTATCCTTAATTTTGTATTCCTTGTCAACGCAGTGCAGCAGCTAGCAGACCTAGAGCAGGCCATCTCGCGTGCTCATTGGCTGCCCTGCGGGCAACTGCTGCAGCCTACCAGTGAGCCCGGCGTGACGTCACGCCCAATGAAGGGCGCCCGCGCCTTCATAGCGTCACAGCCCGCCAGAATGGGCGTGGCTTAGCGTATAACACTAGGGGCTGTAGGCTGAATTCCCTGATTTTCGTCTCTTCAGCGAGCTCTTCGCATCGCTGGATCTGAGAGAAGCCACCGCCGCCGTCGAACAGCGGACAGCCAGCTTAGGAGAGCGCTGAGGAAGCCGGCCGTCTTCGCCACCTTCAGCCATCCGTGCGAGCTACGCTATCCGGCGACGTATCCTTTACCTTGCTAAAACCTATTCTAAAACCTATTCTAAAAGAGCAGCGAGTGTCTTTTTTAAGACGCCTCGCACTTCCGGCTGTGAAGCGCTTCCGCTGTCGACCCTGCGGGCTCGACTCGAAGCCTTCAACACCCCCCCGCCTCTCCTCACCGACGCGCAGCTGCCGCTCACGAGCCTCACTGCCGTCGCATCTGAGAATGAGGCCGAGGGACACGTACGAGCACGCGGCTAGCTCTCTTTACGTTACAAGAGAGCTACCCCGCCCTCGTGTCCCCGTTCGCGCGTCATGCAGAGCCCTCTCGAGCTCTCTGCATGACCCGGACGGGCATCATCTGTGTTACATGTAGGTCCCGTGCCCACTACTCGTGCGCGCGCCCTCGTACAAACACTGTTCCAGTTCTGCTCGACCACCGAGCACGCGGCTAGCTCTCTTTATGTTACAAGAGAGCTACCCCGCCCTCGCGTCCCCGTTCGCGCGTCATGCAGAGCCCTCTCGAGCTCTCTGCATGACCCGGACGGGCTTGCGCGCCGCCGTCGAAATGTCTCGCCATGTCAGTCCCCTTAGATAAGGCTACTGCAGTGGTGTATTTGGCAGCCAACGAGCCGGTAATGCAACCCGCTCGCCTGCACACATCCACCGTTCTCGCGGCGACCCAGAGAAATCTCAAGTGAGTATAATGTCAGATTAAGAATGTAAGTTACGTGCCCGCTCACGAGCGCTCACGCTTACTAACAGACACATCGCCTCCGAAAAGACGTGCGTGTTTAAGTTTATTCCCTGTCAGTCCCCTTCAAACAGGCTACTGCAGTGGTTCATTTAGCAGCCAACGAGCCGGTCTGTTGACCCTCTCGCCTGCACACAAACGCCGTTTTCACGGCGACCCAGAAAAATCTCAAAATGAGTAAAATGTCTGGTCCGGCTCATGCCGTCGGTGTTGTAAGTGTAATGAAAGTGCCCACGCCCCAGTGTTCACCACTACACATAAGCACTCCGAACCTCGCAGAGCACACTCTCATGAAGCGCAGAAAAGCCGCTCGAGTGTTGAATGTAAGAAATGTGTCCACAAGTCTGTGCCCACTATCTGCCCGCTCTGTTACACGATCAAGAAAGCAGGTTATGAATGTAAGTCTCGTGCCCGCCAGAGTGCGTTCACGCTTGCTAACACAAACCTCCCCCAAGGCTCCGCCCGCGCGTTTAAGCGTTATCACAAAACGCAAGGCATTAATAAAACGTTCCCCATCCATTATGATCGGGGCGTCAAATACACTTGTAAGTCTAGTGCCCGCGCTCACGCTTACCGGAAGCTTTTCCACCCGGAGCGCTGCTCACGCGTCAAAGAGTGAAAAAAGAATGTTCCCCATCCCTTATGTTTGGGACATCTCACATAAATCAGCCGGTCTCGGCTTTCAGCGAGCAGCCATTGCCCAGGACCGAGAGCGCGCGCGCCGCGCTTTCGGCTAAGGGGTCAGTTTCACAAAAGAAAGCAGGTTATGGATGTAAGTCTCGTGCCCGGCAGAGTGCGTTCACGCTTGCTAACACAAACCTCCCCCCGGGCTCCGCCCGCGCGTTTTAAGTGTTATCACAAAACGCAGGGCATTAATAAAACGCTCCCCATCCATTATGATCGGGGCGTCAAATACACTTGTAAGTCTCGTGCCCGCGCACACGCGCTCACGCTTACAGGAAGCTTTTCAGCCGGGAGCGCTGCTCGCGCGTCAAAAAGTGAAAAAAAAAAAAAAGAATGTTCCCCATCCCTTATGATTGGGACATCTCATATAAATCAGACGGTCTCGGCTTACAGCGAGCAGCCATTGCCCAGAACCGAGAGCGCGCGCGCCGCGCTTTCGGCTCCGGGTCAGTTTCACAAAAGAAAGCAGGTTATGAATGTAAGTCTCGTGCCCGCCTGAGTGCGTTCACGCTTGCTAACACTAACCTCCCCCCGGGCTGCGCCTGCGCGTTTAAGTGTTATCACAAAACGCAGGGCATTAATAAAACGCTCCCCATCCATTATGATCGGGGCATCAAATACACTTGTAAGTCTCGTGCCCGCGCACACGCGCTCACGCTTACAGGAAGCTTTCCCGCCCGGAGCGCTGCTCGCGCGTCAAAAAAATGACAAAAGACTGTTCCCCATCCCTTATGATTGGGACATCTCACATAAATCAGCCGGTTTCGGCTTTTCAGCGAGCAGCCATTGCCCAGAACCGAGAGCGCGCGCACCGCGCTTTCGGCTCCGGTTCAGTTTCACAAGCCCGCAAATGGCGTTTTTCCCCCCTAGCGGCTCACATAGCTGCGTGGGAAACTATCCCAGGGATTTCAGAATGGGTGTTGAGCACAATAAAGCAGGGCTATACACTTCAATTCATTCGCCGTCCCCCGCGCTTTCAAGCCCGGACCGCGACGATTGTGAATGCGTAAGTAGCACACCTACTTCACGCAGAAATAGCAAAGCTGCTGTGCAAAGGGGCTATAGAAAAGGTACCGCCTTCTCTGAGCGAGTCAGGCTTTTACAGCCGATATTTTCTCGGACCCAAGAAAGACGGAGCCTTCAGACCTATCCTAGATCTGAGATATTTGAACTTAGTGCTTGCGAAAAGACCGTTCAAAATGCTTACGACCAGGAAAATCCTCACGCACGTTCGCCCGAGGGACTGGTTTATTTCTCTAGATCTGAAGGATGCCTATTTTCAGATTCAGATAGTACCCCGTCACAGGCAATTTTTGAGATTCGCCTTCGACGGTCAGGTATATCATTACACCGTCCTGCCGTTCGGCCTGTCCCTGGCACCCTGTACATTTACGAAGTGCATGGACGCGGCGCTCGCCCCCCTGAGAAGTCAGGGGCTGCGAATAATGAACTATCTGGATGATTGGCTGATATTGGCACAGTCAGAGACAGAACTGCTATCTCACAGAACAGTGCTTCTCAGTCATCTGGAAAGCTTGGGTCTCACGATCAACTGGACCAAGAGCTCATTACTGCCCAGCCAGTCAATTTCCTTTTAGGAATAGCACTGGACTCGGTGACCATGACGGCTCATTTATCGACACAGCGCGCGCGCCGTGTTCGCCACCTAGCCGCATCTTTCCAGAAGGGCAGCTTTCTCCCTTTGAAAACATTTCAAAGGATTATGGGCTGTATGGCATCAGCTGCAGCGGTGCTCCAGCTGGGCCTACTGCGCATGCGCCCGCTCCAACGCTGGTTGAATGCTCGCGTGTCCCGCCGGGTGTCTGGCGGCCAGAAAATCAGAGTGACTCAGGCCTGCATAGCAGCTCTGCAGCCCTGGTTAGTGGCCGACTGGTACCAGCAGGGAGTAATGATGGGAACCATCTCTTAACGTAAAGTCATTTCGTCAGACGCGTCCAACTCGGGTTGGGGCGCACTGTTCGAGGGCAGACCGGCCTTTGGCCAGTGGTCAGACCAGGAGAAGGGTTTTCACATAAACTGTCTGGAAATGATAGCGGTCGAGAACGCGCTGAAGTGCTTCCTCCCGTTCATACAGGACCAGCATGTTCTTGTCCGCTCGGACAACATGTCTGTGGTATCCTATGTAAACCGTCAGGGCGGTGTCAGATCCAGAAATCTCTGCAATCTGACGGAACGCCTCCTTATTTGGTCTCCGATGCACCTGCGCTCGCTGAGCGCGGCGCATGTGCCTGGCCATTTGAACGACGGCCCAGACAAACTGTCCAGGGACAACGTTCCCCCAGGGGAATGATCCCTGCACCCCAAATGGTCCAGAAGCTGTGGCGCCTATTCGGCAGAGCGGAAGTCGACCTATTTGTGTCAAAAGACAACGCTCAATGCCCGACGGTCTGTTCGAAGGATGAGGATGCGCTGGCCCAGGTTTGGCCCAGCCTCCCGCTATAAGCTTTCCCTCCGGTCTATCTGTTGCCACAGGTGATCAAGAGAATCAGGGAAACGCGCCACTCGGTGCTCCTCATAGCCCCGCGTTGGGAGAATCAGATTTGGTTCCCGGAACTAGCAGGGCTGTCACATACAGCTCCGTGGCCGAATCCGGTGAGGGCAGATCTCCTCTCTCAGGCTCGCGGCACGATCTGGCATCCCAATCCAGAGCGCTGGTCTCTGCATTTATGGTTGATCAACGGGTACTCGTTGCCCTGCCAGAAGGAGTGATGAACACGATCACGCAGTCTAGAGCCCCTTCCACGAGAAGGCTCTACGCGTCTAAATGGTCGGTGTTCTCTGGATGGTGCACCGACAGAGATCTGGAACCGCGGACATGCGGGGTGGCGCATCTGCTCACCTTCCTACAAGAGCTGTTGGATAAGGGAAGTTCCCCATCCACGCTCAATGTATACGTGGCGGCCGTGGCAGCGTTCGCAGAATCGACGCACGGCCAGTCATTGGTAAGACACGAGTTGGCCATCCGCTTCCTTAGAGGAGCTAGAAGGATGAATCCGCCGCGCCCCCCGTCGGTTCCCATGTGGGATCTTTCATTGGTCCTCGAGGCCCTGAAAGCTTTTCCATTTGAACCACTAGACACCGTGGGGTTGAAATATCTATCACTGAAAACCGTCTTTCTGACTGCACTGTCGTCAGTAAAACGTGTAGGGGACCTTCATGTGCTGTCTGTCAGCGCGTCGTGTCTTGAGTTCGGACCGAATGACTCTAAAGTCATCCTCAGACCTAGACATGGCTATGTCCCTAAAGTGATGGGCACTCCATTCAGAGCGCAAGTTATTTCGTTGTCAGCTCTCCCAGCATCTGACAGCGAAGGTGATGTGAATCTCCTCTGCCCTGTCAGAGCGCTGAGGTTTTACATTACGCGCTCCGCCTCCTTCAGGCGTTCGGAACAGCTTTTTGTTTCGTTGGTGGGCGCACCAAGGGTCTCGCCTCCTCGAAACAGAGCCTGTCCAGATGGATAGTAGACGCTATAGCGGCCGCTTACGCGTCAAAAGGTCTGCAATCAGGGCTAATTCCACGAGAGCCGTGGCCTCTTCGTGGGCATGGTCCAGTGGAATTTCTATCCATATGTGTAGCGGCGGGCTGGAGCTCCCCGTCTACCTTTGTCAGGTTTTATAACCTAGAAGTTCCTGCCTTGCAGGCTAAACTGTTGTCAGTCTGAAGGAGAGGTGTATTCTGCCCAGATCTCCTGCTCAGATCACTCTCACATGACTCAGCTCTCCTGGTTGAGCTGCACTAAGTAGGGTATGTGCCATGTGCCTATACAGACCGGCGCGCTGCTCTGTATTCCCTATGTGTGCTTATGTACAAGTGATGGCCCGCGTGGCTGGCCACCTTATTTTTTCCACTTATGGGGTCCCCCTGAAAGCTCGGGGTCTCATGTGGATGCTTGGCGCGCACGGCGTTGACAAAGTGTTCCCGTAGCGTAAGCTAAACTTACGCAATACGAGAGAACCTCTCGTAAGAGAACGATACTCGGTTACTAACGTAACCTCGGTTCTCTCTAGAGAGGGAACGAGTATTGCGTAACCGGCCGTGCTCGCGCCACGAGCGACTTCGCTTCAGTCAACGAAAACCAGGGAATTCAGCCTACAGCCCCTAGTGTTATACGCTAAGCCACGCCCATTCTGGCGGGCTGTGACGCTATGAAGGCGCGGGCGCCCTTCATTGGGCGTGACGTCACGCCGGGCTCACTGGTAGGCTGCAGCAGTTGCCCGCAGGGCAGCCAATGAGCACGCGAGATGGCCTGCTCTAGGTCTGCTAGCTGCTGCACTGCGTTGACAAGGAATACAAAATTAAGGATAATTTTTTGGCTTCAGTATCTCGAGAAGATGAATCTTTCCCGTAGCGTAAGCTAAACTTACGCAATACTCGTTCCCTCTCTAGAGAGAACCGAGGTTACGTTAGTAACCGAGTATCGTTTTCAATGTTGTTACGGAAATGATGAAATTGATTGGTTGGTTCTTGATACATGACTTGCGGTGCGCTTGCGGCATTCTGAAAAGTTTAGATTTTTTCATCTCTCTGGCTGCGCCTGGAAAAAATTAGTGTGTCACTTCTATTATGAGCGCGCTTGCCTCGCGCCTACATTTGAAATAACGAACTTGAGCACGCAAAAGACGCGATATATGAATGGCCCCTTGGCGGGCTACCTCCAATCAGGCCACGAGCTACCGGTTGCTCGCGAGTGACGTGTTGGAGACCCTTGGTATAAACACACTTTAATTTCCCAACTGGGATCAATAAAGTACTACTACTACGACTACTACTATTAAACTATAGCATCCACTGTGTCTATTGGGGGTGCTTCTCAATCGGAAGGCTGTGTCTTAGTAAGGCTGCATATCTCGGCTTCCACTTCATCAAGCTCCATGGAAGGCCGTCTCAATTTGAAGGATCCTTGGAAGGCAGCCATCGTTTCGCGTCCCTCATTCAACTCATTTTGAAGGATGCATCAAGTGTATCCTTCACGTTCTTCAATCACTCACGATCCTTTGCTCACATTACAATTGACGAAAAAGAACTGACGGAAAATGTCGGCACTGAGCTTGTTTGAGTTCATTATCAAATGTAAGACAAAAATAATATTTTTGGTAATGAAGGCATACGTGTGTAAATTAATCACTTAACGCTAAACTGCCAATAATGTAAGCCACTGGGTAACCAGAGACGGGTTTCAGTTACTTTATTGCATTAATAGAAAGCCAGTTAACAAAGATTTTTATTTATCCAAAATTAGGTTTTTATAGTATTTTCGTGCCGTGACCGTGGGGGCGGGAACACGTGTGATCTAGCTATATACACTTACTGTACTAGATCACTAAGGCGGACTCTAGCCTATACAACTCAGAAGGACTGGACTAGGAAGGACACAGCCTCACTAGGGTGCAGCCTTCTCTTTGAGAAGCACCCATTGTGTCTGTGTGTGGTGTAAGTCAAATCCCATCTGGCCAATCCTTGTGGGTCAGGCAATGCGAGGATGTAACTCTATTAGCAGCGATTCCTACATCACAGTGAATTGAGCGCTCTTTAAATAGCCACATGAGCCTTTGGGCTGCTTTTGAGAGTCCTCCTCTACTCCACGAGGTCTCTGGAGGGCCCTGGATCTGTTACAGCATCCATGCTGCTCTGAGATACACTGAGTGTGGAGGGGGAATCAACCCTGATGCTATTTTAGCCTAAATACTTTCGTAGTGTTTTTTTCATTTCTTTGGCTCTCTTCCTCCTCTTACACTCTAAAAAATGGTGGGTTGTTTCAAGCCATGTTTGGGTAAAATATTGAAAAACCAAACTGTTGGTTTAATTTTTTAAATTACATTTTTAACCCAACAGTTAGGTTTGTCCATATTTGACCCAAACATGGGTTGAAACAAACCAGCATTTTTATAGCGTAGAATAAAATCTGATGAAATTTGAAAATATTTATAATATTTATAATGTTTTATATTTTTATTTTAAAATTGGCGTTGTTTTTATAAGGGATAAATGAAAGATGACAGGAAATGATGAGAAGAGAAGGGAACAGATGGGCTAATCATATGAGACTGACCCAAACTTGTGTTGCCTACATTAGCACTACAGTAAAATGTGTCCGAGCAGGTTTTCGCTGCTAGACCATTCCTCTGACCTATTTTCTGTTGTTTTTCAGTGAATTATGTAAATAATAATGTAAATAATGTGTACAATAAATGTATAATGTATATCCCTGTTTTCCAGATAGTGGTCTCATCCATTAAAAAACAACAACAACAAAATCATCTGCTTTTGGTGGCGCAACTTAACTTGGCAAAAGCTAACTTCTTGAAAAGGGTGCGTTTCGCTGAGTCATGTAATCTTCATTCACACAAGTGCGCTTTCCTCCATGACCTGACTGGGCCTGGCAGAATGCGCATGTGTTGATATTATTTCTGTGATTATTATGAAGTATGTAATGAGGAGGTGAAGACGTGCAGCTGTCACACGGAGCAGAGCCAGCGCTGGAGTGAAGACGCTTGTCAAGTGTTGCTTCATTTCAGTGCCTATTAAAAGCCTCAAACTCCATTATATTCCACAGGAAGTTTAGTCCCCTTTGCGAGACGCTGTTTTGAGGCGCTCTCAAATGATTTGGTTTGTCTCAAAGAGTCATTACTGCAATAATAAGGTGTGAAATACTGTAATCCGCATGTTATGAATCAAACCAAATCTTTGACTGTTTGGAAACCACTTGATGTTTGTTTTTTATTTCCTCAGAAGTGTTTTAGACTTGCTGTTGGATCAGTTAGAGCTTTGTGCTGTGGCAAGTGATGTTGTGAGTTTTTTAAAGAAAGATGCGTATGGACACACAGGTGGAGGCCACTGTATAAAAACAGCAGTGTTTATACTTGTTTGATTTTGAGGAAGATCACTTGTCTGACTTGGAGAAGATTATTAGTCTAGTAATTATTTTTGTGTTCTTTGATTGTAATGGGAGTTATTTAGTGTTGACATGTTTTGTCACAATTGACATGTCCTTTTGACTTTAATTTAACTTGTTGTTGGATGTTGTACATTGTTAAAATTCAAGTGATGGGCTGCTACAGGTGTTTGTTTGTCAGCTTTTTTTTTTCAGAGACTTCAAATATGGCTTATCCAATCATGTTATTAATGTATAACTGTTTTGAATCTTTTTAAAATCTTGGTAAAACTTTTTATGTGTTAACATTAGTTAACATGAACTAACAGTGAACAATACTTCCTCAGCATTGATTGATCTTAGTTTATATTAATTTCAACATTTTGTAAGGGAAACAGGTTAGTTTAGCTCAAAGGAAAATTATTAATTAATTTATAGAGAATTTTGAAAGAATCACTTATTTTACGCCCAAACAAATGAATCGTTCAGCACTCAATTGATCGGCTTGCTATCCACTTTGTAGTGGATATTAATATCCAAACTATAGTGAATACACTGTTTGTTAGCACGGCAACAAGATCAGCAGTTTAAGACAGTTTAAGATCCCGGAAGGTGTGGTTCCTGCAAAGGGGTTTCCCAGGTTCGTTGATGCGCTGGTGATCTCGTTGTGTGTTCTGCATGGTGTATGAATGGAGTCTCGTGGCTGAAGTTTGAGGCGGACAAAGGCTATAGAGACATTCAACTTTGGGATGACCATGGCAGTCTTTCAAATTAAAAAGTCTAATATCATATGGCTACATACAAAAAATCTAAAAACTCTTCAACGCGTTTCGACCCATGCCTTCCTCAGCGAGAGCAACAACAACAAACTCAACAACAGGTGCAAGCAGTTTCATTCATTAAGACATCTGGTTAGTTAACAGTTGTCATGTGATCGACATCTCTTTGCAGCATTAAACATTCACCAAATACATTTCCAAACTCAAAAACACCACTTTATAAATCAATATTTTTTTTTTAAAATATCATCACAAGAAAGGAGTAAAATCCAAGTCCTCATTCAATCCTGGATACATATTGACAGTTAGTTTATAAATCCAAATCGTCTCTCTTTGATTCAGTTTAAGTTCTCTATTCCCTTCCCTAGTACTTTTCACATGATCAATACCTAGTATTCTCAAGAGTCGTTGACTGAAGCTTTGCGGCAAAACTTAACTTAAAAAATCGAGACTCTTAATCGAAAAGAAAAAGAAAATAAGTGAGACGAGATAGTTAGATGATTTGCAAGAAGCTACGCTGTCTTAACTTCCATCTTAACCTATTTTCATCCGATCTCCATCTGTCTTCTCGTCTAATGCTTCCTTCGTGTCCTGAGTTTTTAAACTGAGGTGTTTGTCCAATCCTTCTGAGGATTTCTGACCAATTAGACATTGTCTTTATGTCAGGGTGTGACTGTTTCTCCTCCCCTCACATAAATTACATGTTATTTGATTAGTTATATGGTTTCTTAGCTTTCTTACTATAATAAGATTTTTGATTGTATATTTGATTGTAAGTCCATCTAGCATTGTTTTGGAATGATCGGATGCATTTTGATTTGTAAAGGCAGTCTCTGTAGATTTTTGAGAGATTTCAATCCTGTGTTTAAGAGCTCAAGTTAAACAAAATGTCTTTGGAAAGACAGTCTGTTTTGGATCTCTGTCTTGGGGGTCAAACGATCCTTGGCGTTAACTCATGGTTCTCCTCGTGAGACTCAAGATGTGCCATCTCCAAAACAATCTGTCTTGTTAACTCATGGTTCTCGTGAGACTCAAGATGTGCCATCTCCTTGTCTTGTTAAACTTGACATCTTATGTTTTCGTTGTCTAGTTGGGACCATACCTTACAAGCATTCATTGTCTCGTTCAACAAGTCTTATATGTTGAAGAGTCAGTTCTTTTCCAGACTAAATGGTTTCCCAAATGACAGATCATCTGCTTTAGGGCTCTGAGTGTTGATTTGGAATTTGACTTTCACAGTTTGAATTTGAATTTCATAGTTTGAAGGAGTCATTTCTGTCTGATTGGCTCTCAGTTCCTATAATTTACTAAAACATTTTTGAGGTCAAATGTTGTATGTTAACATTAGTTAATGCGCTGTGAACTAGTTCATACTAGGTAATGCATTAACTAATGTTATATTATTTATTTAAATATATCTAGTATTTATTTATTTATTTATCTTTAATTTTCTTTTGTTATAATTTGCATTTGATAGATGCAAGCCAAAAGATAAGGTTGTTTGTCACATTATTTAACACACAATTTGTCATTATTTACTCACCCTTATGTGTTCCAAACCTGCATGACTTTAATTCCACAAATATTTCTAATTATTTAAATTATTCAAATGTTATTGTTCCTACAATGAAATTCAGTTTGTACAATAAAAAACCCAAAACAACAATGGACCCTATTCTAAAACAAAAACCCAAAAATATTTTATTTCAGAATCTCTTACCTTTTGTATTTAATAAAATAATGGAATTTATACAGGTTTGGAACATGAGGTTGAGTAAATGATCACCCATTTTTGGTGAACTACCCCTTTAACATTAAAAATAAATACTAGCCTACTTTTAACCACTTGTTTACCAGCATCCTCACAAAAAAAAGACTGAGTAGTTGCTCTGTCATCTTTCAGCGTCCACTTGACACGGTCCAATCAAACATGATGACTGTGACACTGAAGTGTGAAAGTGAAGAATCCACTCCAACGGTTGTCTCCTGCTACAACACACTCTCTTCACTGTCGCCCCTGTCCAACCCACCAGATAACAAATAGAAAAGACGCAATTAATTACAATAATTGAAAGACGGCGTCCCTTTGAGATCAATTGTTTGCGGCGCCGGTGGCTCTTTCTCCCAGTGGTCACTGATTAATGGGATGCAGGACTGTAAATGGTCTCTCAGTAATGCTTCGTGTTGTTATGCATTAGTAGCTTGTAATGGAGGACTTTTTTTTCCCCAGCTCCGCCGCACTCAGCCTGTCAGATCGCTGGTCCTCTTTAAGGTGACTGTGAGTCGTGTTTCTACACGCCGACAGTGCTCGGAGCTGACAGTAAAAAAAGCCTGCGCTGGCTTATCCTCCCGCTGAAAGGGACTTGTGGATAATGATACAGTGTATAATTGATATTATGAACACAGGCCTTTTTTTTTTTTCTTTTTTTTTCACTTCTTTTTGCAGAAGGCGTTGTCAAGGTGCCGGAACGAGCCGTTCCCTGGCTGCGTTCATGTGTGCGTCGCGGTTGTCAGTATTTAGGTCAAACAGAGGCGTCCTAACAGGAAATCCCGACTGACAAGCGCAGTGGAGGTGAGATATTAAAGAAGACAGCTTGTCTTAGAGTGGATGACATGCTTGCAGATTGAAACAAACACTCCTTTCAGTACCTGACGCTCAGCCCGGGTCTTTAACTGAGCCCTGGAACTACACTCAGCCACTGTAGTCACACATAATGCTCAATCATCCTGGACCAGACATCATAAATGGACGTCATATATGGTTCTTCTGTACACAAATGTACAGAAATTCATGACTGCCGTATTGTGGCACGCGCTTAGGTTCTTAAAAGCCGCTAACCCAACTATTAAACTTGAATGTGTCCCAGGCCATCTTCATTGACCCAGGCCATTTCTAGAGACCTGGTGCATTTTTTTCTTTCTTCCTTTTTTGGATTTGGACCAGTAAGCAGCCACCCAGAACAACCTAGCAACTACCTACATGTAGCAACCATGCACAATATATTGATAGTTTTTTTTTTATTGGTATTGTTTGACATTGGGTATTTAAGTGTGCATAATGAAATTACCTTAAAATAATTATATTTTTTAATATATTTTTAAAATGTATTTTTAATATATTTTTTCAAAATAAAACTTAAATGTAACCTTGTAACCTAAACGCTGTACTTTAGGCTATATAATGAAATTATGCCTAAATTCACTTGAAGCATTTAATTCGATCAATTGTTGTTTATTTATGCTAATTAGTATCATTAGAATTGCCCATTTTCCAAAACATGAAAATAATTAAAAGTTATTTTTTTAATCATTTAAAAATATATATTTTTTACTATTTAAATTAATGAAATTTTAATTATAAAGTATGTCTGTCTGTCTGTCTGTCTGTCTGTCTAACCATCTATCTATCTATCTATCTATCCATCTATCTGTCAATTTATCTATCTATCTATCTGTCTGTCTGTCTGTCTGTCTGTCTGTCTGTTTAGGGGTAGGTTCAGGGTTAGCTCTTGGTTATCACACAATTAGTGTAATCACTACAATACAATTTGTAGTATGTACATGTGAAACAGAACTAAAATAAAGTGCTACCAAAATAATGATTGGCTTATATGTGTCAGCCAATTTGAATATTTATGCATCCCTAGATTATTTTCTACATCACCTCCACATAAATCCTAAAAACTTCTGTTCTCAGAGGCTTGTGGTGACTGCAGGTTTTCTAAGCATTTGTCATAGACATTTGTGTATGTTGTGTCACAGGGTTGTGGAAGGGAGAGATTGACGACGTCAGAAGGGTGAAACTTCTTATCTACCTCACAGATCTGTCAATTCAGCCGCACATGTGCCAGCCTCTGAGAGCGGCTCATTAGATTTAGTGCTGCGCTCTGTTAAAAGCCTTTCTCTTTGTCTTGCCCTGTATTGATCAGCGCAGGGCCAAGATTACAACAGGAAGGTTTAAATAAATAAGCTTTTTTTAGAGTTAAATCCAATGACATTCGCTTTATATTGTCTCTGTAAATAAGCAGATGTAATCGGCTCAGTTGCCCAGAATGGCGAGTGTGAGTGACTGATTTATCTGGGTTTTTTGGTTGGGTGAATAGTTGGCTGGTCATCCAGAGAAGATGGGTAAGTTTGGGTAATCCGTTCCAGTTTTTGATACCCTATGCTTGTAGACCAACTATGATCTGAGATTCTAGTCATGTGCAGTTTCTGTCTGTTTTTTGTCAACATGAAATCACAATTGTCCCTAATTGTACACAATTCATCTCGTCATCTTTTGCCTGCTAAATGACTTTGAAATGCCCATTATTCACTATCCAATCAAGTCCTGATGGATAAAATCAAGTCCCGTCCTACATTTTTACTCATTGACGATCTTTTTCCTCTATAAAATGGGTTGCAAACAACATTTCACGATTACTTTATTTTTAGCATGTCATAGGTCAAAAACCAGCTTTCGTTTTGTGAATTGTCAGTAACACTTCTGCATTTTTCCAGATTGAAAGAGAGAACGTATATCAGACGGTTTTTCTATCTCTTTTATCGTTCTGCTGTGCCACAATTGCATGATAATCACTCGGCCAGCAGAAGAGGTCCATGTGGAGACTTTTTTTATTCTGTGTCAAGAGCCCCAGTAGGAGTAATTCCATCGTCCCTTCTGAAAAAATTCAATCTACTGCAACACGACAAGCCAGCTGTGTTCAGCTAATGCTCAGGTAGACATTATCCGCTCAGGCCATCCTCACAGGTAATAACACGTGCGCACATACGCTCACAAAGGCACCTTTCTCTGTCGTCTCCGTCTTTCTGTCCCCAAAGAGAGCTTCTCTGGCAGGTGATTTCTTTGTGTCCTGTGACATGGACCACATCCTCAAACGAGTTGAAAGGACGACGGGATTCGTCTCACGTTTCTAGTGCTAGCTATTTTTACCATGCTGTTGAAAGGAGCTGTCCCGTCCCTGAACCCCCCTTTGTAACATAGCATGCAGGAGACGTGTGAAGACGGCATGCTTCTAAAGGACCGACTCCAGCATGAAAGGAATCCTGTGCTGAGTCATTCTGACTAGGTGCCCGCATGTACGTGTGATCGATGCCCCTGCACCTCCCCCCCTCCCCCCTTCTCACTGAAACTTCAGACGCGCGTCAGACACGCATTCGTTTGGTACATGTATGTGTTGGCCGCTGGCAGGAATGCCCCACTCTTTCCTCAGCTTCTTTGGTATGCAGTGCTGGTGAAGTTGTCAGAGCAGCATGGCCCCTCGTCGTCCCCCTGTGGATGGCGCGTTCTGATGCTGCCAGGGAAACGGACTCATCGGTTTGGTGAAATTGGACAGAAAATATGATTTATTCTCTGCATGCACTCACTCCTACCCCAGCGGAAGCAGAGAGCGGAGAGGGATCCTGGGAAGTTGGGAGAGAGGCTTGGAGGGAGGAGGAATTGGAGGACAGACAGGACCTTTATTTGCAATGCTGCAAGCTAATTTTGCACTTCATTGATGCGTTAATTAATCAATGCCAAATATTTGTTGTCGTGATGGCCTCCCTCCAGCAGTTGGGGTTTGCAGAGCCAGGTGACCTTATATTGATCTTAATTTTCTGGCTATTTCCTCATACGATGAAACTGATCATTTTGCTGTTTCTTCTGTGAGATATTGATTAGTATTGACTTTATTTTTGTCCTAAGTATAAATTGTATATATTGAATATGAATATGAAATATGAATTGAATATGATTGGTTTTACGAACGTTCTAAGGTGTGTAATTATTTTCAGGGAAACGTACGTCTAAAGTAATTCCAGGTCTTGACCGCTTTACAGTTCCAAATCACTACGCCAAATTTCAAAGGTTCTTACAGCCTATAACAGCAAAAGAACCAAAAGCCACAAAGACACTGACCAAGCAAATAAAGATAGTAAACAATGGGATAAAAATGACAAATTTTCAAAAAAAAAATTGCCACAAGATTACGTTTTATTATCTACTTGAAAGTATATACCGGTACTCTCTTTCCCCCGCTCTCTCTTGCACTCAAATGCCTGCACACATACAGTTCAGACACACACTCGCACAGAAACGTGTTTTTAGCGCTATTAGTAAAATAGTTTTGCAACTTAAAAGCTACAAAACATTTAGCGATGTAATAACGGCTCTGTTCTTGGATGGAGCATGTAAACTTACAAGTTTTGCTTTTAGCAAAGACGCTGCTGCCGAACACTGTTGAGAGACGCACAGATTCAGGTAATTCATACACGGCTGATATCTCTCTTTCTCTCTCTAATTAATGCATTAGTCTGCTATCAGTAGCTCAAACCTCCGTAACTAGCTCTAAAATTATGTTTTGGAATAAGCAACGGAGGCTTGGGATTACGTTTCCATTACCCTTCAAATTGCGCAAATTGAAATTGCGAATTGAAAATTTTCCCCATGGAATAAAGTAAATTTCGAGAAAACTCCATATATCGCAAAAAAGGCTCGCATGAGGTGGTTTTTCAGGCAATTCGAAAAAGGAATATTTCGCAAAACCTCAATGGAAACAGTTTCTGGCATTGACTGGTCACCTGACGTAGATGATGCGGTATGTTTGGACAGAAGACAAGACAGTTATCTTACGAGAGGTTCTCTCGTATTGCATAAGTTAGCTTACGCTACGGGTAAAGTCATCTTTTCTCGAGATATTGAAGCCAAAAATTATCCTTAATTTTGCATTTATTGTCAACGCAGTGCAGCAGCCAGCAGACCTAGAGCAGGCCATCCTTGCGTGCTCATTGGCTGCATCTTGCGTGCTCATTGGCTGCCCTGCGGCAACTGCTGCAGCCTACCACTGAGCCTCGCGCGTGACGTCACGCCTTATGACGTCTCTACGCGTTCGCTCTCAGCATTCGCTGAGTCGACGCGCGGTCAATCAGTAGGAAGAAATGAGCTTGTCATCCGCTTCCGAGCCAGACGGATGAATTCCCCCGCGACCCCCTTCGGCTCCCATATGGGATCTTTCATTGGTCCTGGAGGCCCTGAAAGCTTTCCCCTTTAAACCGATAGACTCTGTGGACCTAAAGTACCTCTCGCTCAAAACCGTTTTCCTGACAGCTCTGTCGTCAGTCAAACGTGTGGGGGATTTTCACGCGCTATCTGTTAGCGCTGCGTTCTTGAGTTCGGGCCAAATGACTCTAAAGTCATCCTTAAGCCAAGACATGGTTATGTTCCTAAAGTGTTGGGCACCCCCTTCAGAGCGCAGGTCATTTCTCTTTCGGCTCTGCCAGCATCCGATAGTGAGGGTGATGTTAATCTCCTCTGTCCTGTCAGGGCGCTGAGGGCTTACATTACGCGCTCCGCCTCTTTCAGGCGTTCGGAACCGCTCTTTGTCTCATCTGGTGGGTGCACCAAGGGTCTCGCCGTCTCGAAACAGAGCCTGTCCAGATGGATAATGGAAGCTATCGCATCCGCTTATAAGTCTAAAGGTCTGCAATGCCCCTTGGGCATCAGGGCGCATTCCACCAGAGGTGTGGATTAGCCAAACACCAAAATGGGGGTGGCTTAGCGTATAACATTCAGGCTCGGAGGCTGCGTCACTGATTTCATCATCTTCAGCGAAGCTCTCCGCTGGACTTTGATAGAAGCCTTTTTACGCCGGCCGTCTTCGCCACCTTCAGCCTTCCGTGCCTTCCCGCCTTGCAGGCTAGACTTCTATCAGTGTGAGCGGTGTGTATATCCTGCCCAGATTAACATGCGCAGACTACTCTCACGCGAGGTTAGCTCTCCTGGTTCAGCTGCACTATGGTGAATAGTTATATGGACGGTGACGCCGCTCTGTATACCCTGTATGTGCTTATAACATGTGCTTGCCCGCATTGCTGGCCACCTGTTTCCCATTTATCTATGTTCCCCGGGAATCCCTGGGACTCATGAAGTGGAGGCTGGGCATGCACGGCGTTGAAAATGGGTTCGTAAGAGAA
The DNA here is from genome assembly GCF_051911475.1 of Siphateles boraxobius. Classification (NCBI taxonomy): domain Eukaryota; kingdom Metazoa; phylum Chordata; class Actinopteri; order Cypriniformes; family Leuciscidae; genus Siphateles; species Siphateles boraxobius. The sequence goes on along the minus strand of NW_027508833.1, from coordinate 24,019,574 downwards.
CGTACTCGGTTACATACGTAACCTCGGTTCTCTCTAGAAGAGGAAACGAGTATTGTGTAACCCGACCGTGCAGGCGCCACGAGCGATTTTCACTTCAGCTGATGAAACCAGTGACGCAGCCTCCGAGCCTGACTTTTATACGCTAAGCCACCCCCATTTTGGCGGGCTGTGACGCGTAGAGGGCGCGACGTCACGCGCGAGGCTCAGTGGTAGGCTGCAGCAGTTGCCGCAGGGCAGCCAATGAGCACGCAAGATAGCCTGCTCTAGGTCTGCTGGCTGCTGCACTGTGTTGACAAATGCAAAATTAAGGATAATGTTTGGCTTCAATATCTCGAGAAAAGATGACTTTACCCATAGCATAAGCTAACTTACGCAATACTCGTACCTTCTTCGAGAGAGAACCGAGGTTACGTATGTAACCAAGTACGATTTCTTTTTTAAACTCATAAAGACAAAAGAATTATGGTAATTCTGGATTCTAAACCACAAAGAAATGCCACAATCATGACCTTGAAGAAGATAGGAGGGAGAAATACCCAGAAACACCTCATATGTGCCGCTCCCAAGTATAAGGGTCTTTCCTTGCCATTAATGCTTGGATAACAAGCTTACATCTCCTTCCATTAAAAATACTGGCTAGTGCGGTTGCTGCGATTATATAAACTTACCAAAATCCATTGTCATGATTTTTTTAAAGGACTTATCGCAAATGAAAAAATTAAGCTTTTGGCTCATAACATCGGTTAAGGGAAACACCGTCATTTCGCAATAGTTTGATTAATAGTAAATGTGTATATGTATTTGTATAAGTATATGTACATGTCTGTATGCAGTATGAATTGAAACTCCCTTAAAGAGTAAGTATGTCTTCGGGCAGCAGCAGAGCATAGGCAACACATCTCTCTTTTTTTTTTTTGGAGACAAAAGGCACAGGTTTTTGCTCATGCTGTTGAGATCAGATTTGTTTAAAAAGAGTTTTTGCCTTTTTGATTGTTTTATCCTTTATCCAAGTTGCAGCAGTGTGAAATATTACGTTTTTGATATTGCATGTATACAATCAGATAAAGGCACCAAGGAATGACCTATAAAAACGATTCACTTCACCTTTAAATAGCCTTACCCGCTTTCTCTTTCCCTGCATCAAGTTCACTTTGGTCCACACAATTCCTTTTAATCTGCCTTTTGCATACCCTTCGCATGGTGCCCTGCCTGGGGATATTCGTCTGCATCTTCCCTCCAAGGGCACTGTTGATGAGCTTTTCATCCGCCGCATCCTAAGTGTTTATTAGCATAATAAAACTCCTCTTGCTGTCTATGCATGCCCAATCAGGCCTTCAGGGATCCTGCGCTATCCCGGGACGCATTGCTTTTAGTATAGTGATTATTATTGTTAGCTTTGGGTAACTTAAGGATCTAACTGCATGACCTTTCTGCGAAGTTTGCACACTTGTGCAATATTTACACACTTGTGTAGTCAATATTTATATATATTTTTAACATATTTTTTTAGGTATGAGAGCTAATCTGTTGATTTAGAAGTTCAGTGAATTAAACAGAAATAAAGGAGAAAACATATTCATTTAAAGGGAAAATGAAGCAGTCAGTCAAGTTTACATGATTTACAAGATGGATTTCCACTATAATCAAAAATGATATAAGAAACATGACAAATGTTAACATTCAAGAAAAAAGAAACACGGCTATATCTTCTGTGGCAAGGGCGCCGCCACTGTGCAGTATTATAACCTGTGACGTCAGGGTTTGTTGGCTCTGGGCTGAGTTCAGTAAAATACAGTGAAAGATCCATCTAAGCTGGTCGAACCAGCAAACAACTAACGTTAGGTACAGTCATTGATAGCTAACAGCTGTAAGCATGAACTAGCTAACACTAACTTGGTGTTTAGCTAGTTAACTTTATTAGTACCAGACAAAAATACGACGTCTAACATTAACATACTACACATGGAAACATTGTTTGCGATGTCTGCCATCAAATTTTTGTCTCTTGTCAACACCATGGTTGCAATACATGGTCAAGATCAGCGTCTTGACAGCAGATGGATCGTGCTATTGTGGCGTAATAATCTGTTTGGTTGTAAAATGTATTACCTGAATGAAATGAAATCGAATGTATCGTCCTGTGGAATCATTCATTCACTGACGGCATACGAAGATGTTCAACTAATAAAGATCTTCATCCCTCGCAAACAATATAATAGATTAGCAGTTTTGCTTTTCACTAGACTGTACTGTAGGTCCACGGCCACTTCATCCAACGCTCTTGATGTTCTTAAATCTTCCTGTTCCGATTCCGAGTCGAGTGTGAATTGAAAGCGCTTCAGTGATTCAGTGCGTGCAGGAAACTGAACAAATAATTCAAACTGATTCGCGAACCGATTTAGACAGATCTGCCAACATGTTTGATGAAGTCTTTGAACAGAATCAACTAAAAAAGAGTGATTCATTTGTAAATTGAGCATCGCTCATCATGCCCATAAAAAAGATACAGCATGCTTGGAATACACTACGCATTTAACAACATGTTTGCATTAAAATAAAGTGCGCCGTTTGCATCCCTGCATATAACGAGATTTGAGCCATACAAATTACGGGAGTTTCACGGGAGAAACAAAACGGGAAGGGGGCAGGAGATGGATGTGAAATACGGGAGACCGGGGAAAACGGGAGTGTTGACAGGTATGCCAGGAGTTCCACAGACACATAATGAATGAGAAGGCCCTACTCGAAGCTGCCAGATCAGACAAAAAATATAAATTCAAGATGCACTAAACCTGGTAAGAACGCATTTAATCTTTCTAGTCTTTCCTAATGGAATTTATGTGCTTATTTGGAAATGTGCTTTTTAGCGATTGGATTATTATTTTCACTTAATTATTTAGATTGAATAGACCCTTGCTGTTAAAATGAGTTTTATATTATTAGTGACGTTCACAGCGCCATCATTAACATTTTTTATAAAGCCTATTAGCAATTTAAAGCATGTTAACATCACTGCAAAAAGACATCTAATATAAAATCAATATTTATTCACCTAGTATAATAAGTTCTCTCCCTCCTGTCCCGCAAAATCAGGTCTGCTGACTTGCAACAGATCAATAGCCAGGTGGTCACCCAAGTTCAGTTCCCACGCCGTATCGACTCAAATGCATAAGCAATGGGACACACGGGGTCAACAGGTCTTTCAAGTTCGTCTTCCTCCATTTCAAATCATGTGCGTATTCAGTCCGGTCCAGAAACGCTTCACTCTCTTCACTCACCAACAGAACCAACCAACCCCGTTACGTAGGCTGTGACGTCACTCCAAAATGGTGACTCGCTAGATGGATAGCTAGCTAGAAATTACGAAAATAATTTTGTCATTTCTGTGGTTTTAACAACTTTTTAAAATAAAATCTTAGGCAATGTGATTTTTCTAATATATGTAGCTACTACCAGTGCCAAAACATGGACGTTTCATTTCCCCTTTAATTTATTTCACGACACATTCATGTTAACAGATATTTTTTGCAACTTTTGTATGCCACCAGTATTGACTATGACACGTGTCCGTCCTCATAATAACGTTTGGTCATTCATACGGCTCACATCGCACTGTCATTGTTTTACATTTTGGATGACATAATGGATTTAGATCACCACTTTTGCGAGCTACACAATCTACCATGAATCACTACAATTCAGGGCTTAATAAACACCCAGCCATTGTGCATATGTGTGTGCATCCATATACGTGCACGTTTGTCTGGCCATGATCATGCCACGGAATATACATGAGCTCAAAACAACAACTAAATGTCCTATGTGTCACAAAAGTAGCTAGATCTGTATTTTCAGAAGAAAATACCAGTGCTTGCAAGGCAACAAAAAAGTGCTGTCCTGTAAACAATGAAAATATAAATGAAAAATTAAACAATTAAGCTAACAATTCAGATTAATTTAAATTATTGGGGTAAACTGTATATGGACACCAGCCCGGGGAGTATGAATAAATTCTTGATTTATTCTCTGTGCTTCAGACTGACATTTCCTCAACCTACTTCACATTGGCTCTCTGCATTATAACATAGCTGAGGGGAGATGCTTATCGCAACTTATCTTCAAAGAGCAAGAGTGGGTGGAATAATTGCATCGGGGGTTGTTTTATAATAAATACTTTCTCATCTGTTGGGTCCACAGCATCTTCGGGAAAATGTTTTACGTCATTTTAAATGGGTTCTTTATTTGTCTGCCTCCAGACCCTGCATAGCAATGGAAATGTACCATTTATGTTATGCATTTCTGCTATTTCTGCATTTTTGTTAATATTGTTTGTCTTTTATGTTGAAAGGTTGCAAGTCCCCCCCCCATTGGCAATTACTTATGTACTCCACACTGGTTTTTGTCTTTTTTTTTTTTTTTTTTTTTTTTTTTTTGATTACACTAAAGCACAAAGTTTTGGAGGATATTGGCTAATTACAAGGCCATGAGTCCAATTTGTAATACATATAAGTCTTTATGGTGCATTTTAGTTTATCATCTTTTAGTTTTTTTTGTTTTTGTTTTTGCAACTACATGTCAACTACTAGTTATTAGAGGATTAGTAGACTGTCTTAATGTCTGTCTTAATATCTGCTAACACTTTATTTTGATGATTCCCAACAGAAAATATGCTGACTATAAGTAACTTTGCAAGTACTTGTCAGCTTATTCTCCTAACAGTCCTAGCAGGTTACTAATACTCTAACGAGTTAGTTGATAAGTAGTTGAAAATTAATGAGAGTTTGTTGACTTAGTTGCAAAGTTACTTACAGTTATAAGAATGTCTGAAGTGGACTATCAAAATAAAGTTTTTGCTTTAAAAAAATAAAAAATAAAATATATATATATATATATATAAAAATATATATGTATACAGGGGCTAGAGCTCCAGTTAATGTGTATGTATTAACCTGTTTTTGTATCTCTCTCTCTCTCTCTCTCTCTCTTTAACTTTCCCCATCTTACTCCTTCTTTTCCTCAGATATCCCAGAACCTGGGCAAGATATACAGTGAGATGATATTCGTCAACGGATTCGTGCACTGCGATCCTCACCCCGGCAACGTGCTGGTGCGAAAGTGCCCTGAAAGCAATAAGACGGAAATTGTGTTACTCGATCACGGCCTGTATCAGGTAAGACATCGGCCGAGGCCGCCACAGACTCGACAGTGAAGCAAATTCATCACATATTACACCCCATTATTTACCCGCTGTCTCCCAGGTCAGCAGCGCACTCAGGCCTGTATATGCTGCAGCAGACTAAAAGCATTTCATTTAAGTGGCCCTGAAGCTCCAGTGTGTTTTAGGAACTGCACATTTCCACCTCCCACTTATTAGAAGCAGGTGCAAACACACCAATACACACTCTCCTGCAGCTCACTGAACTCTAATTAAATCTGTGGAGATAATTTGGTGATAAATATGAAAAAAGCATTGTAGCAATGACATTTGGTTGCTTTGTCCAAAACACTAATTCATGGCATGTCGTGTTAAGTTTGTTGAAAATCATGGGTTGTGTGTGTCTATGTTAATTAATTGGAGTGGCAAAATGGTGCAGTCTTAGTGGTTCTCCAGTGTATTCTGTTTGTCTAAGTGAGGGATGTCCTGGCCTTTAATTTAACCCGAAGCAGTTAATGAGACCCACAAGATTTCATGTTAATAACTGTAAAGTAATATTTTTTCTGTAATAATAACAACATAATGAGAAACAAGTTTCCATTTACTCAACTGTCTAAGACTCTTTAGATGGATTAGTTTACTCTTTCCCTGCCATTGACGGAATTTTCCGGCTTTCCTTGTTTTCACTGTTATGTTAGGTGGCGCAATTACACATCTTCTTGAAAGAGTACTGAATCTCCTGATTGAAACACATGTGAAGAAGAAGCAGAAACGAGCGATAGCATATGTAATTATATGCTTATTTAAAATAACACGATCATCAACATTCAACAGCATATAATTTAAAACTGCCTAAAGTTACTTAATGAAATGTCGACCCAGGACGAGCGATAGGACTGCGAAGATTAAGGGGTGTTGATTTGACTCAATCGACTCCATCTATGCTTTGATCATCGTTCTGAATCACATCTGGATGTAGTCTGAAATTCTTGTGAAAATTGTCAAAAACGCTGGCAGGGAAAGAGTTAATTGGTGTTTGTGATTTTATTTATTTATTATTATTTTTATTTATTTTGACATTTTGACATTTTAAGTGTACACTACCATTAAAAAGTTTCAGGTCCGAAAAATAATAGAAATAAATGTATACTTTTATTCAGAAAGATTCATTAGATTACAAAATGTTACAAAAGGTATGTTTTTTAAATAAATGCTTTTCTTTTGATCTTTCTATCCTCATAAAATTGATAAAGTTTTCACAAATACATTAAGCAGCACAACTGTTTACAACAGCATTAGTAAATAATAATAAATGTTTCTTAAGCAGTAAATGAGCATATTAGAATGATTTCTGAAGGATCATGTGACACTGAAGACTGGAGTAATGATGCCGAAAATTCAGCTTTGAATAAATTACATTTGAAAATACGTTCAAATAGAAAACAGTTATTTTTAGTGGTAATACAATTTCACAATATTACGGTTTTTACTGTATTTTTGATCAAATAAACCCAGTCTTGGTGAGCAAGAGAGACTTCTTGAAGAGTGTAAACATGACTCGGCGGTTGCTCTGTTTGTTTGAACATCTGAACCAGCCTAATTTTTATTTTTTTTTAGCTCAACCAATACAGTGAATTTGAGGAAAGGGACATCTTTTTGGGTTAAAGAAACCAGTTTGAGAACATTAGTTAATTTTATGATTCCGTTTGGTGGCTCTAGTAGTGTAGAATATACACACTACACACTAACACACGTTTGTTTAAAAAACCCAAACACTAACAGAACAAATTGTGTCTCTGTCAAAGGTGCTGAACCAGGACTTCAGGCTGGACTACTGCAGGCTGTGGCAGAGTTTGATAAAGGGAGACTTGAAAGGCATAGAGCGTTACAGTAAGCGTCTGGGCACAGGGGATCTCTACCCTCTGTTCGCTTGTGTCCTCACCGCCCGCTCATGGACATCAGTTAATGCTGGCATCAGCCAGACGCCTGTCACTCAATCTGAGGTAATAATCTCTAAGCATATCTGATACCTTTTATTTTGCATAATACAAGGGTGTTTTGATCAAAGTTTGGACACACCTACTCATCCTTTTTGATACTATTTTCCACATGCAATAACACACAACAAATCTTTCAGTTTAACTTCATCAAAGTTTTGCCGCGGTGCTTTTTAACCTGCTGGACACTGTTTGTCCTTTACTATCCCATCCAATTCATCCATGCATACACTGTAAGTGGCAGTCTGCCACTGTTACCTTAAAGAGCTATGTCTACCTGATTTAACCCATAAGAATAGTTGTTTTTTGGTATACATTGGTTAAGTGATGTTATTAAAACCAGTTAATTTACATAGATGATACCATTTTTTCAGTGATCCATTTATACAAAGGCATAATTTATATTTGCATAAAAAACTAATTTGAAGCACTTCAGCATAATCGTTTAAACTTCGGATGGTTTTTTATGATAACGAGGAACATAGATGCAGTATCTGAACTTTTTACTGGTAGTGTATTTTTTTATTTTTTTTCTCGGACATTTGCAAACAGTTGCTACATTTGCTTGATGTAGTGGTAAGTTAGCAATAACCAGGGAGCAATAACCTGGCATTTTGCAGGCAATAAAAAAAAACAAAAAAACTGGGTAAATTGAGGTGCTGGTTAATGCCTTACAGTTGTTAATGACCACAATAACACCTGTTGACCACATTACAGAACGATGTTCACCTGTCCTCTCATCAAAACTGAATAACTAGCTGTCCAGGTGGCTGGCCTAGTGGCCAGAGGAGTGCTGTTGGGTTAGTGTGTCCGTGGTAGAGGGTTTCTGAAAGCCAGGCCTGGCCGGAGTTGGCCTCTGTGGGGGACATTTAGCCATCTGGAGGGTGTCAGGGACATTTATTTATACTTTTATTACATAACCTTAAGAGTTTGGGCTGTACACGCATATTATAAGAGAGCGTCCGAGTATTCGCTAACACTATTTGTTAGCAGGTTCCTGAAGAATTAAACCTATCTTATTATTGCGGGCCTAATATTGAAAGAATAATATTAACAACTTACATTTTATAAAGCTTTAAGCATTATATAACACTTTTTTTAATATAAACAGTTATTTTTAATATATTTAATAGTTTTTTTTGTTTATACAAATACTTATAATAAGTACTTTTTTCTATATATGTATATATATATAACTGTATATATTCATTTCTTTAATGAGCTCATGGTTTCTGCCTTAAATTAATACATTATTTGCTAACTGTTATTTGTATGTACATTTCTGAAATGCATAACTTGGACACTGTCTCCTCTAAATTGTAATGTAGACATGCGTGTTCTGTAAAGCTGCTTTGAAACAATATGTGAAAAGTTGTGAAAAGTGCTATATAAATAAATGTGAATTGAAAAAAAAATTATATATATATATATATATATATAGAGTACAATAAAAAGTATATACTTTTTTATAGTACTAAATATTAATAATAATTTCTTAGTATTTTTACTCAGTATAAATAGCTTACAGATTAGCACTAAGCCGTTCAAATACTATTTATTAACATGTATATATGTATGTACATTAAAATCATTATATATTTATGTGAAAAAACATTATAGCTTAAAGGTAACACTTTGCATTAAGGTTTCATTTATTAACATTAATTAACGTATTAACTAACATGAACTAACAATGAGCAATACATTTGTTACTGTATTTGTTCATCTTTGTTAATCTAGCTGTTCATTGTTTGTTCATGTTAGTTCATTAACTAATGTTAACAAATATAACTTTTGATTGTAATAATGTATTAGTAAATGTTGAAATTAACATCAACAAAGATTAATAAATGCTGTAGAAGTGCAGTTTATTATTAGTTCATGTTAGCTAATGTAGTTAACTAATGAAATCTTAATGTAAAGTGTTACCAGATTAAATTGTTTATTATTATACAAATACTGAATACTTTCTCCTGTTCTGACGTAATTTAGTCAACTTTAAGTAAGCCATTGAAACGAAATTATATGAATATTTCTCAAACAGGATATGAAAACAGCGTTTGACACCATCAGATATACTTGACTATTAGCTGATTTGCTGCTTGCTTGTTTTCTGATCCTCATCATTTTCAGTAGCGTTCCACTTAGTCATGCCAGCATGTGGCATTTGAGTGCCCTTTCCTGCAGGTGGCTTTTCTTTGTGGATTAATTACCCCGAAGCCTTTGCGAGGATAATTATGGCCCGGTCCATGGCCACTCATGTTGGGTATGCTTTTTTAGCAGGGTGTCGTACCTCTTCACTTCTCTCTACCCCTCTGAAAGTGTATGATTCTCCAAGCCGTGCAAAAGACTCAGCAGCCATTCCTCCCACCAACATCATCAAATTACCAGAATGTTTTGAAGTAGTCTGGTCTGCCATAATTACAGACTGTTATAAAGGCGGATTTCACATGTACAGCTGTGGCATTTGCAGAAAGGGAGGCTGTCTCATCTGCATAAGAAAGGAGAGATAAGAACATATTGTATTGCCAGCAGACAGAGCTTCAACAACAACAGAGCTTCATGCTTTATGTTCCAGAAGAGAAGAATTCTTGAGTTTATGTATATATAAAGAATACTTTATGCAAGGGTTTTGTTGAGGATTCAGGTTGTGAAATCACACTGCAGAAGAACCACAAGCATTTGTCAAGTACACATTATTGATTATGCCAGGTCAAATTAACATAACTACATTTACGCTACAATTCAGAAGTTTGGGGTCAGCACGATTTTATGATGTTCACGAATTAATACTTTTTTAAAAAGGATGCATTAATTTAACTGAAGTGACTGAATTTTTTTTTTTTTGGTCATGATGTAAAAGCCTTTCCCATTTCAGTAACACTTTACAATAAGATGTTATTTATTTGATGTTTATTAACATTAGTTAGTGCATTAACTAACATGAACTAGCAATGAGCAATATTATTACTGCATGTATTAACCTTTGTTAATGTTATTGAATAAAAATGTTTTAGTTCACAGTGCATTAAACAAGTTTTAACGCATACAACTTTTAGTAATATTTTAGTACATGTTGAGATTAACATTGATTCACTGTAAAGAAAAAAAATGTTTTTACAAATAAAACTCTGTGGTTGCCAGAATAATTCTGTAAAAAAAAAAACTGTTTAAAACTGTAATTTAAAAAAAGATAAACAAAGAAACCCGGTAAATTCAACAGCCCTTTTCTGCTGAATCAGCCAGGCCATGCTGCTACTAAAATCTGTTTTGTACTTTTAAATATATATATTGACATTCACCATAATAACACTATTGGTAGGGAGAAAACTACATGATGAATCAAACTTCAAGTATTTTTTTCCAAAAGCAGAGGTAAATACTAATATATAGTGTATAAGGTGCACAGAGTGATGCACTCAAATACAAAGCTTGGTAACACATATGACACTCAAATAATTCAAACATTCTACAACATATTTAACAACATACAATGTAACATAAAACCCACATAACGGATAAGAAAACATGATTATAAAATTAAAAACCATCAAATGTGAAGTCACACAGGGAATTGTGGGAATGTCAGCTTTCACAGTAAAAAGTTACTGTAAAATTACACAAAATGTAAGGTTAGATCTATTACAGTTTTTCTCTGTATATATTATCGGAACTTTTGCTCTATTAACATGTTTTTACAGTCTATTACAGTTAAAATTACAATATCTTTTTACAGTATAAAATTAATAAATTCTGTAGAACCATTGTTCATTGTTAGTTCATGTTGTTAAATAATGTTAACAAATGAAACCTTATTGTAAAGTGTTACCACTATTTCAAATAAATTCTGCTCTTTGTAACGTTTTATTAATCAAAGAATCCTGGAAAGAAAAAAAATCACTGTTTCTACAAAAAATATTTAGCAGCACAACTGTTTTCAACATTGATAATAGTAAGAATGTTTTCTTGATCAGCATATTAGAATGATTTCTGGAGGATCTTGTGACACTGAAGACTGGAGAAATGGCAATGGAATAATGAAAATAGAGCTTTGCCATCACAGGTGTGAATTACATGTATTAAAATATATATATTTCACAATATTTCTGTTTTTACTGTATTTTAATGATAGATGCACCCTTGGTGACTTCTTTCAAATATATATAAAAAAATAAACCCCAACAGACCCCAAAGCTTTAAACGGTAGTGTGTATTTATTTGTTTGGCAGACCAAAGCTATTTTTATCAGCTTTCCATAAGAATCAAACCACAACCATAGAGCCATGCTGAGTTGAGCTACCGGAATGCTGATTTAGTAGTTTAAGGATTTGCAACCTTTTAGACATCAAGTGCTATTTTTCCTTTTAACTCCCCTTTTTAATTGTTAATTAATTCTGCAGTGCTCACAGCTGGACTTCATTTCCCAGCATGCACCACGGCATGAATAAATCATGCAAATTACTCCATCATTGTTGAGTGTTTTTGCTTTGCTGTTGTTCCAGTTGAATTATGTGTCATGTGGTGACAACTTAGCATGTCCTTCTTCTCTTAATGATATGTTTTGGAGTTTTACCATTGCTGTTTTGTGTGTGGAAGGTTAGGGACTGTAACAGGCCTAAAGACTCAAGAACATATTTGCTGTCGTGGTTTGTTGAGTCTTGGATAGCGGTCCGCATGGCTCATCTCACAGGTCAGAGTGAGCAGATGCAAACACACACCTCACACCTGCCTCATCTAACCCTGCACTCCGTTACCATCCACTGACTGCATCTCGACTGCTTCCACACGGTTATTTACAAATATATGACTTGCATGTATTTTGTAAATTGTGCACTTTCTTAAAAACAGTGTTAACATTTCACAATAAGGTTCCATTAGTTAACGTTAGTTTAATGCATTAACTAACATTAAAGGGTTAGTTCACCCAAAAATGAAAATTCTGTCATTAATTAGATTTTTGTTCAGCTTCGGAACATGATTATATTTTTCTCGTTCAAAGGTTTTTTTATTGAATGACAACTTTGCACAAACAATTACTGTATGATGGAATATACATATTTTTCCCCTTTTTTTTAACCAGAACATACCCCTCCGATATCCCACCCTCCCACCCAATTGCAAACAGACCTGCATTAAGAATTCCTACAAGAGATGATTTAAATCACAGTTGTAAGGAACTCAGCTTTTTGGAAATATTAATAATCAATAATATCTTGTTATTATTAATTATAAATATTTGGGTCAGTTAATTGGATTAACTTGATGTGGCTGAATTAATATTACAATCAATTAATCAGTTCTTCCAATGAACACTTTTGATTATTAATTTATTCTAAGAAAAGGGTATCTTCCCTGGCCACAGAAGAATAATTATTTCTTAGCCTGTACAATACTTTGAGCCAGTAGCAAAAACCGTGATCGTAAAGTGACTTGTATGGCAAACAAAACAGAACCAAATACATATTATGTACAAGTTTTATTAACTAAATATAGATATTTATATGAATATAAATAAACTAAACAACATACACACATAAATACAGAAATAGGTTAGTGATAGGATGAAATTGGAAACCGGATGAGGGTCTATGAGAAGAACCATCAGAATTTTCATTTTCACATTTCATTGAATTGAATACTTGCATTTGTAATGGGAACAATTCTTGAAGTTGTTGAAAATTGAAGTCGTTGATGGTTCCGGCAGTGTCAAGTGGAAGTTGGTTGAGCGTTCTCTTTCTCCAGGAACGCATGACTGGTTTGGTCAAGGCCTGGGACTCTGTTGAGGCCACGCCGAGCACCCAGGAGAAGTGAGGAAGTCGGAAGGATGGATGATTGGAGTCGCTGTTGGTTGGAGTCTTTGTTCCAAAACTCTTGAGATTTTCCTTGGTTCTTTGTGAGAGAATCATCTCTCTCCTGCCTGAGCCCATATCTGGTTGGAATCGAGGCCTGCCGTGCCCTGGGGCCCCCGTGGAGGGGGAGGGGGTTCCAGCAGTATCACCAGAAAAGTGTTGCGGCTGGATGAAAGAACTAAGAGAGGGAGGTCACATGTGGACTGTCTCTAATAAGGCCTGGAAAAGATCCTTCCCTAAGGGTTGAACTCGACCAATCAGAAAGGTGACATGTCTGAGAGGGAAAGTGGCTCTTAGTTGATTTACGGATCTTTGTCCCTAGCATGATTATCAGTGTTGTGCAAGTTACTTCCAAACTGTAATACATTATATATTACTTGTTACTGTTATTTAAAAGTAATTCATTACCTTACAATATTACTGTCTCAGAATTGTAATGCGTTACATTACTCCTGTATTACTTTTGAGTTACTTTCACAAAATAACTATACAGAAGTAGAACTTAACATTCTAAAATGACTAGGGCTGTAACAATATGCGATATGAAACCGAAATCGCGACACTCAGATCCACGAACCTGCAGAATCGCGACACACCCCTTCCAACTCCCAGCGTTATCCATACCGTCCAGATCCAATGCTACCACATCTTTAAATTACTATTAGTAGGCTATTATTTGAAGTTAACTTAACATTATAAAATATGTAGACCTACACCACAAAACTAGTTGAGGATAAATTATTTAAATTTTGGAAATTCCACTATTATGGACATGACCTTTGCAGACTTGTAGTCAAAACTTATATAATTATATAAATTCTCAGAAAGTGCATTAATACCAAAATATTGAAACGTCTGTTTATCCATAGGCTCCTCCCAGGAAGGAGTCCAGACATTAGAAAAATATCAGTCTACACATGCGTTTTATATTTAATATCAGGGAAATCGACAGTCATGTGTGACAAAAAAAAAATCTTTAACTTTTAGGAGGAAACGATTTTTTTGTTGTAATTCTGTGAATTACACTGCGCAAATCTAATGAAGAAGGGTTGGCTCTCCTGCCTCTCCACAGAACATAAAATATTCATTTTATTTTATTTTTCGTGTTCGCATTTATGAGGAAAAAACAATGTTACAGACGTGACAGTTCTCCGTTACGGACGCGACCGCTCTGAAGCGGCACTAAAAGACTGCTTTAAAACTTTCACAGACACCTTACACAGAAGACACGAAGCCTTTCTTTAAAGTGAATTTCGTTTTGTATTAATTGTACGGACCTGAAAAATATATCTATATTGAAATGTCTACTTGTAAACAGAACAATTCAAAACGAAAGAAAACAGACTGCTCTCTGCTTATGAAATGAAATGTGCATTTCTCTCTGGTGCATTCACTAGCCTACTGCGAAGATCGCGAGTCAGCATCGTCAACTTCATCTCGACTTTATTAATAAACAATCAACATGTCTCCTTGCTATATTTACATTTTCAAAATCTTTTGCCGGTTCTTTGTGACAGCTTTTAGGTGCTTTATCGGCAGCGCCGCCGCCCTTACATGAACGCGTCACCACGGCATCAAAAACATGATTGCGTGATGAAAACATGAAAAATACCACATAAACATAGCCTAACTGTTTAGAAAGAAAAGAAAGAACGAATAGCCTAATGCACATACGTCCATCTCGCGAATGTAGTCTTCATGCCATCTTCACCATTAGGCGCTTTTCCTCTGGCCAGCGTGAGCACAGAGGCCGAAATTATACCTCACGGCACTCCTGTAAAAAATAAATCGCTATACAAATATATCAGACGCTGCCATTTAGTCTTTAATTACAGACTTGGACACCACACTCGGCTATTGACTGACCACGAACAGGTAATTTAGCCTACTTGCATCTTTCATTCGTTAATGTCTGGCGGTCTTGCTGTATTTTTTGTTTTGTTTGTTTGTTTGTTTTACAATTAAAACTAAAAGTCTGTTGTAACGCAGGCCTTACCGAACATGTACCGAGTAAAATATTACTGAAAATTGATTAGTAATGCCTTACACTACTGCGTTACAGCAAAACGTAATATGTTACTGTAATGCATTACTTTTGTAACGCGTTACTCCCAACACTGATGATTATACCTTCATTAATGCTCAGATAGCTATAACACATCCACACTGCATTCTAGAAGAAGGTGATGTACATCAAAATGTGAGTCATTAAATGAGGATTAATTAGGTAGGAGGCATGATACAGGTGAGGTTACATTGATCGTTAGTTGGTTGTATACCAGGATACATACCATAATATATACCTAATAGTACACGAGACAGTAAACCATTTACACTGTTTCTTTCACAGTTTTATGCATGTTCATTTATAGATCAGTTAGTCTATGATTAATGCAGCAAAGTCTGTTTTAAAGAGGGTTTCTGTTTCATAGTCTCTCTCTTGAGTATGTGGCCACATTCCTCTGAGGTCGTAAAATCTCCTTATCATGCCCTGTAACATGACACTGTTTCTGCCCTTGTGTTTGTTCATTTGGGCTGTGTGAGGAGTTTCATAAACCTTTTGTATATAATGAATAATTAGTATGTGTCTGATTGGTCCATACCCTACACAGTCTAAATTATAACACATAAAGGTGAAAAGGTTAAGAATGGAAGAAACTAAATACACACCTTAAAAAAAAAACTTCAATAAAGATACCAAAAACATAAATAAATAAAATGGAATGAAATAAAATAAAATAAAAGAGGGAAAGGGGACAGAAGGCTACTCTGATATTGTTGTAGTTGGTTTCTCAAAAAATGTCAAGAAGGGGCGCCATATTTTGTAAAGCTTATTCTCAGATCCCTGGGTGGTGTAACGTATTTTCTCTAAATTCATACAGGACATAATGTCCCTAATCCAGTGTGAGTGGGAAGGAGGAGCAGGATCTTTCCACTTGAGTAAGATAGCCCTACGAACCAATAAGGAGGTAAAGGACAATACTTTCAGCTTCACTTTAGGCAAGCCCAAATTCGGAGCAATGCCAAAAATGCCAGTAAAAGGGTTTGGCTCAATTTGATGGTGAAGTTCTTCAGAAATTGTTTGAAAGACTTATGTCCAGAACTCATTCAAGGTGGGACACGTCCAGTACATGGGAAAGAGTCCACATCAGGGAACATACGAGCTAGTTAGGTTTTTGATATGTGGATACGCTGTACTACTTTAAAGTACACAAGAGCATGTCGGACGCACATGGAGTAGAGTGTATCCGATCCAGGACTGAATCCCACATGTGAACATGATGATATTTTTAATGAAATCTAAAAGCCTTCTGTTCCTCCATTGACAGTCTACGCAACTACCACTTTCAAGCTACAGAAAGGTAGTGAAGAGATCATTGAAATAATCCATGTGACTGCAGTGGTTTAACCTCAATTCTATGAAGTAACATGAGTGTTTTTTTTGTGCAAAGAAACTTTATTGACCACTTTATTTAAAACATATTAATCTCCAACGCACGTTCACGCAACGTCTGCGCTCTCACATCAACACAACACCAATGGCACTCTCGTTGAGAATTTATTTATTTTTGTGAGAAGAGTCCCAAGGCAACTCTAATAGAACTGAATGATTTATTTACAATTTATTATATAATTTAGCGTAGAAGAAAATACTTGTTGTGAGTGCTTGAACTATTTTGATTGACAGGAATGTGACGTGTTATCATTTTTGGCTGGATTGACATTTTTGCACTTCACAAATGTCTAGAGAGGCAGAGCATGCAAGATGCAAAAATAAATGTTGTAATATTAGACTCAAATGTTTTGTACATTTGAACCTATTTAATTCCTTGCAGATATGTGCATGGCACAATTTCCTCAAGAGGCTAGATGTCCGTATTTTCAGAAGTTTTATTTGGTATTTGTTGATTTTGAGTTGTTGTTTTGACAACATGAGTAGAACAGAACATATTTTCTTAGGAGGATAATATGGTTGTGTGTGTACACTTATTTTGTGTTACCAGTGTTTTTTGAAAATGGAACACATATAGGGAAACATTATAAGGTGTGTTCACACTGACAGTGATTTGCAGCAACCAGAAGTTATTTTAAAAACGATTTGCCGAATGTATGCAGCTCGTAGGAACCACTTCTATAAAACGTGTATGTTCCTTTTGCATCTTTATTGAAGTTTGAAAGCTTTAGTAGGAATTCATTGACCGATTTGTCATTTTTGGTCACTTATTCCATTTGTAGAGGTGTAGAGTTAACTTAATTAACATTGAAAGTCACTGAGAGATCCTCACAGGTTTATGTTTGTGTGTGAGCTGGTGTTCAGTGCTTTGCGCTCTCTCATTGTGTGATTGAGATCACAGGTGCCCTCCTGACCGTCTGAAGGACTCTCTGTATCTAATAAACACTCTGTGTCCAGTGCAGTGTGTTTCCTATTCACAGCCAGCTGGCTTTGTACAGGGCTATCAATATTAATGCAGTCGTCTCTACAGAAACCAGCGGAAGCATCAGAGAAGCTCCTCTCTGGCAATCTAACACTGAATAGAGATGCACTTGCATTAAATCAGTAAACTGAATAATATGAATGCACTATGAATTTTGTTTTCTATGAATCCAGCTTGTTGTTGATCAGTTAATTAAATTAATTGCTTTGATATCTCAAATCAGCATATTAGAATGATTTCTGAAGGTTCATGGAAAGACTGGAGTGATGGTTGATAAATTCAGCTTTGCATCACAGGAATAAATTATATTTTAAATCATATTAAAATAGAAAAACATTAGTTTACATTGTAATAATATTTCACAATATTCGTTTTTTTTCTGTATTTTTGGTCAAATAAATGTAGGCTTGATGAGCATAAGAGACATGATATGTGTGATAATATGTGTGTATGTTGACCTTTTTTATTTATTACAATTCTTTTTCAGTCTTAGTTCACTTTAACATACTAGATTTGATGTGCCTCATGTTTTACTGAAGAAAATTTATTTTAATAATTATATTATCTTTCATAGTTATATTATAACTATAATATCTTATTTATATAAATAATATAACAAAGATACAGTGCAGTTTAAAAGTTTTAGATCAGTAAGATTTTTTTATTGATTTTGACTCACCAAGGTTGTAAAAATACAGCAAAAAACAGTAAATATTATGACATATTTTTAGAATTTAAAATAACTGTTTTCTATTTGAATGTAGTTTAAAATGGAATTTTTTCCTGTGTCGACAGAGCTGAATTTTCATCATTATTACTCCAGTCTTCAGTGTCACATGATCCTAATAAAATATATTAAAACAAACTGAAATTAAGTTATATTTCAGTAAATATCTTGTTGGCTTCTTTTCATTGTTTAGGACAGCTCATCCATTAAAAAATGACGACTTAGATTTGTAAATAAATGCGCACAATTTATATTTTTCTACACTAATTTTAAGCATACAAGCATACGTTTTAAGATAGAAATGTTTTTAAGATCATGAAAAACCTAAATTTAGTCAAGTGTGTCCAGACTAACCAACAAAATTAGATCAATTACAGAAAACACCACTTCTTTTTTTCAGCTCTGTTGTTTCCCTCTTGACAGCATCATTCATTCCGACAGTCCACATGAAAAGGAAACGCACACACACACAGGCAGGCAAAACTCAACCAGAGCTACAGGTTTCTGTATTTGAAGTGCAGTACAGGCAAAACCACTCAAACATTTTGATAAACACACACCATTAGTGTTGCAAGTGAAGTGGAGTGCTGGTCAATATGGGCCTGCCCCCTCATTAGAGAGCACGCGCTCCTCGTCTGCCAGACCTCCACAGATAAAAGCCTTCTCTCTCTCTTTCTCTCCAGCAGCTTCTCATAGGTCTGCCTCTGCAATTACCTGCTACCCAGCATCACCACAGCCCTATTAGCCCTCTGTACAACTAGAGACGTGTTCTATTCCAGCATGTTGTACCTACAGTATGCTGTTATCCATTCAAAAGAAGTATCTTATGCTGACCAAGGCTGCATTTAGTTGATCAAAAATACAGTAAAAATTATGATTCAAAATTAAAATAGCAGTTTTATTTGAATATATTTAAAATTGTAATTTATTCCTGTGATTTTAAAGCTGAACTTTCAGCATCATTACTCCAGTCGTCAGTGATGATCCTTTAGAAATCATTAAAATATGATTTGGTTTTCAAGAATCTTTTGTTATTATTGTAAACACTTCTGCTCTTAATTTTTTTAAAGTATTTTTACTTAGTCACCCTGTAGTCAATATTATAGTCATATTTAAAAGTTTTTTTTGCTTAAAAAAAATGTCTTCATGTCTAAAAATAGCTTGACTATAACTTACCCTTGCCTCATTTAGTATACGCGGTTCTATGAATATGCAAATTAGCCCCGCCTCCACTCACTCGCACCAGCTCAGAGATCCACTCGATCACACATTGACGTGATTGGTTACACGGTAGTTTGTGACGTCAGAAACACTAGCGATGTTTAACCACGTCTTTGGTTCACTGCAGTTTTAAATAGAGAAAATACTCAGCAATGGTGTTGACTTGTGTACATGGTTTGTTTTAAATCATATTAAAATCACCACATAGACATATAAACAACATTAAAAGCTTGATTTTCAAGTAAATTTTTTTAAGTATCTTTAACAGAGTATTTTTATTTTATATACTTTACTTCACTACATTCTAAAGCATAATATTGTACTTTTTACTCCACTACATTTCATAAAACCATCACTGATCCCTCTCTCTCTCTCTCTCTCTCTTTTCCACGCTACTAAAACATTATATATTAACAGCTACTAAAATGTAAACTGACATATGAAAAACTTTACAGGTGTAGATTTTTACAAATAAATATTTGTTTATAAAATGGTTACAATTATAATAATTGAATGCAACTGATTATAACTAATATAGAATAACAATACTTGTAATATTTTTTCTCAGTTTCAAAACATCCAGACTGGAAATAATTTAGCTAGACTGTGTTTTTGACACCATATGTTAGAACTATACATAAATGTACCTAAAAATACTGGGATCAGGTTAATATATGACACCGACGTCCATTTTTAATATCATACTTTTCATTTTTTTTACTTGTTCCAGTCTAATTACATGCTTGATTAGACAGAGCATAATCATCTTCGGGGCCGCAGCCAAATGAACTGGAGTTTCTCTCAGGGATGGCAGAACGACTTGGCTACAAAATATGCTCTAAATCCTAATCTTGCAATCCACTGAACGGAACTGTATTCCATTTTGTTTGTTTTGCCGTGAAACAGGAACAAACATCAAGAACATTAGTGCCAAAATTGAAACGAATGCAATTTACATTCATTGTGCTGGAGAAATGCTCGCTTTGTGGATGAATTGAGAGCTGCAATCAATGCTGGAGAAAGAAGACAAGGAAGGAGGGAGGGAGGGAGGGGGAGGGGGGCAAGAGAAAGCAGAGATAGGGAGAACATAGGAGCTAGAGACATAGCTTGTCAATAGATCATGTATATGGGCAGAAAATTGCCAAATAACAATAATATCACAGAAGAGTGCAGCTTAGAAAAACACCAGGGAGTGAAGGAGTTTAAGGGATAGTTCAACCAAAAATAAAAATGTTGCCATTAATTGCTCACCCTCATGTCGTTCCAAACCCGTAAGACCTTCGTTCATCTTCGGAACACAAATTAAGATATTTTGTTTAGATGAACTGCGAGAGGTTTCTGAACCAGCAACGTCATTGCAACTTTCAAGGCCCATAAAGGTAGACTTTTTTATAGAAAGGTTCGGTGATAAGTGAAGCATTTTTCTGTATGTAAACATGAAGTTTATTGCATGAATGTGGTCGGATGGTTTTACCTAGTAAGGTGAAACAAAGAAAATCTCCATTGAACTGATCTCCTCCGGCAGATGAAGAGAGGCCTTCTCTGCAAACTGTCTCCAGAGGTTTCTCCTCAGTCTTATAATCAATGGGTTTTTTGGGGGGGGTTTTTTGTTTGTTTTTTGTTAGCTTTTGGTCTGTTATCTGAAATTGGGTTTATGCTAAAATGGAAAAGTAACTACTGAGCTTTGAACCAGAGAATGCTAAGTGAAAACAAAGACCCAGAGGGCATCTAGGGCAGTGAATGTGAGTGCACTATACCCGTTTACCATGTCTGCCTGGCATTACACTGCTTGCCTGTCTGAATCAGTCTAATGGTAGTTTATTGTTATGACAAATTTGGATTTTTGATGTGTATTATGAAGGTTACTATTATTAGTATTTTTATTATTATTAATATAATATAATTATTATAATAATAATACATTTATGTATTATACATTTTTGTATATTCAAGAAAGGAATTGTATTCTTATTACTTTTTTTATAGCCATTATGCAGAATGAGGGATGAGTGATGGAAAATGTGTCTGACAAAGATGACCCTCTCAGATGTTGCGGAGAACATGGAATTGAATATAATAGCTTTGACCTTTAAACTTCTCAGAAATGATATGAGTGCTTAAATGAGAGTTCTTAAAGCACTGCATTGTTCATACTGTATGAGTCTTTTGTGACACGTTTCATCTTAAAATGGATTGTTTTGTCTAACTGACTTTTCAGTTCTTGAAAGCAGATAAGTGCTTTTTTATAATGTGAAACAATGTGGTATCCTTGAAGTCTGCCGGTTGTAGTGTGTGACTGAAGCTCAGGACATCATAGAGTTCTGAAATTTGGAAGGTCACGTGTTTAAAATGCATACACTATCAGTCAAAAGACTTGTTAAAATTCTTAATAAATAGTCGTGTTCATTAGATTTTTTAAGAAATGCAATTTATTCATTAATTCAATATTTTTTATCAAAGGTGAAGAAAAATCAGATGGATGGATGGATAGATAGATTCTTACTAAAATCTATATATATAGAGAGAGAATTTTTTTTTTTTACTATATTTAAAAAACATATTCTATATTTTAAAACCCACTAAGGCATAAAATGTAGTGTTGTTGTTTTTTTGCACTAAAAATGACTGTGTGTGTATGTACATTTCAGTTATGTGTATGTATGTATACTAAATGGCTCTGCCTTTTAGTATAGAATTTATTTTATTTTTATTTAACTGTCTTTTTCTTTTTTACTCAGTTAAACTCCCATTGGCAAGAGCATCCTCTTATTACCCCCTGCTAAATCTGCTCAGTTAGCGTAGAGCCCTGAAAGGCCTATATGTGAATAATGAATTGGGAGGCAGGAAGAATATCCTCCCTCCTGTGTAATTGCTTTTGTGTTTGTCCCAGGGGAGAGCTTTTTTTGGGCTGTTCATAGCGCTGTCCTCGCTGATCAGCCCCATGTTTCATAATGTCTGCCCCGGAGCTGCATATAGTTGGGGGGGAGACTGTTCGGGCCTATTTGCCATACAAACCGCTAGCATGTCCATCCCCCCTGTGGTCAGCTGTTTGTCCCTGTCCATCATAGAAGAGCAGAGATATAGTATGTAAACTGCAGGGTCAGTTTTGAAAGTCTGTATCCCTACATAGTTTCACCTAACTGGCCATAAGAGAAAGACAGAGAAAAAAAAAAGAAAACAGAAAACTTGAGTCTGCTTGTTTTAGTATGGGCCTCTATTTTTGAAGATTCCTTCAGTATCCAATGCTGAGCCTCAGGCTTTGTGACAGGGGCACACACTCAGCTGAAAGAAAGAATTTAAGCTGTCCTCTGTGTGGCTCTGGCCTTTTTATTTGGTGGACAGCTGTGGAAATTTGGGTTGTCCTGGTGTGGCTTACTATCAGAGCTCTAAATAGTTCTCCGTCCAGTGAGCTTGTTAAGCAGTTATATCAATTCTGATGTGTAAAGAATTTAATAGTTACTGTCCTAACCTCCCATCGTGCACACAGTCCCATAAATCTTGACTACTACTAACCCAGTTGATGTTATTAACAGCTGCAGCTCTGATAAACATGCATTTAAAGCACCGTACTTGAGTACTTTCTCAGAGAATGAGTGAGTAAAGACGACATTTTAATTCCCCCTTTACAGTAGATACAGTTTGGCTTTGCATCTGTGCAGTCGGGTAGTCACAGTAAAATCAAATCATAACCTAGACATTTTCCGTAGTGCTTTTCTTAGTATTAACACTTGAAAGGTCTCAGGTGTATTGTCTTATAGTTTTTCTAACCCAATGAAATATATGTCTCATGTTTTATTTCAAATTCTTTAAATCCCATTAATAATTATTAATTTGATAAATCAATAAATTACTAAACTAAACAAAAAATTTCAATCAAATGAAATGATCAATAAAGGCCATCTTTGCACTTCCATGGTACAAGCTGCCTGTATTTACGCATTGCTGCTATGAGCTGGCATGAATGCAATTGCAATGGCATAAAAAATGTTATGAGATAATGTTTTAAAGGAAAAAGTCCAACAGAGAAATATGAAATGATGGTCAAATCTAACTAAAACCGGCAGTATTTGGCGGCAAGTCGCTGTCTTAATGAGGGAGCCATCGAGTCATTCATGCATCTAGTAATGAAGCAAATGTTTGTATTTATGAATGAGTCATTGAATCATTGACTCTCCCGATTGATTCAAAGCTGATTCGTTCACTAACAAAACGCTGCAGTGTGTTGCTTGGAGACTCACAACAGTTCTGCTGTGGAACTATAATTTCATTGCAAAATAGAGAAAACAATATTGAAAATACTGTATTTAAAATGTACGTCACTTAATATTATCTTTTTGTTTGTTGAACTGAACAAGTATCAGTGTAAAATCAGTGTCACATTTCCAATTAGGTGGATAGTCAGAAAAAATACATTCTTGCTCGTATAATATTATCACCAATTAAAACAAAGGGTGTTTCTTTTTAATTATTATTATTATTAATTAATAAACAAGCCATAATGTGAACATGAATACACATGACAATTCAGTATCCCAACCCTCCCTCGCTCTCCCACCCTGCTGTGTGACACTGAAGACTGGAATAATGGCTGATGAAAATCCAGCTTTGCATCACAGGAATAAATTCTATTTTATTTTATATGATTGTTTTTTTTTTCTGTATATTTGATTAAATAAATGCAGGCTTGATTAGCATAACATACTTCTTTCAAAAACATAAAGAATAATAATGTTTCCGAACTTTTGAATGGAACTGTAGGTCTTTACTCAGATCGGAAGGTTGTTTCCCCAACGGACCTCCGTTCGCTTGATCAGATTGACCCATTTCCTCAGTGCCTTGATACAGAAAGCTGCAGAGCTGAGAGCACTAAGCGGTTAATCCTTTTATGTAGTGATTTTGACTCCTCACGGGGATGAAATGGAATGTGTATTTGAAGCGCTCGTGAATATGCAGAAGGACTGTCGCATTGTTATTTTAGCGTCCTCATTTCCTCCTAGGGCAAGCTGAGAATGTTTCTT
The DNA here is from genome assembly GCF_051911475.1 of Siphateles boraxobius. Lineage (NCBI taxonomy): Eukaryota > Metazoa > Chordata > Actinopteri > Cypriniformes > Leuciscidae > Siphateles > Siphateles boraxobius. The sequence goes on along the minus strand of NW_027508833.1, from coordinate 23,995,171 downwards.
CATTAAGTATTCGACTGAGGAACGGACTATCAATCTACATGCTCCTGCATGCTGACTGATTTGATGGGTAGTGACTCCGTTGGCCGGTTAGTTATGCGCAGTCCTGGGCCGTCTCTGGCTGTTCACCACGATCCCCAGAGGGAGGGCCGCCAGGACATGACCATATTCTCAACCTCTGCTGTTCTGAGCAGGCAGAGATAGAGAGAGCCATGGATAATCAGGACTGTCTCTGTCTCCAGCTGTCTGAGCTGGTAGCACGACACGGTAGTCTGTCTCTGATTTTGTCCAAATCACGTCCACACAGAGCGATTGACCCTTTTTATGCAGTGCGCCACATCCACCCAAGAGTCATCAGGGGACAATGGCGCATGAACGGAGCAGCGGGGTGACTTACCTCATGATTACCCCTCGTCTTTAAAGTGGAGAGATGCCTTGTAGTTGAACTTTGAAGTGCAGACTAACTTCAAAGGCAGGAGGTGAAAGCAGAGAGATGGGGCCCTGCTGCTAACAGCAGAATGCATCATCAGGAACGTAAAAAATAGCATATAACGGAGAATGATAATGCGCTGCACGACACAGTTTCTCTTCAAGTAAATTAAACTAATAAAGTCCAAAAATTGAAAGGCCTGAAGAATCCCCTCTACAACAATGTTTTTTTGGGGGGGGGGTTTTGTGCGACTCATTTTTGAAATGCAAATATTATTGCGACCCCTCACACAACAGAGAAAAAACCCTGGAAATATCCGGGAATTTAAAAAAAAATTGTTTTCCAGGCCATCATTGAACTTTTTGCTCTGCTCCAAAAAAAAATGACGTCATTCATTGATTCGATTTGATTTGATCGGATTCAGTCAGAAACGAATCATACAAAGCTGCGTGTTCCAAGGCACTTTAGTGGGCCTTTAACTTCTTATTTATTAAACTGTTATATAAAATCAATATCACATTTACACTCGTGCTATTCGGGACAAAAACAGCAATTGTGTGATATTGCGCTCGTTACTCGGGTGATATTGCTTAACTATAATCATGTAATAAATATGAGACAATACATTTTTGCTCTGATATCTTGAATTTTAGGGGCATTCTAACTGCATTCTATAAGCTACAGTGAGTTGTTGCCCTGCTTCATTTTCATCATCAATCAACTTTATGAAATCTAAGATGAGCTATGTAGGTCTGGGGTGGGGCATTAACGTGTTAAAGCGACAGCCCTCATTTTTATTTTTATTTTTTACAGATTGTTTGTTTTATATATATTAAGGATTAGCAGATAAATGGACAGGAAAATGGAGCTTGCACATGTTTTTCAAGCTCAAGTCATGGCACAGCAATCAGTTATTAAAATACTGTTGCTGCTGGAGTGCACTGAATGACCAGGCTTTTTATCCTGCCAAGAAACTGAAGTGATTTCTGGGAACTCTCTTTTGGGAAATTGTCTTTGCATTGACTTTCTCTTTTATGACGTAGAATGTGTTTGGGATTTTCACACCCTGACCTGCTTTGCTGCTTACTTTAGATGATTGCCTATGGGTGAAGAAAATCCTTTCAGATGTTGTGACCAATGGCTGAGGCTTGACCTATCTAGACTGAACTTAATCCAAAGATTCAACCATGTGACTTAATATAAACAACTCTGTCAAGCTATTTTTCTAAAAGAGGCTAAATTCTATGGAAACCACCATGAAAATATTAATTAAAGAAAAAGTAATTGTAACTTTTTGTCTTACAATTCTGACTTTTTTTTTTTCCTCACAGTTGCGAGTTTGTATCTCACAATTAAGACCTTTCTGTTTTAAAATTCTGAGTTTATATTTACAAGTCTGAGAAAAGTCAGAATTGCGAGTTATAACCTCAGAAATATGAAAAATTTGTTCAGATTTGTGAAATATAAACATGGATTTTTAAGGGGAAAAAAAGTTAAAATTGAAAGTTTTAAACTTGCAATTGCAAGGAAAAAATGTCAGAATTGCAAGATTCTGCAAAGACAATTATCTTTTTTCAATTTTTTTATTTCATCGCTGTTGTTTATCACTGTAGCAGAAGTTGCTAAATAATGCAAACACACCTGGGAACTGAGGAAAAATTTTCATTTCATAAATGGTTCTCACACATGCATTCAATGCAGATGAAACACCATAAAATATATTATAATTAGTCAGATTTTTGAAAAAATTACTCAATGTTAATTAGCAATTAGCATTTGCTTATTAATAATGAGTCAATTATTTCTGCGGGACTAAAACCAGCGCTTACAATTTACAGTTATGTTGCACTTAAGACCTATCAGATTTGAAGCATTGTAATGGTTGTTCATATGACAGTGATTAGTTAAAGAGTTTTTTGTAAGAATAAATGTATAAAATACGTCATCACAATATGTTTTAGTATCTTTAATATAGTTAGCCAATTATTGGATTTCTTTTACATTGTCTCTAAGAGGGAAACAAAGCGTGAATACAAATTTTGCAAGGATTTTTAAATATGTATTAATTATTGAAATGACCTCAATTGACAATGGAATTTTCATTCTTTTTTCCATCCGTATAGTCTCAGAATCTATATATAAATGTGGGCGGTCATGTGTTCACTGTACTCATGGTTTGGAATGACTTGAGTAGATTGTATGTGTTGTGTTTTTTTGTTTTTTTCCCCATTATATTCTTATGGGTCTGTTTTCTCATCTTGCTGGTACATATATTGTATGGTCACTGCCTCTTTTATTCCAGAGACAAGTGTTTGGCATTGAGACTGCTCTACACCTGTCCTGGCTGTGGCAGCAGCTTGTTGTGGGCCCTGGGCTGCTGAGGGTCTTCATGGGTCTCTGCAGGCCCCAGACATGTATCTTGGCTCCTGGCCCTCTCAGAATAGATTAGCCCCGGGGTAAAATAGAGCCAGACACAACCAGGTTGATGCCAACCATGGAAACCATGTCCATACCATCAGGGGCCTTAATACAATATAGTATTATTATATCGTGACATTATGATCTAATTGTGAGCATTGAAAGATTTCATCAACAGTTTGGCACTCTGATAGTTGGTCTCTTCTTATGAATCTTTTGAGAGTATGTGGACACCATGTAAAGTTGGGTTATTTGAGGACAGGACACAGGGTGTCTGAATGTTCATCAGAACGTACCTGCTGTCACATCCACTTTGCCTGTTCTTCACACCACAGCCCTACAGAGCCGAAAGCAGAAAGTACTTCAGTGCTATCGCAGGGCATATGTGGTGTAACCTTATCATTTTGGGTCATAGAGACTTTAAACATGTTTCAAAAGAACATTATCCGGAACAACCCAAGGTTTTGTGCCTTACTCAAGAGCTCATCTTGTGGGTTTTCAACCTGCAACCATTTGGTGACTAGTACAGATATTTGACCACTGGACTGCTAATTCAAATAATATAGTACACTGAAACAAAAAAAGGTGTAAAACAATTTTATATCAGAAATTGCTAGTAAATTTCACAAATAGTTGCAAAGAAATGGCAAGTAACGGCTGATTCACACTGCACTGGCAGACTCTGAATAACGCTGACAGTTTTACAGTCAAATGCTGATTCAACATGTTTAATCGGCGAAATCAAGCACGACTAACACCAGCAGACACCGACAAGGGTAACACACTGATTCAGCAAAACCTGACGAATGGGTGTGTTGCCACTAGTTGGCGTCTGTCGGTGCAGAGTGAGTTGGCCTTAAAGGGTTAGTTCACCCAAAAATGAAAATGATGTCATTAATTACTCTCCCTCATGTCATTCATCTTTGGAATACAAAATAAGATATTTTTGATGAAATCCGAAAGCTTTCTGTCCTCCCATAGACTGCACTGTTATTACCACTTTCAAGGCCCAGAAAGGTGGTAAAGGCATCGTTAAAGTCTGTGGTTCAATCTTAATGTTATAAGGCGACGAGAATCCTTTTTGTGAGCAAAAAACAAGCAAAAATAACGACTTCATTCTACAATATCTTCTCTTCCGTGTCAGTCCAACGCTATCTCACGACCAATTCGTACAAATTTGTACGAGTGATTAAAAAGTGGCTAATTTGTATGAATTCGTACGACCTCACTCGTACGAATTTGTACGATTTGTCTGAACCCACGTGATGGGTAGGTTTAGGGACGGGGTCAGGGGTAGGTCATTCGTACAAATTCATACGAATTGGGCAACTCGTAAATTATATACGATTTAGCAAAAATCTTACTAATTCGTACGAGTGAGGTCGTATGAATTCATACGAATTAGCCACCTCGTAAAATTCGTACGAATTGCCGTGAGATCGGGCTGGTCAGTCTCTGGCGCTGTTCATGTGAGCGCCACGACTCCTGCGTGTGATGACGCAGGATCCGGCTGATAATGAGCTGTCGTTCTGACATATAACCTGGAAGCACCGCACTGTGTTTACAACATTACCAGCGTCAGAGACTGACATGAAAGAGAATGAAGTTATTTTTGTTTGTTTTTTGCTCACAAAAAGTATTCTCGCACTAAACATAGTGGGTAAATCTTATCAAAATGCACAGTTGTACAGCTCTTGTGCTCTCCTACAATAACTTTGTAAAACTACAGGCTTATGCTTTTGCAGGGACTTATTGACGTGTAATTCTAATGGACTAATTGATTTTAATTAAAACTTTAATCGAGGTTTGCGATTGTAAATAGTGATTTTAATAACTTGGTCTGCTGGTCAGTGGAATTATTAGCTGTTGATGCAAATTGCCACTCTTGTCAAACCTCAGCTGATGAACTAGAGTCCACAGATTTTCATAACTAACAGTGTTTTTGTCTTTACTGTTAGTGTCCATGTTTAGTTGTTGTTTGTTGTTCATTTTCTCTCATTTATGTCCTTATAGATATAGATTTTTTAAATATTTTTATAAGTCTCTATTACTCACCAAGGCTGACATTATTTGATTTAGATTGAAACAGCATATTGTGAAATATTATTATAATAACCGTTTTCTATTATAATATCTTTTAAAATGTAATTTATGCCTCTGATGGGAAAGCCTAATTTTCAGCATCATTACTCCAGCCTTCAGTGTCACATGATCCTTCAGAAATCATTATAATATGATGATTTGCTGCTCAAGAAACAATTATTATTATTAGCAATGCTGAAAACAGTTGCTTCACATTTTTGTGGAAACATTAACAACAACAAAATCAGGAGATGCTAATACATATGATATTTTTTTAAGGAATTAATAGGCTTATCAAAAGCTTCCTATATATTTTGTTGTTAATGTCAAAGACTGCATGTCCAATCAAACTAAAAGGATAAGGATAAGAATAAGGATTTCAAAATAAATGAAAATGAGTAAATAGAAAAGAAGAGTAAGCAAATAATTAATTGTAATCAATAAGGTAAAGTTCAGGATAGTGATTAGTCAGAGACTGCACAGGTCAAAAATCTGCTTACAGTGTGAACTTACATTTGGCTGCTGTTGACATCTTCCAGAATCGTATTTTTTCAGTCGGGCAGGGGGAGCAAGGGACGTCTTCATGCCTGATTACTAATAAAAATTTGCCGGGAGTATCAACTCAGGGGGCTGATGTTGCCGAAGTGACTGAGCCAAAATAGCTAATCTTCACAGTTGCAGTTTCAAGCACTTAGTTTCTCAGTTGTCTGTGAAATAAGCTACTCCATTTCCCTGCACCCTGCCCCCTCTCTCTCTCTCTCTCTCTCTCTCTCTCTCTCTCTCTCTCTCTCTCTCTCTCTCTCTCTCTCTCTCTCTCTCTCTCTCTCTCTCTCTCTTACACACACACACGCACACTTCCCTGCACTCTGCCCCCTAATAGTGAACATTTTAATCACTTATTTAGGGGGGTGTGCCCTTAAGTCAAGAGATCATCTCTTATGTAGTCCACTTAAAAGTAGCTTATTCATTTCTGTCATTATTTATTTAAATCTAATAACAAACCCCCTTCTATGGAACACAAAAGGCAATTTTTTGAAGAATCCACTGTCCACTCTTTTCAACATGTATCACTTATAAATGAATATATCTCTTACTATAGTGAAATCTTCTGATGGCCCGGCTTTGTTTTACTTCTCAGGATGTAGAGATCCGAACAAATGCAGCGCTGTATCTCCCTCAGATCAGTGAGCTGCTGAACAGGGTTCCTCGACAGATGCTGCTGCTTCTGAAAACCAACGACCTGCTGAGAGGCATCGAGACCATCCTGCAGACCAGGGCCAGTTCCAGCTCCTTTATCAATATGTCCCGCTGCTGTACCCGTGCCATTGCCAGGTAAAAGCCACAGCAAAGTGGTTTATTTTTCATTTCTCATACACAATTTTTATACACAGGTTTAATATGTATGTTAAAGCCTGTGTATAAATCTCCATTCAAAGGTTTGGGAAAGTTATATTTTTTAATAAATGCTTTTATTCAGCGAGGATGCATGAAACTGGTCAAAAGTGACAGTAAAGACATTTACATTACTACACATTTTTTAAAACTTTCTATTCATCAAAGAATCCTGAAAAAATTGCAAAAAAAGCAGCACAATTGCTTTCAACATTTATAATAATAAGACTGAAGACTGGAGTAATGATGCTGAAAATTCAGCTTTGACATCACAGGAATAAATTACATTTTAAAATATTTTAAAATAGAAAAAAGTTTTTAAATTGTAAAAATATTTCACAATATTACTGTTTTTACCATATTTTTGATCAAATAAATTCAGCCTCGGTGAGCATAAGAGGCTTCTTTGTCCATTTGTACTGCAGCATTTCTTGAATAGTCACATGGTAAGAGTTTCAGCACCTGAACAAAACCTGATCCCACACATTAGGAATCTGTCTGCTGTTAAACGCCTCATTCTCTCTGTTCAGTGGGCTCTCATTGGCTCATATCTGTGTGTCTGCTCTGGAGCTCAAGTCCCTGATGTCATCTCGGTGCTCAAAGACATTGTCATCTCTCTCACACCAGTAACCCACAGACACTATCCCACGCACCGCAGGAGCTCTCGTTCACTTAAACGGACTCTGTGGGACCTCACAAAGCATTTAAATGCTCTTTCACACACACACACACACACACACACACACACACACACACACACACACACACACACACACACACACGCATGCACACGACTTAGCAGCCACTCAGTCCAGCCTCCCCCACCCTGAAATGCAAGTGGGTGAATGAATGCCACTATATTGTACTGTATTGTACTTTCCACAGCAGTGAGCAGTGATCATATTGATTTATTCTCACCATTCTAATGAAGAACATGATGATTGGAGGAGAAAATCATTCGGATTTGGAGGAATCCTGACGGTTGTCAGCAGAGAGACGCTCACGTCTGCTCGTAAAGGATTTCGGCGCGATACAGAAAGAAAAAAGCACCCAGACATGAAACTCAATGTTGTCTGCCTCACCGCCTTTTTATTAAAACCAAATAGCAGCAAAGTGCAGAATGCAGAATCTAAAATCCATTACCAATTGCTGTGCTCACAGACACAGCAGAAAGAGAAAGACAGACCTAGAGAAGAAACCGGACCAGCACACAACTAATTTAGTTTGATGTCTGCAGAAATGTTTGCAGTATCATCTATTACACTGAGTTAGGTTTTCATAGTACAAGCTGTATGAATAGTTCATCCAAAAATTGAAATTCTGTCATCATTTACTCACCCTCAAACCTTTAAGGCTTTCTTTTTTCTCTGTTTAAACACAAAAGTATACATTTTTTAAAAACTTTTTTTACATTTTCAACTTTCTTAAGTGTGTAATGTTGCTATTTGAGCATGAAAAAGGTCTGCAAAGTTACAAAGCACAAAGTTGAAGATCTAGCAGATGAACAGGATGTTAGGATGTATGTTCAGGGTTTGATGCGTGCCTTAATGCTTCTGCTTCTTGTGAAGGTAGTAGTTTTCAGGTTTCGGACACAGTTTTGTCTGATTGGCTGCATATGCAAGGTGTAATGAAAAACAAGGAGGACTGGGAGTGCATGCTGAGTTCACTCTTTCTGTCGCTCTCTGTCTGCTTGCAGGGACAGACTGAAAGGCCTCTCGCTGAGCTGGGTTAATAATTCAGCTCCCGCTCAGCTGTGACTACATCCACTATGTCTCTGAAATATTCATTATAGGTGATTTAAGAGCCAGCAAGTTATGTAATATTAACTGTAACTGTAAATATCTACGCCCAGGATGCAAAATGAACTGTAGTTGTTACACTTCAGTTCAATAGATAGATAGATAGATAGATAGATAGATAGATATTTTCTTTACGTATTAGATTGTTGTTAGCATGTTTCTAGAATGAATTGGCATATTGCTAGCATGATTTAACACATTGCTAGCATGTTTTAGCATGTTTGCCTGCTTCTAGCATTAATTTCTAGATTGTAGCATATGTTGCTTGTACCCTATGTTTCTGGCATGAATTAGCACAAAAAACCTATCATGTTTTAGTTTTAAAATGTTAATATACTGTAGAAAACAGCTATTTTCAATTGTAATAATTCACGATATTACTGTTTCTTCTGTATTTTTGATCAAATAGTTCAACCTGGGTGAGTTAATAGACTTTCAAAATCATGAAAAAAAAATGTATACATTTTTAAAAAATGAATACTATTTTTTGTTTAAAGGGGCTATGTGTAGGTTTTTACTTTAAAAAATCTTTAAGATAGAGTTTTCATTTGTACACTCATGAGCCAACCATAATGTAATAGAAAGAATGACACCTTGACTGTCCACCACGGTTCCCTCTATCAGCCTGTAGACTCAATTGTGTTTGGAGGAGTCGGTCCGAATTGGCGCGAAAATTCACAAAATGTGACGTCATGCGCGTTCTCGTCTACTTGGGCTTACATCCGGACGGCAGCCATTAGTAAGCAGCGGCAATAGCTAGCAGTAGTTTTTCAAACGGACTCTGCGGACGGAAAGAAGCGATCATCCTCCAGCACAGTGCGGCCAACGAGCGTGCGAGTGTGCGCACCGAGAACGAGCATGAAACTGGCTGCAGTTTCTCTAACGGCCACTGGTGTCAGTAGCGGTTAGACATTTCAGAACTTCCGCAATGCTCCTTTAATTATGCAAAATCTACTTCTATGAAATGTTTTGGCCTTTATGTTTTCTTAGTTCAGTTCATCAATTGGCAGGTCTGGCAAAATCCTATGGACCTGTGTGCCGAGCATGCATCAAGTTACTGTTGGCAAAGTAGGACGAGTGACAATTGGTGACTGACTCCTGGGTTCCCATCAGTCCCTGCTTTTCATCTTCAGCCTGTATTCTGCTCATGCTGTCGGTGCTCTCCTGTCAGATGGAGAACAGTGTGACATCTCCAGTCTGACACAGCAGCTATGGTCTGAAATGTCAAACTTGTCCACCCCAAAAAGCTTTGTAGAGTTTGAAAGCTCACGAAATTAGAGTGAATTTCACCGTCAACCTTATTTCATTTCTCACTCTCCTCATCGGGAACGTGTAAGAAAATGAATGCGATTTCACTTAACCCTCTGGGGTCTAAGGGGTTTTTGGGGTCCTTGAGATGTTGTGACATGCCCTGACATTTGTGCTTTTTTCAGTTGCTTATAAACATATTAATGGCAAAGGTGTAAATTACACTCTATTTAGCACAAACAGGGCTACCATGATATGTGAGCAACATGTATGTACATGTTTGTATTTTTGAGGAAATATTGTTTATGCATGGTTATTGAAAAAAAAAAACTAAAGTTTCTGAAATGGCCACAAAACACATACTAAATATGTGTTTGTCAGTTGAAAGCTGTTCGCTGTGACAATATGCATTTAGGAGATCGGAGTAGTCATTGTTTTCACCCCAAGGATACCCCACTGACTACGGTCTTGACACTCTCTCTCTCTCTCTCTCTCTCTCTCTCTCTCTCTCTCTCTCTCTCTCTCTCTCTCTCTCTCTCTCTCTCTCTCTCTCTCTCTCTCTCTCTCTCTCTCTCTCTCTCTCTCTCTCTCTCTCTCTCTCTCTCTCTCTCTCTCTCTCACTGTTAATATTACATGACTTAGTGTGGTCTGTCTAAAGTCCCTCACTTATACCATGAAGCCTGAGCAAACGCAGTCTGAATCATTTACATCCAACGTTATTCAAACAAGTAAATTCCTCACCTTTCCTCTTCAGGTTCTTCACCTCACTCTTCTGTCTTTTGTTGTGTCTCTGTGCCTCTCTATTAGGCACAAGAGGAATAAAACCAAGTCTCGGAGCAGGCGGCTGCGGATCTCGCTGTCTGAGTGTTGGTCACTGTGCCAGATAGACCTGTATGAACTGGTGTTGTGGCTCCGCAGCTCCACGCTGGTCAGATGGGTCTGCTACCTCTTCAGCTGCCTGCCGTACCCAAACTGAGAGGCTTGAACCAGGCCATAACGCCCTCTGCATTGAACTCCGCACTCTGCCAAGTGCATTATGGGTTTATCATGGACCGTTTTTAATGAATGCTGGAAGTTAAAGGAAACAAATGAAAGTAAAATCATCGGTTTTTAACCATTTAAAAAAAAAAAAGGTCACTGAAAAGCCACTGATCACATGATTAACCAGTCATGTGATCAGTGCAGTATGTGTTAGAGCAAATACTCCGTGCATGATTATTTTTCTTCATAGTATCTAAATGATGTTTTTCACAGTAGTGTAAGTTAGTTTGGATTATGCAATACCTCAGACTTGTGACATCGACGTGTCCACGTCGCGTCTCCGCAGAATTTTATGGAATCCTTTATTTTACATTCCTTCAGATTTCCTTTTCCCATTTGGTTGCCAAAATCATCTCAAACATTTTAATGTAACAGTTGTGGTATAACACAATTTTTTATTTATTTTAGTAAGCAATAAAATTGTGGTTTGTTTTTTGTGCTGGATCAAGAAATGGGAGTGTTTTATTGCTTGATTTTTTGTGCTCAGCAGATTTCCTTCTTCTTTTTTTTTTTTTTTTTTACTGTGGTAAACTTCATTCACATTAAATTAATTAATCAGTGAATTAAAATAAAATGGTGTTCCAAAACCATATGACTTCATTTTTCCATGGAACACAATAAGTGAAATTTTGATTTACGTTCACGATTATCATTTCTTTACAAAGAAAAGCATATGGTGACCAGGGACTGTCAAGCTCCAAAAGAACCAAAAAAAAAGTATCATAAAAATAATCCACATGACTTGTTTGCTATATTCTAATCAGTGTGTAGTATCATTGATATACTATTATATATTCTGTGGATATTTTGAATTCAATATTATTTGTATATTTTCTGAATTCGATTTTATATTAAATTTGTATCTTAATTTTACAGATGTCTTTTTTTTTTAAATGACAAAATGAAATGATAAATGGTTTAGTTTTTTAAATAGTATTTTATTTCAGTTCATGTATTCAGTTAATGTTTTATTTCAAGAAATGAAAAAATTGTTTTTTTGTTTTTCTAATTCTAGTCTAGATCTTCTGAACTCAAGCGATGGGCTTATTTGAGGAATACCCTGAAATTTAAGTTCCTATTTACCAAAAAAATCCACTTTGCCATATTTAAAACCTGCTATGTGAAAGGTATGACATTGACAATAATCTAAAGTCTGAATATGTGGAAAGGTGAATGAAATATTTAGTGGAGCATTATAGGTAGTCTTAAAAACAGTCTTTTATGTGTTCTACCAGTCACATGGTTTGGAACGACATGAGTAAATTAGTTTTTTTTTTGAAGAGCTACTATATAATGTATGTATGTATATATATATATATATATATATATATATATATATATATATATATATATATATATGGGAGTGTGATGCTCTGAGCAATGTTCTGCTGTAAAACCCTGGGTCCAGCCATTCATGTGGACGTAAATTTGACATGTGTAACCCTAAACCTTGTTGCAGACAGGTACACCCTGACACTTCATGACAAGGGTGTTCCCTGGTGGAAGTGGCATCATTCACCAGGATAATGCACACTGCACACATTGTTCAAGAATGGTTTGAAGAACACGATGAAAAGTTCAAGGTGTTGTTCTGGCCTTTAAATTCCCCAGATCTCAATCCAATTGAGAATCTGTGGGATTTTCTGGACTCAACCTACAGGACTCGAAGGATCTGCTGCTAATGTCTTGGTGGCTGATACCCCAGGCATATTAAGTGTCTTTTCTGAGTGTGTCGAGTACAATCAAGAGCTTATAAATGCATTAATATTGTAAGCTAGACCTGGATGAGATGTTAAAGAATAAATCACAGCCAGTCATTTCTCTATCCAGAGGGCATGTTTTGGTTCAATTACACCCTGCACTTCCCTTCCAGGTTAGCTTTTTTTAGGTTAGACCCCATTGGAGGCCCAACAAGAAACAGAGATACACAGCTTACTTCCCACAGCCTGGAGGCAGCAGCCGGGGAGTCCAAACCCCGCCATACTAATGCCCTCAGGCTATAGAGAGCAGATTCTGTCTGCCAAGCATGGGATGATGGACGCAGTTATCTGCTCAACACGTCTCTTCTACAGCACGCTCTGCTCAAGCTGCACAGCTAAAAACCAAATTGCTGAATCCTAGCTTCACCATCCACAATAATGTGTCATTTACTGTGTCCACAGTTAATCCTGTCAGGCACAAACTGCAACTAGGAACCGTGAAAACTTGTAATTATTCATTTCTGCGGATGGGGTGCACTCAAATTACGTAAGTGCTCTATTACATATTCTGTCACCTTATTATTAGATCTTTACAATCTCTGTTGTTTAATCTTTTTATATCTGATATGTTGTTTGTTTGTGTGTGTGTGTGTCTTTAAGGTCCTCTTTGTTATCATTATAAACATTTTCACCTGTAGTTTCGTTGACAAAATGAACACATTTTCTGAAGAGTTAAGCAGCTATCATCTTTTGTTTCTAAACTGCAATGATGTACAACTGTTGTCTCAATCCATCCTCCTCCTCTGCTTATGCTTTCCTTCTCCTGAGTCAGAATTGGAAAATCTCTCTCTGCTGAGTCAGAAATGGACAATGGCTGCTTTTTCCTTATCACTTTCTTTCCATCTCTTAATTAGACTCGACCTCTATAGGCAAACCCAGAGCCAACGTTAAGCTTGTGTCTGCCCAGAATAAAAAATCCATCCATCTTGATCAAAAAGCTGAGGCTGGAGCTGCCAAATGTAATCACTCTGGTAATGGGTCTGAAGCCTCCAGTGGGTACAAAAAGACGCCCAGCATTGCTGTAAGGTGACCGGAGAAGTAGAAGTTCAGCTTCAGGTGTGTCCTTTTGGTTTACATTCAGTAAGGTTTGCAAATGTACACTGTAACAAGCAAACACTGGCATTTAGTATATCACTATATGGATAAATAAAACAGCGTAATTTCTAAAAATTAAATTACTAATACCAAAATAGAAATGAAAAAAAAGTGCATAAACCATATGGACAATACATGGCTCTTTTTTTTTTTTTTTTGGTCAGTGAGGCTTCATCATCATCATGTGCACATTTTTTTTATTTATTTTTTGAAATACAAATAAAACGTGTGAAAAAAAGAATGTGGTGGTCTGATGTCATGTGTCAAGTTATTATATTATCCGCGGATTTGTTGCTGGGGTTTAGTGGGGAGAAGAAATAAGGCATAGGAAGTAAATTAAATGTCACAATCAATTGCCCCACATTGTAGAATGTAATCTATTTACTTCCCTACGGATGAATGAAGTTGTATTACACATACACCAATTGTACCTGATGTTGCTTTTATCTACTGCAAATATGGAGATTTCCTCCCAGCCAGCATAAAAGTGTGTCCACCTTGAGTACCCGTTTTATGTAGTTGTGGAGTCACTGATATTGTGCATTCAAGTTTACACTTTCAAAAACATTTATTAAAATGATTTTTTGGGCATTGTACTAAAGTACCATGGATTTTGAATGCTACCATGATGGCATTAACCAAAATTATTTTTTTTACAGTTTACAGTCAAAAGTTTACATACACCTTGCACAATCTGCAAAATGATTTAATTGGCAAAATAAGAAGGATCATAAAAAAGGATCATGTCCTGAATAAGATTTCTAATATAACAGATCTTTACATATAGTCCACAAGACAAAATAATAGCTTGATTTATAAGAAATGATCCTGTTCAAAAGTTGACATATGCTTGATTCTTAAAACTGTTGTTGGATGATCTGTGTCTGTCTGTCCTTTTGAAAAATCCTCTAGGTCATGCAAATTACTTGTTGTCCGGCATCTTTTGCAAATTTGAACCCTTTCAGTGATTTTTCAGAATCTGCAAGGTGTATGTAAACTTTTGACCACAATTGCGTATGTTTTTGTGACCGTAATTACAAATCTTTTATTACAAAGAAGAAGAAAAAAACATTTTGACCTTGATCTTGCTCTTAAGCCAGACTGACCCTGTACTGCTCCTACATCCTCAGATGTTTGTATCCCTGCATTGCTGTTAACATGCTTAAATCCTGTTATGGATTAGAGGATGGATCAGGGCCAACCTGAAATGGGACATCCATATCTGATCATCCATATTCGGCAGCCTTTGCTTGTATTTTCAGGAGTTAAAGCCATTGTGTAGCATCGATATAAATACATTTATGAGAAAGCCTCCATGTACACTTTGTAACTTTACATTTTTTTTTCTTCTCAGTTCATCCAACAATTTGGAAAGAGACATTTTCTGTCTCAATGAGGGTGTAGTTAACTGGTGAAAATCACTTTTAAACCATCTGAGTCATAGGAAAAGGAAAGCACACTTGCATGGCTGGTATTCCTGACATTTTTAGGTTGGGCTGAGGCACAGTGGTTTAAGCGTGGCTATAGATTTAAGAGGAATGGCAGCCATTAAAGACATTTTAATCTGCTAATGGAAAATCACATTACATTTTTTTTACATTTTACATTTTTTTTCTTCTTTAGTGCAATATTATAGATTCTGGATTGCAGTGCAGGCTTGGATGGAGCCACTTTTCTTCTGGCTGTCCGCATGGTAAAACTCAGCATTTGAGATGGAGATTACTGCTCTCTCAAAGAATAATTTTCCCCTGGGATTATCTTCATTTGCTCTTATGCAGCCTTAACTTTTCTCATCGCAAACTATTATTCCATCAGGTGAGGTTGGTGAGTGTGTGTTACCCGAGGGGATCCATAGTCCCTCTGAATGTTTCAGATGTCTGATATCTTTATATGGGGTTCCCAAGGAAACTCTGGGAGCAAGATATTCATGTAATCCTGCCAGTCACAATCCTCCAGGTAAAAAAAACACTGCTTACCTCACTTTGCAGGCGTCACTCTTCCAATCCGTCTCCACATATTTCTATAGTGTATGTTATTAGGAATGTTTATATATATGTATGTATGTGACTACTGCTGTCAAATCAATAAATCATGATTAATGACATCTATAAAAGTTTGCAAATATATAATATATGTGTGTGTGTGTGTATATATATGTATATACACACACACACACAAACTTTTACATTAGATGTGATTAATCAAATTGACAGCACTAATGTATAGCCTAAAATGTATTATTATCATTATTATTATTATTATATTATAACTTTAATTTGACCAAGACAATAAAGTTGTTCATTCATACACAGATTCAGATTCTTGACTAGATTCAGTCAAGAGGAATGAGATTCAAATTAAATGACTGACAGCAGCAGATTTATTAGGCTGTTGTCACTTTAAGACCGAATACACTTATCTAATATAGCCTACTGATACACATGCTTTCTTTCTCAACTGTTTACATTCATTTAAGACATAAACAACTGTGTTTACAAGGATACTCGCAAAAACGGGCATTTTGACGCGTGTGTATTTGACCGTTCAAGCCCAATAAGGCCACAAAAACAACTCGATTCAAGACTCATGTGCGCGTCTCTCACAGCGCTCAGACACCGCCTTAGACAGCGCGCACATATGCCGAAATGAGTCCTATTTTGCTGCTTATTGCATGCAAGTGAAGGATTTAAAACCATTTGTTTTTAAACCACAAGGCTTAAAAACACATGAAAGCGATATGATTTTGTGAACGCGCAGCACAGGTAGGCTACATCATGTCAGCGTAACCGCGATAGAGACGATAGTCCAAAATCTCTACCGGTTGACAAATTTCTACTGGTTAATCATGTCTACCGGTTCATCACCCACCTCGAATCTGTAAAGCTAAATCTGTATTTATTTATTTAAACAGACGTGCAGTGCGTCCAAAATCGTATACTGAGTAGGTACTACATTTGAATTTGAACTTACTTTGCAACCGTTAAAAAAAGTATGTTCTATATAGTATCAATGTAGGTAGTATGAATGTAATTCGGACTTACTACATCCGCCATGTTGTTACTGTCACGTGACCTAACAGCGTCAGTTGTGTCCCTTCATCTCCATTCATAAATACCCTCCCTTGGCCTCATGGGATTGTGTCCATCCAAGAGTCCATCGAATGCGCACTTCAGAATCTCGCCGGAAGTAGTAGGTCATCCGGGGACTTTTCTCCTACTGTTTTTCTAATACCATGCATTCAGTCATACTACTCTTTTGGCGTACTGTTTCCACATATATAGTAGGGATGCATTTGATTTCGGACGCAGTGGTGGTATAAAGTTACAATCAAATATCGAAACCAACCCTGTATATATTATTTAATCATGGGGTTCAGAATTACCAGACCCTGAGCACTGTTCGTACAAACAAACCTTTCTATATCTTTTGCATTATTTGTTCATATGTATATGATAAGCAGGGCTACAGTTACATCCTCTCAGGCACAACGTCTGGATATAGTTCATGGAAGGCAGGGAAAAATGAAGAGAAAGGATAAAAAAAGACCAAAGAGAGTGGAAAGAAGTGTGCATGACCAAAGAACAATAAATCCAGTGGGCATGTATGCTGCTCCTCTGCGTTCACCGACTGCAGTGGGAAATGAGTTCATTTAATACAGTGAAATTCCATTAGAGGAGAACATGGTGATTTTGTACAGCAAGCACGCCGTTTGCAGGCCTTCTTAGACACTCCTAATTTCCCCATAAGACCAACTCTAATGAAATGGCCAAAACATATTTATTCAGAGATTAAATTTCTGTAATCGCAAAAAATGGCTTTACTGTTGCTTTGGAAATAGACCAGAAGTGAATGACCTTATTGTGTGTCTACATATTCACCTCCTGTTTCAATGTGAAAAGTTCAAACCAATTTTCTAGCATTTGGCAGTGAAACAGATATTAGGGCAATGAAAACTATATTAGAAGTTCATCACCTTTCAGGCACTGTTAAATATGATATTGTGCAAATTAAAAAATTCCGGGCTTTTATGATTCTTATGCATTTTATACTTTATTCAGACTGCTGCAATGGGCTGGCTTGGCTTGTCATCTACGGGATGGATCAGATCAAAATGCATAAACAGTGATCCAAAAGGTATTTAGACACTTAAAGGGATAGGTCACCCAAAAATGAAAATTCAGAAAATATAAAATTATTGAAAAATTAATTAAATATAAATGTCTTTCTTCTGCTAAACACAAAATAAGATATTTTGAAGAATATGGGTAAGCAAACTGTTGATGAGCCCCAATTGACTTCCATAGCAGGCAAAAATATACTATGGAAGTCAATGGGGTCCATCAATGTTTGGTTACTGACATTCTTCAAAAAATCATCTTTTGTGTTCAGCAGAAGGAAGAGATGTAAATGATGATAGAATTTTCATTTTTGGGTGAACTATCCCTTTAAGCCAGATTTTCACATCTATCTATGTATGTGATTACATTGGATATAGATAATCAAATCAAGTATTACATAATTTTCATTGCATTATCACAAATAAAACAATTGACTTCAAGCACAATTATGCAAAATGCTTACAAAATCTTCACTTTTGGCCACAGTATGCAATGACATTCACGTGGCCACTGTATCCTGTATCTATAGCAATAATATTCATATAACAATAATTGACAAAAAAAATAGTCTAAAGAATACGAGCGAGCGGCACAACATGCCAATCGTTAGCAGGTGCTTTTCTCGTCAGGCCTCTTCTCATCCCTGCATTGATCGTCTGGTGTAATTAAAGAAGAGCTTGCTTATGCAAAGCCCTGTAAATGAAGCACACAATCATTAATTAGGCTTAGATGAAACACATTGTCTGTGAGTTGCTCTTGAGATTTGTCCACCGATAACAAAAGTGCAGTTAGTCTTGAGGCAAGTCAGACCACTCTTAGTTAACTGCCACTCTGCCTCGCAAGGATCAATACTAATCTTACTGATTCAGGCTAAGCTCAGACCGTTTCAATAAACAGGCAGTGAAGAATTGTGCCCTGCTTCAAAAACATGCCAATGTTGCCTTATGTAAGAGAATTTGTGCACTCTTGAGGGAAAAGCACTTTTCCACTGGTTAAGCTGCTGGATATATAATTTTAATTCATCTCCAGATGTACACTGTTTTTATGAGAAGGCTTAGAGGTAATGAAGAAAAATGGAAAGCCTGGTTTGGGTTTGCTGGATGAAGAATAAAGATCTAAAGTCTAGTAATTGTAATTCAAACTGAAATGATTTAGACTTAGAGAAGTCACAGTGTCATTCAGAATCGATACCTACAGAATTGAACCTACTGTGGTTTTAAAGGGACAAATCATCCAGAAATTAAAGTTGTGTCACTGTTTATTTACCTTCATGTAACTCGGTCTAACTCTGTAAGTCCTATGAACTTCTGCTAAGAAACTTTACTAATATTAGGTTTTATAACATCAACCCCTCTTCACTGTCATGTATTCAGACAGGAATTCCGGATTTGAAATTACATGATTTGATTCATTTTTGGCTGGACTATCCATTTTACAGTAAAACATTTTCCAAGAGCTCGGATCATGATTTTAGTTTTGATCAGTTTTTGCACTGTCAATTCTGGCATGTGCAGCACATTTAACTACTACTTTTGAGTATGAGAGAGTGTTTTTTGTATTCTTAAGTTGTCATTACAGCTGTTTTAATGCACTGAAATGTGTTAATCCACAGGGAAGAGTGTAGTTTTCAGAGTCACGTCAATATCTCTATACCACGGTTCAAGTCAAACAATCATTCACACCTTTCTAAAAGCTCTCACTTCACACTTCTATGCTGGCAGCATGACTGCTTCGGCCTACGTTTACTGTATGTTTGTCAGTCTCTTGGGAGTCCTTGCCATCGTAAAACAAAGGGTGGGTCTCAAATAACTTCAGGGCAATTAATGAATGAAGACACGAACTCCTGAATCTCCATAGGTCAGTAGCAAAAGTGACAGAAAGAGACCGAAAGGAAGATAGATAAAACCTTTAAAACACCCCTTGGAATACTGTACTGGAGTAATAAATGCTCAGATAGGCTACATATATAGATTAAAGATAAACAAATACTTCTGAGGATTAAAATGACTGTTTTAAATGTGTATATATATATATATATATATATATATATATATATATATATATATATATATATATATATATATGTATGATTTCAAATAGTCAAAACACTCAAGTGTGCATCCTCTGGTATCTTTGACATCGTTTTCAATCATTTCTTCCAAAGTACAGGGTGAATGATCCATTGTGCAGTCATCCTTAATAAAAGAGGCAGCAGGGAGAGTATGCAAAATCAATATATATATAGACAAAACCAAGCAATGATGAGCAATGAAGGAAGACAAGAGGAAAATGATCCCTCATTGATCTCTGTCTTATGCTTTATTGCTCCGGACCGTTGAGTGAGGATGCAAAGACAATGAACACAATATTATTTATTTTGAGAAGTGGAATGCGTCTGCGGTTCTCTCCAACAGTTGGACATTGATTAACTTGCATCCCTATTTTACCCAGAAGCCCATTATGAGCCAGATTTAGTCACACATCGAACCTGACATTTCATTTAACTCATCCTACAGTCCCATCATACATTGTTGAAATAATGTTTCTTTTATTAGTGTTGCAATAGATTTCCTTGTCTTTTTTGTTTACACTCTCATCCCGTTGCTTTTGAATGGGAGGTTCTGGAGTTACTGACCCTGGAAGCGCCAGGGGTAAAATTTCAGATGCTGGTCAGGTCAGATGTATTTTTCATCAAGTTACAAACTGCTCAATGTGATCTCTTCAGCTTACGAGACCTTCATTGGCCTGCTTAAACAGACCTGCCAGTTTCACTGTTCATTTTGTTATCACTAGCTGTGTACAAACATAAGACATGTACTTTATATTTGACCAAAGCCACTAGATTGTATTGCTTTATTTTTTTTTTTAATGTAGTATTGGTTTATGAATTAGTCTGTTTCATATACATTTATGATCCAGCATGATCCAGCCTTCAAACAGCCTTAGAGAACCCATGTCACACCCCTCATGATCTCACTCCACTGGTGCCACTCAGTTGTGGCCAGAATCAAGTTTTATTGATTCAAGGTTCTCTTTGGGTGCGTCTCAATCAGCTCCTTAGCTTCATAAGTCGTGAATACGTGTACACGAATTTGGCCACTGCTAAGGACCCTGACTCACTACACATTGGGACGCTGATGGTTCTAATATGCAT
Organism: Siphateles boraxobius; assembly: GCF_051911475.1. Taxonomy (NCBI): domain Eukaryota; kingdom Metazoa; phylum Chordata; class Actinopteri; order Cypriniformes; family Leuciscidae; genus Siphateles; species Siphateles boraxobius. The sequence goes on along the minus strand of NW_027508833.1, from coordinate 23,974,637 downwards.
TCACGCCATGTTTTAATTTCCATAATTATGAGGTTTTTAAACTTGTAAAAGGCATTTGCGTCCTCGTAGTGCTCGTATATTACAGCTTGTGAGATGGGAATTTTCTGAGAGCTCCTACTTGTAGGCTACTATCACCCCATTTACACCTGGTATTAAAATGCGATCTGTATCCAGATAAGTTATCCGGATAATAAGTATTCTGATCTTACCTTTGTGTTTACACCTTGTATTTTGAATGCGTTCTCGTTATCCACATTGAGTTCGGATCTCTGTCCTCCAGAGTGACACCTGCGCGTGAGCACTGAGGTGGCGGGAAATCAGCTGTAGTTTGTCAACATTGCAGGTGTAGGATCGTTAGAGATGCTATTACTGTACCGCCTATTTCTACTTTTTCTCTGTCGCGGTAGGTGTCATTTTCAATGTTTTTCTATTAAGAGCAAACAGAAAAGACGACAGGCCCTGTTTGCAGCTGTTTGTTTTTGCGGCTACTGTGAATTCTACGACAGTGAACCGTGGATGAGAGAACGGAGTAATGAGTGGTGGGAACGTATTGTCTTACTTTTGTCATCTGTTTAGCTTAACGTTACTTCTGAGGGGTGTGGTTTTCGAGGGCAGAGGATGACGTTTGGCAGGTACGAATGCCGAACAATGTACGAACAGTTCTGAATAGGACGTCAAGTGTTGTCATCTCGAGACTACGGTAATTACGACATGGTGTGAATGCAGCATATTTCTGGCAACATAACAACTTCCTCGTTATACATTATGTCTGCTGGTATTATGAACAACAGCAGCACAGATATATTTCTATTTTTCGGAGATCATGCTATGCACATATAGCAGCACAAAAATATATCAACGCTGCCTGGCGATTTTTATTAATAAAATAGCTGAATTGCTACATTATATTTCTCAGCAACGAGGTGGTTACATCGCTGGTTTTTAAGTAATTAAACTCACAGCTTTGTTGTTAATAGAGACAGATGTGAACAGACGCAGGTGATTCACACACTTTCTCTCTCTCTCTCTCTCTCTCTCTCTCTCTCTCTCTCGCGCGCGCTCTCTCTCTCTCTCTCAAAAGTTTTTCTCAAAAACACTCAAAAGTAACAGACATTTAAAATGGAATGTTTCCATATTTTTTTTTCTATACATTTCGCATAACCAAGAAAAAAATAAAATAAAAACTGGATGCTTTGGACATTCAAAGAAAAGACAGAAATTACTTTTTTATAACTTTATAGGAAACTTGGCAAAACATAGTTTTATTATCTAGTAGCCTGTATCTCATACAGCCTGGGAGTTTAACATAAATATGTTTTGTAAACGAATTATAATCATAATATTATATTTATATACTTCTAATAAATTAGATTTTTATTGTATCGTAGTGCAATGCCATTTTAATTGCACTAAAGAAAAAAAAATGTTATGGTTATAACTCAGAGTAACATGATCCTACAAGTTCAGAACATAAGTAATGCTAATCAGCATTAACGCTGGTGATTGAATAGGTTTCTAATTAAAAGCCGGTGACTCATCATTGACGTAAATGTGGATGTAGAAAAATGAATTAGTATATAAAACGAAATCTAAAACTTTTCATTCACATCATAGAGCCTTCCATTCATGTGTAACTTGCTTCCCCCATGAAAGCAATGTCGTTTCATTTTCATGCTCCTTATTTGTCATTTCTATTGTTGATGTGTATTGAAAAATGGAATATTCGTTGTGCAGAGCATCTCACTTTCCATCTCTGGCATAGACAACTGCTTCCATCAGGTATTCTTGTTGCATAACGTTGCCATGTAATATTGATGTGGATATGCCTGCCCTTAAACGCACAGGCCAAGATGCAGTGACACATTATACCTCTGCTATATCCATGTGTGTAGCTGTTCTTCTGATGCCGAAAGACCAAGAATGACTAATTCATTTGAGCAAATCTTAATTTAAACAAGCAATATCATTCTTTCATTGCAGTAAAAGGGCTGACAGCTGGATATTTGTGTAGCCTATATATGTATGTGTGCATGACCTCTTCTGCCATCATATGTTTACATGGAAGATAAGGGGTCTCTAGGGAAGGCTAGCCTGTTCTGACAGCTACAATATACCACTGGTCCCAATGGGATCATGAATTTGTCATCTTTAGGATATCCATTAAACCTTCAAATGAAGTGTAAACTGATATTTTTGAATAGATTTTGTAGTACGAGTGGTCACTTAAACATAGTTTCTTTAACAATCACATGAAAAATGTTTGACTGTATGGATTTGTGAACGGTAATGTGGCTGAAAGAAAACCAAGGAAAACCACCACCACCTCGACTGTTCAAATAACATTTACAAATGAACAATACTGCCCATTGTTGGTTCTGCAGCTGCCAATCTTGAGTCAATAGAAAGCACTATTTGCTCAACCTTTCTATGTAATTTCCTGGCCGTTAATGTGCTTTCATTGTCTCGCTTTGCTCACATTTTCATAAGAGTTGAGCACATTTTTTTATTTATTAAGGATGCTTTCTCATGTTATATCCTAGAATATGGCTAACTAAATCCTGATTCCAGTTGTCACCTAAAACCTGATGTTATATGGAAAACACATCAAATAACCTTTTTTAGTTCTGCAAAGATTTCCATTCACTCTTAGCAATTAAGACCCCAGTGCTGTTTTGAATGCATTCTCTGTGTATTTTTGTATCGTGGAGTATTTTCGTGCCAAACACTTGTGTGATTATAACATGATTGTGCACTTAGCTGCCGGTGGGGTCGAGGCGCTCACGACTGTAAGTCAACATCGTGACGCAGTGGACGAGAAAACATCCCGACCTGCTTTAGTGTGGGCTGCTTTCTGCATTTCCACTCAGCATCATTTATTTTATAATGAAGGTCGTGCGTACGGGATGTGCTTTTAAAGCTCTTACAATGGAGTTAAGTTTACCGGGCCAAATTTCATGGTAACATCCTGTTTGCTGGCGTATTGTGTGCTACTCTCAAACTTAAAAGATGGCAAGAAATCACCCTCATTATCTGTATGTATATATATATATATATATATATATATATATATATATAAAAGTTGCTGCCTTAATTTAAGTGCAATCAACTTGGATGTTTAAATCATTTCAACTTAAATTGTATTACACTAATTTGAATCTTGTATAACAAAGTTGAAAATTGCTTAACATATTTTGATGTTAAAGTAATGTAAAACACATGTCATAACTTATTGATCATATCATTTTTTACAGTTTGCCACTGTAAAACAAGTTGCTGCCTTAAATTTAAGTAAAATTAATTGGATGTTTAAATTATTTCAACTTAAATTATATTAACTTAAAATCTTGTATAGCTTATAAAAACTTTTGAAAACTGCTTAATTTATTTTGAAGAGTTAAAGCAATGTAAAAACATATGTTGTCATAACTTATTGATCATACATTTTTGGATTTGTTTTGGATTGTGAAATATACGGACTATTAAAAATTAATCTGTCTGAACAGCATATTCAGCATATCTGAAGCAGAAATGGCAATATACAGGCGACAATGTTTTTCCTGTGACATTCCTCTACCCTTGTGGCTCTACACTTCTATTTAAAGCAAGCAGAATCGGCTCGACATAGATAAGTTCTTCTTGGCTCGAAAATAAATGGTGATGTTGAGGAATGAGCCAATGAAGACTTTTAAAGATGGCAGTGTAATCACAGTAATTAGAGTGGAGGTGGGAGGACGAAGCACTCAGGAACCCAAGATGAAAGATCCACTGCTGCTGTAGAACAATGTGAAACTGCATTACTCTCACTTATTGTTTACAGTTTTGCAATGAAAGAACAATTCGAAATCATCTCATCCATTTCCCAGAAAGGCATTTGACCAAAGGTTAAAACTGGAGCCTGACTTCGAGGAGAGAGTGAGGTGGAGAAGGAGTTTTCAGAGACTGGCAGACAGGCGAAGGATAGGGGGAGGAACTCAGATAGCAGATTCAGAGAGACAGAAGTATAGCTAGAGTGAGATAATCTCTATAGAATCAGCTCTGGGAAATTTAATGGAAGTTGGACCGGTCTAGGGACAGGACGCGTCTATGGTAATGCACTTATGATGTCAGGGCGAGTAATGAGCCACCCGACATCAAGGAAATGAGGCTTTGATAATGTCTGCATTCCCAGAACTCAGACAATGCCCATACTTCTTTGGACAGAAAAAAAAAGGCATTGAAAAGAAGTGAGAGAGAGAACCCGCATTACATGTGGTTAAATTGACACTGTAAAAGACTATATGGTCAATAAGTTATGACAATTTTTACATTGCTTTAAGTCGTCAAAATAAGTTTTTTTTTAACTAATATGAGATTCAACTAATTTTTTTTAAAGTCAGTTTAATGTAGTTTAAATTACTTAAAAATCCAAGTTGATTGTACTTAACTTTGAAAAAAAAATGGCAGCAACTTTTTTCCAGTGTATGAAAGAATGTTTGGAGAAGACATACTTACTTTGCTACAAAAAACCCCCCCAAAAAAAACGGGAGCGTCGGCTGGGTTTGCCGAAGTAGAATTTTAAGTCAGGAATTGAGTTGTGTGTCATTACGTGTTTTGATTTTATATGTCTATGTATGTATTATAAAATTAGAGAAAGATCAGGAATTGAGGAGAGATCAGAACACTAGTTGGACTCAAACTGTCATCGAAAAAGTATTCTCCTCCTAGCAAGAAATCACTCAAGTCACGGAGTTCCAGATGCCAAAACTTAGACCTTATTTGTGGAGATAACCAAGCCGGGATGCCTGCAGAACATCTGTAGCTTCTGGGTTTGTACCTGCTTTCATATGATCTACCTGGCAAATACATTCCATACATGTCACCACTATGTAGGTTTCCTGTCGACTTTAAAAAAAAAAAAACAGATTGGAGCCACAGAACAAAATGGTAAAACATGATAAATAATAGTTTACTATTTTGTTCTGTGCCTCCAATCTGTTTTTTAAGAAGTGGATCGGAAACCTCTATGGAGGCACCCATATATTTTCTAGTGTCGAAACAAGAGACTCAGTTTACCTGTAAGTGAGAATATTCCATTCCTACACAGGCCTCACAGACACACACAGAAGGAATATGCTTGACCATCAGAAATAATTACATTTACATTGTCATTTTGCAGACGCTTTTATCCAAAGCCACTTACAACTGAGGACTAAAGACAAGTCAAGTCATTGTGAACAACGCAAGAAGAGCTCAAAACAAAGTTCAGGCATTACTCAGAGTAGCATGGGAGGATTTAAAGGAAAATAATTATTATAATTTTTTATTTATTTTTTTATGTTAAGTGCTCACGGAAGAGATGAGCTTTCAGTCTTTTAAATGTTGTCAGGGATTCTGCATTCTGGACGAGGATGGGGAGGTCATTCCACCAGCAACCGTGAATGAGAATGTTCTGGAGAGTGATTTTGTGGCTCTCTGAGATGGTTCCACGAGCCGTCTCTCATTGACTGATCGTAGGCTTCTGGTAGAGATGTAGACTCGTAGGAGCGAGCGAAAGTAGGAGGGACCTGAGCCTGTGGTCGATCTGTAAGCAAGCGTCAATGCCTGGAACTTGATGCGAGTGGTAGCCAATTTATTTTAGTACAATTTTATAATTTGTACGTTTAGTACAATTTAAATGTCTATAATTATATTGATTATGCTTAATTTACATTCAACTTTATAAAACTATTCTACAAAACTAACTGTTTAAGCACCACAGCCTATAATATGTTGTAGCACAAACATTCAATTAATTATGTAATTATAATGTTTTAAATGAAAACAGAAGCATTGCACTTTCCAAATGAAAGGGTAGGCAGCAGTGACTCGGGACTGATTTGATGTCAGGAGGTTTCAGAAGCCAAATAAAGGCATCATTAGCAGGTCTGCTTCTGGTATGTAAAACAAGTTGATCTCAGATGGGAACCTTTGGGCTTGTGACAGTTTTCACTATTAATTTAGAATCTGTTACTTGTCAAACTGTTGGAAGTGATTGTGTTTGTGCATGTGTGGGGGTAGTCTTCTTGGGTTTTAAAAATTCGAAACGGATGTGGTGGCGATTTTAAACTGAATATTAAATTAACCATGTTTTTAACATCTAACCATAAAGATATGAATTATACTAACATCAAGTTCTAACACTTCGTTTGGTCCTATGTCTGAGGATGACTAAAATGTCCATAATTCTAACAATAAATCTAAATTGAGCTTACTTCCTTTTTCTTCTAGGATGTAGCAGACAAACTCTAACCTCCTAACTTTTGACTTAATATAACTTTGGTCAAAAGGAACTTTAAAATTGGACTAACTGTTATATTGTGAAATGATTGATTAAAATATTAACCCCTCACAATGTTTTTTGATGATACAGGATATTTTTGCTGATGTTACTAACAAAGGGTAATGAAAGGGGGGACTTGCTTTGACAATGTAACCAATCGTGATGATTGAAAGCGTGACATGTTAGTCATGATGATTCTGTTTTGAGATGTCTGGGTTTGAAAACTTGTGGTAATGTATCATGTCTATTCTATAAAAACTGTTGTATCCATGTTTACTGGTGGGATTCTCAATGGGATTTGTCAGAGATCCACCGGCCTTGCTTCTTCTAGGGAGATTCTCTGAGAACTGCTCGAGAACTCTCCTGGCCGTGATTAAAACATTTAAAGGATATTTGCTGGAGCCTGTCTGTTATTTTCTGCTGCGCAGCAGGTTAGTTTAGGGTTTAAGTTAAAAACAAGTTTGAATTAATACAATGTAAACTCGGCTGTAGTCGACTGTAGACTCACTGGAGTATAGGACAATGTAACCTCGGCTGTAGTCGACTGTAGACTCGCTGGAGTTTAGGACTAGACGGATGCTGTAGTCGATTGTAGACTCGCTGAAGTTTAGGTAAAAAGCTGTAGTCAACTGTAGACTCGCTGAAATATGTTTAGGTAAAAGGCTGTAGTCGACTGTAGACTCACTGGAGTATAGGACAATGTAAACTCGGCTGTAGTCGACTGTAGACTCACTGGAGTATAGGACAATGTAACCTCGGCTGTAGTCGACTGTAGACTCGCTGGAGTATAGGACTAGACGGATGCTGTAGTCGATTGTAGACTCGCTGAAGTTTAGGTAAAAAGCTGTAGTCAACTGTAGACTCGCTGAAATATGTTTAGGTAAAAGGCTGTAGTCGACTGTAGACTCGCCGAAGTGTAAGTTAGAGTAGTTAGGTTTAGGGAAAAATCCACAACACAGGTGAGGCTGTGGTTTGAGATAACAACGGTTGAGTAAGTTAGGCTATAAATGTGAACATGGGCTGATTCTTCACCACAGCTTCAGAGTGGAGGGGTTGAGCAGATGCTCTCAGACGGTTGATCACAGTGAGAGAAAGAGCGAGATGTGAAATACGGAGATCTTGCTTGATGAATGTGGGAATCTCAGAGGAAATGTCAGTGGATGCTCCAGTGACTCAATGTGTTATCGCTCTTTTTTTCTCTAGTTTTCTATCTCTCTCTTTGTTTCAGTCTGTCAGATTTTCTCTCCCTACGCTGTATCTCTTTTTTCTTAATGTCATTCTGGCTGTTCTGTCTTACTCAAAGCTGATACACAGTATTCATTTTTATTTTTAGCTCCATATACTTTTAAACCTTCTGCCTTCAAATTGATATGTTTGATAAATATATGTATGTACTATAGACTTTTGAGTATATATCAGGGCTACGTTCAGCCCTGACAAAAATTTGCAAAACGTTTTTTAAACTGAAACGGTGGTGCATTTTACACCCAGTTCTGATGATGCAAGAGTTGCAACTATGGCAGCTGCGAGGGCCATTCTTTGTGTTCTTTTTGAAGAATTTTCAGAGCCTGATGAAACGTGTTTAATGCTGCAAAATACGCTCGATGTTACAGTCACTTGCCATCCAGAATTAAAGAGAACATCCCAATCGAGTGAAGGGATTTGTGGAAACTGTGGTTCCTAATTATTGTGATCCAACATTTCCCTCGCATTTCAGGATGAAAAGACAAACATTTCAGGTGAATGATAATCCACTTCTTACCTCTGAGACTGTTATTGTTACGTGACGTGGTAGTGGAAATAGTACGAAGACGAAGGAGGATGATGATAATAATAATTGTAGTATTTAATGACAAAACTCAGGAACCAGGAGAAAACCACACATTAATGAGAACGGACAAAGACTGAGGGAGAACACAGGGTCTAAATACACAGAGCAAACAAAAGGAGCTTTAACTAATAGGACACAGGTGAAGGAGATGACTAATTAGACAGAAAGGGGAAAACTGGGTCACAGGACTAGACCAAAAACACTATGAAACAATGGAGACAGACCATACATGTACTAGTTGATCTATATGACCTTATTATTTTTATTGTGAGTATTATGCTTATCATTATTGCTGACACTGTTGATATGCTATATTTTAAACTATAAAAAAAACTATACTATAAAACTCTTAAGACAAACATGTCATCCAATATCTTCAATTGTTGCGTATAGCCTACTGAGCTGCAGCGGACACATTTGTAAACGACTTTACTTGGACCCATTGTGCGCGCTGTCTCTTTAATACCGCATGGTTTATATACTCGTTGCTGCTGATTGGGCTGACATTTTTTACACACCCACCAAACAAGAGAAAACATAACTCTAACCCCGTTGCACACCGTTGCATACCGTTTCCAAGAAACATGTTGTTCAACCCGGAAACCGGAAGCAAAACGTTGCGCACCGATGAGCTTGAACGTGCCCTTAAGTAATGAAAGCCCCCCCCACACACACACATATTATTAAATATATTTGAATATATACAAAACAAGACCAAAAATATATTGATTTTAAAATATATTTCGATAAATATATTTTGTTATTTATATTTCCTCATTTATTTGTTGGCCATTTGTATCTATTTTATATATAGAAATATAACAATTTATTTATATTGTCCAAATCAGTTTTTAAAATAACATTTTGATCAATGATTTGATTTTAGAGTGAATAAATGTTTTCCTACAAAACATGCTGCAAAAAAAGAAAGAAAAAAGTGATTGTGTTGCTTCAGATTCAGACGACTTAGAATAGTAGTTGAATTGTATAGGTCAATTTCACAGCGTTTGGAAGTTTTGTACCTTCAAAAGAAACTTTCTTCAAAATATCTTTTTTTTGTGCTCCGAAAAAGAATGAAAGTCTTTGAAATGACAAGGGTGAGTAAATGATGAATAATGGGTAAACTATTCCTTTAACTGGTTATATCTACTGTGCATTCACCCTGAAGTTTAAATTATGGTGTATACAGTTTATTATACCGTAAGCCCCAGCTGGAAGCTCTTCGCTATTCTATCTGATTTTATGAAATGCTGGTTTTAGATTTGCTCAGACTAAGACTTAAAATCATGGAGCAGAAACCTGAGTTTCTTATGCGCTTTGCAAACAGAGGTCTTTCACAGTAAAGCCAGCCATTATGCAGCGACTGAACTTATCCTTTTTTCCCTTATCATCCTTTTACAACAAAGCTTGTGTTGCTTGTCTGATTTTCTTCTGACACTAAACTTGAATAAGAGCGTGAGAGAGAGAAAGATACCTTGGCTGGTGCATCCGCTTTATGTAAACCAAGACAAGCAACTAAAAATATGTATTACTGCAAAAATACCAGGTTAAAAGTAAACCCTGGAACTGATAACTCCATAGGTCAGTTGTTCAGAGCGATGTTAAACAGAATATGAGAACAAAGCTGTCAGTCTCTCCCGGAGTGCTCTCTTTTTTGCTTGTTTCATCAGTTACAACACAGGAAGCTCAGTACTGTGAGTGTGTCAGTCAATATGTTGTTTACTTAGTCAATCTAAGTAAATCTGCTCTGAACTCATACCTGCGGGCGCAACATTGATCCACTTGACCCGGGCGGCTTCCAGGTTTAATTGAAAAAGAACAGCTGAGACCTTTATGAATTAACTGCTGAAATCAATATCTGTAGAATGCCACCCTTTAAACTCTCTCCTTGCACACTGGTGATGCCAGAGCAGCTAGCAGGCAGGTTGTTTGCAGTTCTTAGAGTAAACAGGTGGTTTAGCTTTCTGTCTGTTATTGAGTACTGTACAGATGTACTGTTTATGTACTCAGAATTGTTAGTGAGTACAAAGGCTGTCATCTGTTCTCCTCTTTTAAAGAGACCCTGTAATCTGCACATTATCAGCTACTACCCGACAGTCAAAATGATTGACAACAGGTGGCTAACATTACAAGAGGCGCACTAGCGACTGACGCTGGAGACTGTGGTCTTTAGCGTCCTTGTTAGCGTGCCTGCCTCCTATGCCTGAGACGCTGATTCGTGTCCCGCTCAGAGTGGGCAGTGTAGGACGGGAGGGGTTACATTGGTGCCGTGACCCGGAGCTGTACTGAGAACTGTGCAGGTAAACCTCACTCCCCTGATCTCAAGAGGCGCACTAGCAATTGACCTTAGTGACAGAAGTCTTTAGCTTAGCTCCCATGCTGGAGACGCCGGTTCGAGTCCCACTCGGAGTGGGATGAGTAACAGAGGGGGTTACATTGGTGCCGTGACTCCTCCTTTCATATGTCAAATGCTTTGAGTATCTAGAAAAGTGCAATGTAAATGTAACAAATTATTATTATATTAAGAACTGTGCAGGTAAACCTCACTTCCCTGATCTCAAGAGGCACATTAGCGCGTGGTGCTAGAGACTGTGATCTATGCGTCCTTGTTAGTGCGCCCGTCTCCCATGCCAGAGACATCGGTTTGAGTCCCGCTTGGAGCGGGCGACTAGGATCGGAGAGGTTACATATAGTATGTGGTAAGTTTGCTCTTTTTATAGAGTTAAGGCTGCTGTGTCAAAATGCAGTGCTGCATTAATATTCGAGCTGCATTAATATGCAGTGTATACAGCCTTACATGCTCTGTCAAGCAACAACTTGCAATGAAAAATTCTATTTTTGTTGATAAATGTAGTTGATTGTAAGTGGCTTAAGCTGATTAAATTATTGGACATGTAATTGAGTTGTATTATTTTAATTAAAAATGATGAGGTAAAAAAAAAATAAATAAACATGCATGGATGAATCGTTCACAATAAACTCCACCAATTCGACAGATTTGAATTCTCTCTTGCTTCATCATCAATGTGATCTATATCCTTATTTAAATCAATATCTTCAAATAAATTTATATATCTTTGAGTGTCAGGCTGGAGGCCGTATCTCTAGTCTGTATCTCCTTTACTCCAGAAAATAAAGACACATTTATGGAGTTTACATAAGACCAGGAGCACAGGAAGTGAAACCAAAAACAGTATTGACATGCCACCTGGGCTGGTGGTGTATTAACAATAACAGGAAATTGGTAGGATGTGAGTGAGAGAGGGATATGTCAAGCTTTCAGGTGAGGGGACGGTTTGTTAGGGTGGTTTGGAAATCTTGTCTTTGTGTAGTGTCTGAAATGTCTTGAAGGGGATAAAGAGAAGCCGGTCTGTCACACAGGGCTTGAAGAGGCCTCACGACCTATTAGTTGTTGGTGAATACTGGAATGGACAAGCACACAAAAGAGTGAAAGCATAACTTTCATTCTCACTGTGTCAATGACACCAAAACATAGTCATCTCACAGGCACTGTATGCGATAAAGTGCTACAAGAAGAATTCCATCATTGCAACATGCTTACCCCTGATAGCTTCATTGCATCAAATATGTATTCATGCAGCTTCAGATGAGCTTGACTCTGCAGACTGGAGAGGTTTGATCCATTCAACCCTGAGACACGCTCAATATTATGTAGGATCTATGATGGATCATTGGGTCTGCAAATCAATGGCACGGTCAACGCCTATCGATCACAACGTTCGTTTTACTTAGCGTGTTGATTTCACTTGAGTCCCAAGTAGCAAAATATCTGGAAAATAGCTTTATACTCTTTAAGTCAAACTACATCTCCACTGAACGCTTAATCCCCACTTGGTTCAAAGTGCAGCTTTTGCATAGCAATTGTGTTTATGGTAAAGTTCAGCACCAAGGACAGCAGCTTATAATAAAAAAAAAACTAATTTTACTGATTCTGGTACAATGGATGTATAGATCCCTATATCAAATGTCTTTATTTGGTCGCAAAATCTGCCTTTATTTGTGAGAGGATAAAATTGAGAAAATGCCATATTTTGGGGTCAGATTAGATTCATAGATGTGAAAAACAATATTTACATCTATTAACTGCTGAATGGACAAAGGTGAAAAGTTAAACCTCTTCAAATATGGACCCATAAAGACCACATACCGTATGTAGATTAATAAAATGGCTAGATTTTATTATTTTGTTGAGATATTCTTGACACAAATGCCAAAGCCTGGTTCTAATGTCCTACTATAAAATTGTTAAGTGTATTTTTTTTTTTTTTAGTTTAATACTGAAAACTGGCAAAACATGACCATGTACGCATTAAACCATTCACAACGCATTATTTGCAGGTAATGTTGCAAAATAATAGACTAAATAGGCTACTTTTCATTTTTATATTTAGCCCCTTTGGGAGGAGAGAATGACTGTAATCTTTAGAAGGTACATTTCCGAGGGGACAGCAAGGATCTACAGATGTTAGTGTTAGATTATATCTATATCTCCCATGGGAAGAGTCATGAACATGGAGATGATCTCAGTTCACAAAACTTCTTTAGCTTTATTTTCTGCATTTTTTAAATACATGTTATACATTGTCAAGGGGTGATGTAATGATTGACCAATAAGAATATACATTACATCATATAGAAATGTTAGACAAAGAGAAAAACAAGTCCATCTACAAATGTTACCAAATGTCTTAGAAGTAGATTTCCTTAGCTGAGTAAATCCAGATCTCCTTCTGGGCTGAATTCCAAGGTCCACACATACATACATGGAGACTACATTGGATAAACAGATGTGTGCTGGAATAAGAACAACCTCTCCTCACCATCTCTGCCTTGACCGCCTGCATTTTGGGAGCATACATGGAGTTAAAAAAAACAGACATGAGCATGCAGAGAGGGAGAGAGTGTAAGTCAGGCTGAGAGCCATATTGAGAGCCGTACTATGCTCACAGTTAGCAAACACGACAATGTCATATACATTGCGTGTCCCTTTCCACATGTTAATGTACTTATCGCTTCAAAAAGTAGTTTTCTCTCAGATTTTACTACACCTTTAAATGGCGCGAGCCTCGCAGTAAGAGGAAGGCGGGGTCGCGCGGCGCGTGTGTGGAAATCTCGTGATTGTCCAACAGCATCTCTGAGCGCGCGGTTCTCTGTAACTGCAAGTGAGCACGGAACGAGACAAGTGCACGCGGGCACAACATCCTCACAAGACCGCGAAAAAACGTTATTTAGTGGAGTGGACCACACATATAGAGCCTTTTGGGAATGTAATGTGGATTATTACTGTACGCTTTGGATATGTTTACGAAGACTGAGGTTAGTCTGTTTCTTTCTTTTTTTTTTTTTTTTGTACGGAAAGATGGAAAGCTCGCCGGGATGTTATAAGTTCATCACTCACTTCGAGTATTCACACTAAGTTGGCTTGTTTTCACAGTGTAAATCGCGTTGTCCTTGAATTTTACTTTTATTTCTTTGGCGCGTTGGACTGAATCGAAATAAAATACATTGGCGTTGTTTCTCGGGGAAGCGTGTTGAAATTGATATTAAACTAGGCTACATCATTATTTAGGACCACAGGAAACAAAAAGAGGTTTTGGACTCTAAAAACTACGTTTACGAGCATTTATTCTTTTTTGGGGATAGCCAGTCATCCTCAGATCACAATGTGGAAACAGTAGGATATTTCTGTCAGAGTTGACTGGTTTTCGAAACAAAAATAAACGTGTATTCCCTGTATGTCAGTACAGTAGGCTATATCTCGTTTATTTTTATTAAGTTAGGCAATAGGCCTGTATTATAGTAGTAATCACGAAAAAAAAAAAAAACACGCCTTTTCCTCCGTAAACATGTAGCAAAAAAATTATCGCTTTGGTCTCAGGAAGCCTGTGTTTTTCTTAATCTGTAAAAGTAGCTGTAAATAATGAATAAGAGTTCTCAGGTGTCTGCGAAGCCCATGTTCAACTGCCACTCAGGATAAACAACAACACGCATGCCCACTGCAGGATCCTTGTGGATGCACCTACACATGGACTGGTCAAATACACTGGAACGCATATCCAATTTCGTTTTTCTTTTTACAATATGTAGCTATATAAGGTTTTTATAAAAAAAAACCCGATTTTATTTTGATTAGCTTAATTTTAAGATACACATATGTGGTGTAGGCTTCTTAGCCTAATAGCCTACATTTTACTATTATGATGCATTAGATTAGTGCACCAATTTATTCTGGTTTTTGTTAGACAAAATGTGCAGGGAATTTAAGCATGGTAATGTATAAAAAGTAGGATATAGGTTATTTAAAAAAAAATAGACTATTTTAACGTATTAACACGTTGCAGTGATTAAAAATATGTAGCCTACAAAGCCAAATAAATTATCTGATATAAATATCTTTCTTGATGTCACAATAATCGAAATGTTAAGACATTTAAACGGATTTTTTTTGGCACGTTTGCACATATAAAATGCAAATTCAGCTCAAGTGAGTCCAGAGCATTTTTAGAATATCTAAATTAATTCTCATCAATTTGTAGTGCTTCATTTAGATCATCTGGAATTTAATAGACTTGGATAATAATCCACCGTCACAAACTCGCGCTCTCACACGCTAATTTTAAAGGTAGGTTATTCAAGTTCCTGCTTTTTAATATAGTCTACATTTCATGTTTTTGTCTAAATGATAATTGTGCTACGCACACAGTATTTGTGTCTTAAAATTCTGACCGAAATTTTGACAAATCCTCACAGACATTAGCCTATCGTTTGTGTTGAAATTGTCGGGGTAAATTATCTTTCCTGAGCGCGGCCTTGTCACACACACTTTCATCGACGCATTATTTCACAGCTGACAGAAATGAAAATGAACACGCATTTTTGATTTAAAATAATGCATCATTTATTTATTCGAGTGTGTTTAATTTCTCCACGAGCCTAAAGGAGCTATAATTTCACCCTGTGGTGTTTTGTGACCGCTTTTGTGCGAAATATAATGCAGTGCCCTTTCACAACAATGAAAATTATTTTGGCGTTGTGTTTATACATGTTCACATTTATCTGTGAGACTGGGGTGCATTATTTTAGGTGATTGAATTATGCACTAATACTTTGGATCTAAAGCATAATTTCAGTGAATTAGAGCACATGTATAGCCTACGTGTACATTCTGCACCCATTTAAACCAGTTAAACGTATAGCGAAAGGCTATTTATAAAACGAAATATTGGCACACAGAAGCATTTCAGATTTAATTGCCAACTCCATTTTAACGAATTTTTGCTAAAAATATAATTTAAATGATATTAATTTATATCTATTTAAAATATAGGCTATTACATTAGGCTGCATACAATTGTTAGATAACTTTAAAAAAAATACGTTTGGACGTTTTCATTTTCTATATTGTGTCGTTTCCCTTTATTTATGTATCGTTCTGTTCTCACGGGTCTGGGTGTATAATCTCCATTTACATATCAAGCCAAGATGATCTAAATGTTACTGAGGTATTTTTCAATAGAGATTTATAAACGAATTAGAATAGTACAGATTGATAATTCTAAAACTGAAAATACACATTAACGCAAATATAATGTATTATATAGCCTATTAAATAAACTCTATATAAAATCTAATTTTTTGTCATTTTGTTTACTGAATATAAGTCAGTAAGGCTATACTTAGGCCTACACTTTTTTCCTTTTGTAACTATTATCGTTCTGCCGCGTTTTGATGTTTTTATTATTTTTTATTATTCCTTCAAATCGCCTTTGTGTCTGTGTCGCAGAGAAGAATATTTCCTATTGGCGTTGTGTAATGCTCAGCCTCCAAAACACTCATCGAATGTGCTCTGGCTTTCCAATACACCGCAGTGTGACGTGATCTCTCTGTCTTGATCAGAGCCCTATATAATGCACTCCACCGCACCTTTACCACAGTGAAATTTGGTCATAAATCACATTGCTAATCCTCTGGTTTTGATTATGATGGGTGTATAATGAATACTGGCACAAGGATGGTGGTTTTAGGCAAGGTGATGTAATGCCATAAATGTCTGCTGCAGAACCACTCCCGCTTTAATCTGCTCACAAGTTGCTGTTCCTCTGCAGTGGGTTGTTTAGGGGGTTGCTGGTGGTCCCCGTGCCCACTCTGGGTCACAGGGGGGAGGCTGGATGAGGCCAGGTAAGAGCCTCACGCCTCTCTTTTGCCGGCTGGCAGCCCAGGAGGAGAGCACCGGACGCTGATGTCATCCATTTTGGCCCAGCTCTACCTCGCCCACACCTCCGCTCTACCACGCGGATGCACGATGGTAACCGTGTCACGTACGGAGCCGAGCTCGCTGAAATGGCGTGCGCCTCCTCCCAAAGCCTCCATGATATCATCGAGGCGCACTGGAGGACATTTTGTCGCATCGCTTCTGGTGTAATGGTAGAGCGTAATTGAGGCACCTGTGGTAAAACCCAGCTTTGTGTGTCTGATGAATGGTTGGGCCTGCTGTCATTAACCCCCCCCCCCTCCACCAGTACACCTCCTTCTCCTACTCACTGACTTTTTAAGCAGGATCCAAATGCAGGGGCTTTATTTTGTGGTGTTGTGTGCCATTCCCAGTGGAGTGTTTCAATCACATATCAATGAGGACAATGATGTGCTCAGTTTAGCCTTTTCACCTCTGTCTTCCTCTCCGCAAGCCCTCACTCGACAAAAAAAAGAAAAAGAGAAAGCACACAAGCATATTTCGTGGTGTGGGCGCGAGCCAACGTGGAGTATCTGTTACAAGCATGCAGTCTCTCACTCTTTTTCCCCTCTTCAGCTGCAGCAGGCAGAGCTCTGACGGCATACATTGTGTTTCGGCTCAGTTGAATCGCGTGGGTTGGTAGCACTATTGTCCTGCCGTACCTGCTGCCTACGCCTCTGGCAAGGACACGGGCAATATTAGATGACTATTAGGTTACACCTCGCATGTTGCCATGTAATTGGAGCCTATTCATTTATGCACGTAGGGGACACGTTAAGAGGAGCTGGAGCTGCGTTTTGCCTTTACAAAAGTCCTACTAATCTGTGTTGGTTCAAGGCCAAACGTCAGCTCAGAATGGGAAGCTTCTCTCACATTTGTAGAACAATACAGGGCATTTTGTTTGTGCTTGAGGATGTGTTATGAATTTTTAAACATTTAATTGTGAAATAAACATTTACGTTGCTATTTTCTGCATCTAAATATGCAAGGTTCCTTAAAACATAATACATTTGCATATTCAATTAAAATTTGAATTCCATTTGTATGCATTACAATAGATTTTTGTTCAAAATGTAGGACCACACCTAAATTAAATATTTTGTTTTAAACAAAATAATTACATATTTTTAGAACTAGTTTAGGTGACTCTGGTGCTGCAAATGTAGAGTAGCTATATGTCATGGGAATGTTTAGACATTCATATTATTGTTTTCATGCATTGTGCATCCTGCAAAAATCCTTTTAATTTTTCCACATCAGCAGATAAACATGGACTCTCTGCTATTGAATGATAGCTGGAGCTGCCACGTGGATATTGCTGTTAATTTACACACTAGATGACCGATAACAGAAGGATCTTTTGGGGGAATTTCCTTAAAAAATATAAACTTTAAAATTAGGAGTAGCATTTAACATAAGCGCAAAACAATGACTCATTCAAGTGCAGCTTTTTAAGAATATAATTGTGAAAGTGTACTGTATTCATTTCTTAAGTAAATATATTTTTTATGCTTTTATGTTTTATGTATAAAAAAAAACACACACACACTAGATAGAATGAGACATTGTGGATTCGTTTGTAATTTGATGCTTTTCTATTTTGACAGCTAGACGGGGCAGAGTAACCGAATGAACTACATTACCCACGAGGCATCATGCAGACTGCGCTGGTTTCCCTAAATGCAGAAAGAGTCCGACCTGGAGGACCTGTCTGGATGATTGAGGTCTGAGGAGATACCAGAATAAAACAACACCTCAGCAGACGCACAGCACCTCATCTGCTTGTCTTCTCAAGTCGATCCGTTCTAGGAAACGAGGAAGAAAAACTTTGATTGTCGCCTGACAGAGATTGGATTTTTGTGCAATGTCATTGGCCTTATGACTGTTATTTAAGACTGTTCTCCCTACTAAGTCCCTCACCTCTTTTAGGATATTTTTTGTTTGTCGCTGCATTGACGATCTCACCTCTTCTCTAGCATCTCTGGGCATACTGTGGGATGTACTTTGGATACACTGACCTTTGAACCAAAGCAAATTCAATGATTTCCTTCTGTTCAGGATAATAACCCCAAATCTCCAGCACTTTTACAATGAATTTCTTCAGATTCCCAGTCCAGCTGCAGCTGCTGATCAGTACTGTGCTTGGGCCCTGCTTGGGCTTGGAGTTTACAGGGTCACAAGGCCAGTGGGCACGCTATCTCCGCTGGGACGCCAGCACCAGAAGTGACCTCAGCTTCCAGTTCAAAACAGACGTGTCCACCGCCTTAATCCTGTACTTTGACGATGGCGGCTTCTGCGACTTCCTGCAACTCATGGTGGTTGAAGGGAAGCTCCAGTTGCAGTTCAGCATCGACTGCGCCGAGACTACAGTCGTATCGGACAAGCGAGTCAATGACAGCAGCTGGCATTCTGCCACCCTGAACAGGTACAACCTGAGAACTGTGCTGGGTTTGGACGGAGTAATCAAATCGGGTGAGGTGCGGCCACAGAGGCAGTACATGAAGATCGTTAGTGACCTCTTCCTGGGCGGAGTCCCTCAAGATATGCGCATTTCTGTGCTCACTCTCCCGACAGTGAAGGATCTTCCGGCATTTAAGGGAATTATCAGGGAACTGAAGTACAATAGCAAGGAACCTATTCTACTAAGCAGCCAGAGGGTCCGCATGGACATAGAGGGGATCTGCATGGAGAACCCATGTGAGAACGGAGGGACGTGCTCTGTTGTGGATGGGGAACCACTTTGCGATTGTTCTAAGACAGAATATGTTGGCCGATTCTGCAGCGAAGGTAAAATGGTTTATATTTATAGCTTGATAATACAGCAGATGTAATATTTACTTGCATACAATGTAACGGCACCCTACTCGAAATTGTCAGTCTTTACTGCTGTAATGTGAATGTTTCCTTCATCTTCTGCTGTTTCATGCTTCTGAAGTATGACTCTCAGGTCCAGGTTAATGTCATCTCTGAGCTTGTCTCCTGAAAGCTGCCCTGTTCTATGCATTTGCAGGTGTTTTGTGCTGTGAATTTTTTTCAATCAGCCTCCTCTGTTCCCCCATCGTTTCATACAGTCAATTGAAAGCGAATGTCATTGAAATGTACTACTAGCGTTTTTACCTCTGTAAAGCACTAAGCTGTTTGTCTCTGGCAAGCATTTTGTGTGTGTGTGTGTGTTAATCATGCCCGGCTGAGGAGGTGGGGTGTTAGGATGTTAAGGTGCCTTTTCAGATCCCCTTGGTTGTTTTTCTGAAGTGGCCATTTTAGTTTCTCTGGGGATTTGAGGAGGCCATTTCACAGCTCTGGGTTTTGTTGTTGCACCTCTTCAACAGAGAATGAATCAGAGATGGGGGATAATTGCCTATTTATATTGCATATAATAGTCAATTGCTATTCTTTATAGCGTCAATACTGGTTTTCCTAGTGAGAGAATTTTATGATCGTCATATTATTCTTTAAAGAATATGCTAATATATAACTATATATATATGGATCTTCTGGTTTGTGGACATTTTTCTTGTAAGTATAATCATAACTAAGCTAATTTTACGTTATACTGTACCACAGAAGAAAATCACAACTTTTGAGTTCTTCATGAATCATGTTTCCTGATGGTAATGAAAGGTACACATTGGTTGTTGTTTGAATATGGTTTTGATTTTTCAGAGATTTGTTGCAATCTGAATTTGATAAATTATGAATTTTAGCAAGAACACAATTACAAAAACGAATGTCTTGATTAGGCCTAAACTTTTTTCCCCTTGTGATTGAAGTGTTTAAGCTTGGTGATTGATCGGTGATCGGTGCTCTGAGCCCTATGAGTTGTTACCCTCATTGTAGACACAACCTCTCCTGTGATCGTCTCCTTAATGACACAATTACCAAATGTGATTATAAAGTCAGGATACTATCTGTGTACTCAGGCATTTTATATAGAACCGAATGTATGCTTCCACAGCCTCTTTCAGAGCGTAAGAGAGAGAGAATGAGAGAAAGGGGTATGTGTAGAAGACCGGGCACTAGGGTTAGATTTATAGGCTGTAAAGAGTACAGAGTTTTGGGCTTGATTTACAGCCGTTGTTCCTCTCCATCTTGTTTGGCTGACTGGGTCCTGCAGTCCACTGATAGGGACTAAAGCCAGACGTAAAAGTAGCTTTGATGGCTTTGAATGCTGGGAATCAGTTCAGCCAATCATAAAAGAATAAATAAACCTTTTTTGGAGGCCATTTATATTGGAGCACAGGGACAGCCTTTACTGCCGAGCAGTTTGTTAGACGACAGCTGAACTTTCTCCACTAGCATCTCTTACAAATCCAAATCAAAACCTGTGCACATTAATGTGTGCCATCAGTGTTTGATAACAACATTACGAAAACCCACTGAGCAATCTTAATTCCATCTTAATATTGTGTCTTCAGGCTTTGGAAACATCTGTATGCGGGTAATAAATATCAGGTCAGAGCCAGATGGCAAGCTGGTCTGAAGTGTTAAGCATTAGCCTAGCTTTACGTTCCTTTGACTGAATCCAATTGCCATAGCAGCGGCAACAACAATCTGACACTCCTCTCGTTGCCCAGATGGCTAAAAGGGCCTCAGAACAGTTACGCGTTGCCGTGGCGTATGTTCCTCGCTCTGTGAAAATCGTGATAGCCACGGCGGTACATCATTTGCGAAAGCGCGTAATCTTTTGGCGGATTAGAATAATAAACATTTGGCAGCAAAACAAACACTCAATCTGTCTGCCCATGTGGATGGTCTCTGAATTGGTACGCTGAGGTTTATGTTTAGGCTGGCCACTCTTTACAAATCTCCTTGTGTTTTTTAATGTAAACAAAAGCAAAAATTCAAAAGTGCATTATCAAGAGGATATGTAGACCTTAGTTACTTTTTTTAAGGCTAAGACCAGTATTAGGTGTAATGCGTTTTAATTTTCCCTTGAAAAAGTAAAGTAATTGTGAATTTAACATCAATATTTAACGTCTAGGCTAATATTAAAATGTATGTTTTTAATGTAATCTTCCAGGTTCAAGAGCAATTTACTATATGCAATTTTATATTATTAGTTTGAAAGAATTATAAAAGAGCAGTTTCATGTCTATCCTTGTATTGTTAAACTGGTCAAGGTTGATATGGGACTTATGCAATTAGTAACTAGTAATTCATTACTTTTTAGAGTAATTTACCTAACACTGGTAAAGACTCTAAGCATTTATTTGTATTTATTTATTTTTACATCTATTTGAATTCCCCTCTCCCACCAGAAGTTATGTTTAAATAGTGGTGTTTTTTGTGTGTGAGAGGTATGCTACAACTGTTCTAGGTAGGCTGATTGAACAACATTTTCACTTTTTTCAAAAAACTTTGGATTACAGTTAAATTAATTTTATTTTATCATTTATTTAATCGTGACAATTTGGTGCAAATCCAGATTAGACTAAACATTCACTTGTTGACGTGCCACAAATACATCAATTTTTGTCTCACCACTGTTTCTGAGAAACTAGGTCATCGTAGAAGGCTGAGAGTGCATGCAGACGATTGTATTCCAGCCAGACATCAGAACTTCAGTATAGGTCAATTCAAGAGCTGAACCCATCAATCAAGTCACCATGGCACTCACATGCTGAGTGTAACTCTGCATTCTCTGCTCTCAAATCACATCCTAATACTTTCCCCACCAGGTTAATGCATCTCATCAGAGGACTTAATGTTCTGTACCAGCCTTTAACAAGCACGACAGACAGACACACTTACACATTGGAACGTGTCCCTAAAATGAGTGACCATGAGAGATATATTCAGTACAGACATCAACACATACAGGACTAAATGAATGTCTAATGTAGCTGTAATTACTCTGCACTAAAAGCATTTAATGGAGGCAGACCCCATCAGGTTTCCCTTAATTTCCTGTATTAGCTGCAGTTTGTGTGCACTGGCAACAGATAAATTGGTTCTTTGGCCTGGCTGTGCCTAATACTAAAAATATCAACTGCAAAATCTGTAATGCTTTAGAATCATATGAAATTATTCATTGTACTAATCTGGATAATCTCAGAGTTAGCTAAAAGCTCAATAATAATAAATAAATAAATATTTTAAAGTTTAGCTTATAAACTATAATAGTTTATATAGTTTAATTTTGTTATATATTTTAAATAAAATTGTTAACATATATAAAAAATATATTTTTCAGCATCCTGCCATGTGCATATTTTTTTAAATGGTCAAATTAAAAGTCACATTTAATTTATACTTTTAATAGTCACATTACATTTTAAAGCATAACTGCTATACACTGGCTGTATTTTAGAAGAAGGCACAATAAAAATCACCACTGCTAAAAATATCAAAGCTTTCAAAAATCGCTGACCTCACTAATAAAGTAGTTGGATGTTCCAGAACAGATTAGAAAAATCTTATATCAGCTGTTTTTCATCACACAGAGCATTGCAATAGCCGTTTATCAGTGTTGGATGCCCTTTGGTTTTGGAGACGACCAGAGTGCAATAATGAAATAAGTCAGCCCAGTGCTTCAGTGCTAGAGACAGAGACAGAGACAGAGAGAGAGTGGAGTGAGAGTGTGTGTCTACAATGAGAGTAAATGTGGGCTCTGAGTATGGAACAGTGCTTTAGACAAACATCAGCGTCTCATAAATCCACAACCCTCTCTAAAGGGAACAGGTCCCGTTGCCTGTTTGGATTTATGGCCCAGGCGTGGATGTGGGTTTTGGGAGCGTGTGTAAGACATGGAAGATGGACTAGACCTCTTAGATGTTGATGTGTCATGGTGTTTCATACACCATAGATCTGATCCCCCCCCTCCTCCTCATTTACCTGGGAGAAGAGAGGGTGGATGGATGGATGAATGTAAGGGGCATTTAAGGGTTTCTGTGTACATGCACAGGGCAGATATCTGCTCGGTGCATGCTGGCAGGTGTGTCAGAGTTTGCATGATAGTTTTCATGCAAAGAAAATATGAGTGGGCTCTAATGGCTGCAATGTCTCTCTTTTCTTTTTTCTTTTTTCCATTGTGGCTTCTTTGCTGCAACACCATCAGAGGCCAACAACATCCCAGGTGAGTTGATAATATCCTTTAAGTTGTATTGAATTGTCTTTTACAGGCAATGCAAGCATTATTGATGCACAGTGCAAACAGTATTCAAATTTATAGTAACAAACGTAGAAACTTTCAAATATGATTAAAATTATTGCTGTGTTCCCAGTAAAGTTACCATAATGAAAAATAATTAAAGACGCAATGAAACCATAGTAGTGCCAGATATTCCATTCGTTTTTATGATTATCAAAAAGAAAACAAATGTTTTACAAATAAGATACCATGCATTAGGAAATTAGATGATGTAAATAGATTGGTGAATTTCAACTTTAATCTCTACATTAATCATTAAAATCGATATACTTTGCCACGTTTTACAAATAAAATGCACCAGGTATTTTTATTATGCTGTACTATTTTATAAATTAAATAAGTTTGAGGCAGTGTAATGTGAAAATAGCAATCTACAATATATTGACAAAATACTTTATTTATTTCTCTAGGTCCCTTTACAACCTAAAAAAAATAGCTGTCACATTAGATTCAAAAAAATACAAAAAAATGTGGTAACTTTATTTTAAGGTGTCATTGTTACAGTGTAATTGTATATTTAAGTACTGAGTAATAATAATTAACTACATAGGTAGGATTAGGATCTGGTTGAGGGTTATTTGCATGTTATGCATAATTTACTGATATTACTATGGTAAGTACATATAACATATGTAACAAGGACACTGTAAAATAAAGCGTTACCAAAAGTGCTACCACTTGTTATTACTTTATACTACTACTTCTAATTACCACTTTAACAAGATCACAAAGTCAAAACCTTTTTTCTTCTGCCAAGATGTGAGGTCACTGTATGCTCTGATACATACCTAAAGATGTTCTTCTCTTTCTGTGACTTTCTCTGTTCCTCAAAGGTTTTGCACACATGAAGATGGCGGATCAAGGTATGCTGCACCCTTTCACTGTTATTCACTCTGTTGTGATTTGCTTATATGTTGCATGCCTGAATTGACTGAAATGCTGTGCATTGAATGAGCTAAACTGTTATTCTAAACCTTGAATGCATAGATGTGGACTGATCTTTGACCGTTTCTTCGTATCTCTCCATGCTTTCCTTCTGTGGATACTCTCCATCTCTTTGTTGCCTTTCGTCTGCTTTCTCAAGCCAAGGGCAAAGGTACAGAACTGTTTTCTACCTCAAGTTGTGCTCTCTTGTGTTTACATACTTGTTATTAGTAATTTTTTTGCTAATAGCTGCTCACCATGGGTGACTGAAACAAGAGTATAATTAAATGAGAGATCATTGAAGGCAAATACACCAAAGGTATTGTGACTGCAGCCTGAATGGTCTGAACTGTAGAGTCTACCTCCCTGGTGCTCTTATAACCAATAGATATTTGTATCAGCTGCTAAAAATGCTTAGTTTATCATGCTCGAGACCATGGATAATGCTTAATATGTCTGTTTTTGTTGTTGTTTGGGTCTTTCATGTGGAATTTTTGGAAGTGTTGTGTTTGTGTTCAGTCAGGTGCCACAATGACTTCCGCTTTTTTTTTTGTAAAGAAAGAAATGAAGAGGAAGAAAAGAACTGTGATATTTCATTCTGGCAGTGCATGTGCGCTGTCATGCCATTTCATAGCTGGATTCTCTAGTGAGGTTTGTAGATGGGCTCGATTTAGCCCTGACTTGCTGCTGGGCTGAGCATCCCTGTGGAACGCTGTTGAACCACATGTCATCCCTTTGTCTCACCCAAACAATATTTCAGGAGGTATCAAATGGACCAATAACTTCATTCTTCAAATAGAATAGGCCTGGATTGCATTGGATATTTTTTGCAGGACATTTTAATTGACTTTTTTATAAGTTTCCTGTGTTTAGGGTGATTTGCTGAATGTTTCTGTCTGCTTTCAGAGTATTCACAATAGAGGTTTCGGTGTGGACATGAGGACATTTAGCTGCAGAGGTGGTTTGTTTTATTGGAGCAGCCTGTGTGAAAACCTGAGTATGTTTGTTTAAGGATTGATCAATTGCAGTGATCAATTATGAAAACATAATATGCTAAGTACAATACTTTTTTTCAGCTTCAAAACATTACATTTTTAATATTTTGATTTGGTAACAGTGGCATTTTTGGGTGAATGCAGATCTAATTGATTTGTCGAGCAAAATGATCAAAATTCAAATCCCTATTATGGTTCATGTGGACTTCAGAATAGTTTACAGTTGGTATGAAAGTAATTGTTAAAGTCTAATTTGCAGAAAGGAACCTTTTTTGTTTGCCATGAGGAATGGAAAAGGTTTAGTTTTTTCATGTCACTGACACAAAGACATTGGGCCCTATTTTAACGATCTGAAACGCAAGTGTCAAAGCGCAAAGCGCAAGTAACTTTGTGGGTGGATCCCGGTGCTGTTGCTATTTTCCCGGCGGGATAAATGCCTCTTGCGCCTGGCGCAAATCTAATAGGGGTTGGTCTGAAGTAGCTTCATTATTCATAGGTGTGGTTTGGGCGTAACGGGAAACAAACCAATAAGAGCTTTATATCACATTCCCTTTAAGAGCATGATGAACGTGGTGCGCTTGTTCCATGGCGCAATACTATTATAACGGCGCATTTACCAGGCGCGCTTAATCGGTTCTCAGCCGAGGAGATCGATGTTCCCGTCAGGGCCGTAAAAGAAAGAGAAGTTACATTGGGGATGGGACAAACCTACCCAAATTAGCTTCGGTTAAACATGCATATAATAATTTGGGTAAATGTGTAAGCTTTATGCCTATTTTCCCCATCGTCATGGACACAACAATGATTTTCCTCGTGTTTTAATATTTTTCGTTATAATAATGTATCATTTGCAAAAAGTTAAATGCATCTGTGTAGATGAGATAATCATCTACAGTGTATGCGCGTTGTTCACACTCTGTATTATGGCCAAGCATGCGCGCTTAAAATAGCATCTGAATGTACGCGCAAAGCGCCATTGACTTTAGACTAGTTTTTTCCTGGTCAGTGGCGCAATTGTTTTATAGAACAGCAAAATAATATGAGGGAAAGCTTGCGCCGGAACACGCCTCCTCTTTGCGCTGAACCGCCCCGGGGAGCGCAAGTGTATTTCTTAGTTAACCGACGTGTGTCTGTGGAGGAAAAAGTCTGCTTTGCGCGGGTGCAAAATAGGAATGATACATTCGTCAGTGTACAAAGTCATTTGCGCCGGGTGCAAGATAGGGCCCATTGTGTGTATGTTAAGTTTTGGTAGCAAAGGTAAAGAGACAAAACATATGAAGTTGATGATGCACCTCTGCACTACTGTTTTTGTCTTCTTTATTTCTTTATTTTTTTTTTAACCTGGCATTGTATACTATGAATTTTGTTGGCGTTAGGACAAATTGTTTGTGATATTTCTAATTTGTAAGTTTTATCTTCTTTAGATAAAAGTGTCTGCTAAATGATTAACCCTCTGAGGTCTAAGGAGTTTTTGGGGTCCTGCAGGTATTCTGACATGCTTTGACATTTGTGCTTTTTTCAGTTATTTATAAACATGTTAATGGCAAAGGTGTAAATTCACTCTATATACGTAGCACAAACGGGGCTACCGTAATATGTGAGCAACATGCATGTACATGTTTGTATTTTTTATAGAATGATGTTTATGCGTGGTTATTGAAAAAACTAAAACTTAAAGTGTCTGAAATAAGGCCACAAAACACATACTAAATATGTGTCCACAAGACTTTTGACTAATGGGTGTTGTTGCCTAGAAATTTTGCTTCAAAAAAATGATCTGAAAATCATCCTGCCTAATCATTTACACAAAACAATACATTGATTTAAATTTTATAAGACACCTTTTGTTTGGAAAGGCAATATGTGTGGAGGCGTGTTCACACCTGAGAAGACAAAGGCTAGATAATGTGCCACATTCATAATTAGCTGCATATTAATTAGCCCTTTCACACAGCTGTGTCACAAGGTCCCAAAGAATGCAAGGACAAAATAAATTATCTATATATACATATTTTACAATTAGAAATTGTAACCAATTACAAATAGGTAACAATTACAACAACAATTACAAGTGTTTTTCAAGTTTTTTTCACTTATTTCAAGTGTATTTCTTTGTAGAAAGTATACATTTTATCATACGTATTAAAAAAGGTAAGGATTCATTAGTTTGAATATTGGAACAAACACTATAATAACATCTTAGTTGATAATTCAATATACCTACTTTATTTTTGACAAAACATAAAACTATAGTATATTTAACTATGAGCAGAAATTGGTGAACAAAAGCGTACCTATTTAATGTGACAGTAGTCTTTTTTTACAGTCAAAACTTTATAATCTATCCAAAACTAATCACAAAATCTTGTCTAAACATTCATATTTAGTCTTTGTTACAATATTTGTAACATATTGTGTATGATATATTAGCATATACATGTGAATTTGCAGTTTGTTGCTTATACAGACATTTTATTTCAATATATTTCAGTCTATTTTTACTCATCTTAGTAGGCTATAGCAATATAGTTTGGATGTGTACATGTAAACATAACGTTTACTAGTGTAGGTGCGAGAGTGAATGAACGGCACAGACATGCGCTGTATAACTGTAGTAAACAAAGCGCGCTCGCCTGTGCCGTTCATTCATCATTTAAACTACACACAAACACGCTATTCATATTTAAACAAGTCTTTTTGCGGTTTACAGTCAGACACTATTCAATATCGCTATTAGAACAAAGCACTTAAGAATAAATGACTTACTACATCAGCTGGATCCGTTGTTCCTCGAAATGAAACTACCAGCACTTCTGGTACATTTTCCAGGGGTTATTAGATAGTATTATTGCTCACAGTGTAGGGATACGCTGTGTACACAGCTGCAGTAAGATACTGACTAAACATGATGTGGTTTATAATGCAGTTGGTGGGCGTTGGCATGTTTGAATGGCTTGCCATAGATCATTTGCGTTTGAATACCGCGCGCTCTCCGTGGGCGTGGCACATTAACGCGTAATCAGGTATAATGAGCTGGAAAGAAAAAGACTGACATCTCTCTCTTTTCATAAAGATTACATAAACTGAGAATATTTGGTTTTTTATATAAATTAATTAATTTAAAAGAAGAGAGTTCAAGCTTCATTATGGAAAAACGCTCGTGCCGGTATGACAAGTATTCGCGGAATTACAGTTAATTTTCGGACGCGTTTCAGAATGGACTTAACTGACAGAGAGAAGGCAGAACGCGCATCATGTTTTTTTTTCTTTATTTGGCGACAAGCACAACACTTTATTTTTATTGTGAGTATCCACAAAAAAAATAGACACTTATCAGGATCTAATGATGTACAACACTTTATATGTAAGATCAAAATCAACAGTATTTTGAGTTTCTTTTGCACTGATAAGAAAAAAAGCGAGATAGCCGACCTCAGAGGGTTAAATGTGAATTAACACTTTTTGGGATCACAAGAGAATGCAAAATTCACAGGTGAAAACACCTGTTATTGGACATTAGGAATGCATAGTACAGTATAAAGGGTGTGGTCTTAAATGCTGATATGAACTAAAACGATTCCAGCCATATGCTTTAATTCCTTTTGCCAACCTAGTTTCTTCCCTCAACCCAATTTAAGTGCTAAGTCAGAGCCCAGTCAGCAAGAACCTAGCAGACAGACAATACAGTATACAGCCAGTCAGATGCATTAGCACGTATTCGCCTGTGTCACATCAAAAGCTGTTGTATTGAAGCGCTGTCTCAGACACTGTCTCTCCTGCTACCTCCTTGTGTTAAATCCCTCTGCTATATATGGGGGGGGGGGGGCGACTTACTTAATAAGGGGCATTATTACAAATCAGCCTGGCTGTACGCCCAAGTTAAGATGACAAGGGCTTCCATTTAGGAGCTTATTTGCTTCTTGGCTGTGCCGAACGATACTACTAGGGATGCTCATTTCGGTTATTTTTCCCGACCGACAACCGCCGCTCGTAAATCGATTATTAACCGTTAACTGATAAGATTATAACGTTAATATTGAATTGGCATTAAATAAAAATAAAATGCGTATCTGTGACCCGTTAAAAATAAAAACAATTGTATTTATTTATCAAAGGGTTTATTTTAATGTGCAAAGTGCAATCAGCAGCATAAAGAACAGATCAACCACAGAACCTGGATTCAGATCAAATTTTGTGACAACAGAGGAAAAACAGAATAAAATAATACAAAAAAAACCATGAAATATGCCTACACTTAATATATATATTTTTACACTTAGATAATTAACAAATTAACATGACAAAAAGAAAACAGTGAATCCGTTTGAACGAAACGGATTAAAAGCCGGCATTTTTTTCCGTTAGACTAAGATTTTTCGTTAAATAAAAATAGCAGCCCTACCTCAATCCACACCGTGTCTAATTTTTATTTAAAAAAAGCAACATGTCAACGTGATTTGGGGTTAGTCTGGAGCGCAGCCTGTTGACGGTTAGACCCGCGGCAGAAAACACCCTCTCCGATGGCACAGATGTCCCGGGAATACACAGGTAACGTCTCGCTAGAGTGGCCAGCTTCGGGAAGCGCCTTTCATTTGCTTTCCACCAGTCAAGAGGATTAATATCCAGAGATGGAGGATTGTCTCTCATGTAGATGTCAACCTCTTCTGGATAATCAGTGGCTTGACGAGGGGCGCTGTAGTCATCTCCCAGGAGCATTATCATGGCGTTACTTTGGCTGCGGTCTTTATCTCCAGCTTGGGTAGCAGACACCGCTGTCTCATCTTCCGCATTGGCCATTTCCATAGCAGCACACGTTTCAATAAGTTTTGCTTTTGCGGCTTCTTTCTCCGTTTGTGCAAAAAACGGGAGATGTTTATGGCGAGGGTCCAGGACAGAGGCGATCAGCGCAGGTTTGGCCACCAGATCATCCTTGTCAACCTGTGACGAACAAATAACCCCCCAATTAATACAAAACAACGACAATAATAGTAATGATAATAATAATAGCCTAATAATAATAATAACTACCTGCATGCGGCCACTTAAGGACTGCCGAACTTTTGCCTTGAACTCCGTCACTCTGTGGCCGTCATCCTCGGCTCTCATCAGGTGTGTGTTCAGCAGGCTAAAGGTGATGGGGTAAATGTTGGAAATTGAAACGTTCTTTTCTGATGACATTATGGTGGTTGCACATTTTAAAGTTTCCAACACGGGTGCAATCTCCTCCATTATTTGCCAGTGTTTGTCTCGTATCTCCAGGGTTCTGGCATCTTGCAGCCTTGTAACCGTTCGGTCAGACAGAACAGCTGTAACAGCCCACCTTTGTTCGAGAAGTCTTCCGAACATGTCACACACCGAGTTCCATCTTGTTTTACAAGACTGAATGAGCTGGTGTTTCGGAAGTTTCATTTGTGATTGTTTATCTTCCAGTGCCTTGCATGCAGGGGTGCTGTGGTTAAAATGCCTAACCAGGCGCCCAGCTGCAACGATGACCCGATGCACGAACACATTAAATCCATCATTTACAGCTAGCTGTAGTGTATGAGCAAAACACGGAACCGACTCCCAGTTCACCCGTTCTGGAGAGTTTGCAGCCACGATGTTGCGTGCATTGTCATGAACACATGCAGACACTTTCCCATTAAGTCCCCATGTCTCCACCGCATCAATTAGTTTAGCTGCAAGGTTCTCAGCTGTGTGTCTGCTAGGCATACTCTGTGTTAGAAGGACAGCTGAATTAACTTGCCAGTCCTCATCGATGTAGTGACACGTTATTCTTATATAGCTCTCCGTTGTGAGTGCCGTCCAGCAGTCAGTCGTAAGGGCAACGCACTTTGTGCTTTCGAGTTGTGATTTAAGCGATTTTTTTCTCTCCTCAAAACGGGCTTCAATTCTACGGGTAATAGTGCATCTTGATGGGATTTCGTAATTGGGCTCAATATAGCCCAGTAGCTCTTGAAAACCTTCACCACAGACGACACTTATGGGCAAAGTGTCTTTTACAACCATTGAACAGATTCTCTGCGTTATCTCCTCAGATCGCCGTGCATCGCATCTTCTCCCTGACAACATGGCGGGCAAAGTTTGTTGCCCTTCATCACTCGATGCTTGTGGATGTTTGCTTCTCAAATGATACTGCATCGTACTCGTACTACTGCTGTATTTTAAAACAGCGCAGCATATTTTACAGGTAACCTCGTCTTCGCCCTTTCTGTTGAAATGGTCCCACACCGTGCTTCTTTTCGATCGCTTCATTTTGCTTGCTCGGTAAAAAAATGTCTGCAGGCACGTGTGTGGTTGCGCGTGTCAATGCGCCCCGTGAGTTAATACATAGTTTTAACTATATAGTAAAACCTATATAGTTTTGTTTTTTAAACCATGCAGCAAAAAAAAAAAAAAAAAAAAAAAAGCTTAAAAAAACGTTTTAAACCGTTTAACTGATAGTATTAATCGGTCAAAATTTTTACTATCGGTTAACGGTTAAACGGTCAAAATGAGCATCCCTAGATACTACGAAATGTTTATTTATCTGCATTTGTTTCCATCGCCGCATCTCTTTCACCTGTCACCACTGAGCGAGTTTGTACTGCTCGTGAATCTCGGAATGTTCCTCTTTTCTTTTTTCTTTTTTATTGTTTCCTCAGAAACCTTTTGCAGTTAAACCTCAGGAAGATTCCTAATTGTAGTGCTTTGTAATGTTTGACATGTGTTGTGTCTGCAGTATCGTAGAGGAAGGAAGTGAGAGGCAGCAGCTGTTTTTGGGTAGCCCAGGGCTTGTCGCTCACGTCTGCGTATCTCAGGGCACTTGGACGCCATTCCTCGGCACCCGTCTGAAGTCAATCATATCAGTCTGCACACTGTTCTCCTCTCTGGCACAGGCATATGTCAGAAAACAACAAAAAAGTCAGAGGACAAAGATGAATAAGGGTCTTTAGGGACTTCCTGTCTGTCATTGTTTTTGAGTCTTCTCTTTATTTCTCTTTATTAGTTTATCTGTGATGTAACTTTATTTCACCAGAGGAACATTTTGGTGTATATAAGCTAACATGCATTTGGAAAATAAATGATGAAAATATATTGGTGAATTTAAATTTTAATTTCATTACAGCTTTAATCACTATTAATCATTCAAATCAATATACTTTGTCATGTTTATATTAAACAACAAATAAAATGCACCAAGTATTTTTATATATTATTATACTGTTTTATAATTGCAATAAGTTTGAGGCAGTGTATTGCGAAAACATCAATCCACTTCTACTTCTGGTAAAAAAAATACTACCACATCTAATTAAAGGGCTAGTGTGTAATGTTGCTGTTTGAGTATAAACAACATCTGCATAGTTACAGCGCTCAAAGTTCAAAGCATAGGGAGATATTTGCTTTAAAAAAAATCAATTTCTAAGGACTACAGCAAACGACCGGTTTTGGACTACACGACATTCCTCCGGGTTTGCTGACGTCAGCCTATCCCATTATTTACATAAACCCCTCCTCCGAGAATACTTAATAAGCGGGGCGAGGCCATTTTATATTGCTGTTTTGGAGATGAGTTGTCGCAATGCCGTCGAAACGCTGCTGTTATTTTCATCCGGATTGCAGGTCCACTTTGTTCAGCCTTCCATAAGGACGAGGGAGTTAGGGATCAATGGTTACAATTTATATTTAACTCGGTCCCTCATAATTATGACCCACATCTCGCTCTCTGTGCTGCACATGTTACTGAGGAAAGCTTCCACAATCGTGGCGAGTTCAATGCAGGATTCGCACAACGGCTTGTCCTGAAAGATGGAGCAGTTCCAACTTTAAAAACAGAAGCTTTTGTTTACGGGCCACAATCTGTAAGTATGATTTATTTTTCGTCATTGTGTTTTCCTGTAATAGTTTGTATTGTTAATTGTACGTTGTAGCAAGTAAGTAAACAAACGACAACGCTGTTTGGCTCTGCTGGTTTGTTAAATGCTCATTCATACTTAACGTTATCCGACAAACACCTAACGTTACAAACTTTTTTTTTATCTCAACAGCGAACTGGGAATTAGTGTAAATTATTCTTTGATTAGAGCTTTTATGTTTATCTACATGCTTGTTTATCTACAGGCATGCTAAACATGGTTCTGTGTTTGATTTGGCAGCCGATGTTTAGTGTTCGTTTTGGGTTAATAGTTCTGTCGACAGATATTTGGCTACAATCGTTCTAAAAATACAAAAGTAACGGTGGCATACAGTCAATAATGATCACTATAGATCCGCAGTCTTTACTCAAAAAAATCCCTTTGAGGACTGTAGTATAATTTGTTCGAACGATTATATGAAATTCTTGTTTATGAAGCTTATTTTTTTGTAATTCTGTAATAATTAGTACAATTAAATAACAGCGTATCTAAAAAGTAATGAGAGAACAACAAAAAACAAACCTTTCTGAAACGTCGTTTAACAGCCGTTCTTGAACAGGTTCTGCTCGATCATCTTCAATAACGTTTCATTGTTTATAAGCCTCAGGCACGGCTTGAGCCACGCGGAAAGCTCGTGCATGCTAGAAATAGAACCGACGCCTATTTTTCACGCGACACGCAAGCGTTTCCAGGCAAAATAGAATAGGAAAAGATGTTATATGTTATTTTGTACACGAATACATATTAATAAATTACATTTTGATGGTTGAAAGTCTAGGTTTTGACATAAATTCAGATATAAATATAATAAAAAAAAAAATATAATAATGATCAATTTTCAAATATTGCACCTGTCAATACAGAACGAAATATTCTGTATTCTATTTTGCTGTCAATACTGCTGACAATGTCTTTATCAGTAGGATTTATATTTATGCTTAACATGAAGTATAGGGCTTCCACAACTCTCTCCCATATGTCGAACATGGGTGATCCGTGTCAGCAGCGCCGCGTCAGACACGTTTCTGGTGTGTAAAGACATAGAAAACGCGATGCAGCTGACATGCAACAGAAACGCCACGCTCACGCCACTCAGCCAGTGTGTCACCGGCCTAATACACCAAAGCACAAACTAGACTACAGGCTAAGGTACGGGACGTGACGTTTCCGGAGAACGTGCACTAGTCGGTTAGCGAATCACAACACACTGGGCCAGCTAACCAATCTGAGCCCATTGCGTAGTTTTGAGGGACTGGCTACATAGAACCAGGAAACCATCAGACTGTTTTTACAAGGAGGGGCAGAGAAGTGTAGAATAAAGGTAAAATATATGAAAAATAATGCAATTTTAAAAAAACAAAGCATGAACACATGTTACAGTGCACCCCATAAACACAATCAAGTTTTCGAAAAAATGTGTTTTACCACACCTTTAACACTAGACAAAAACAGAGGAACATTTTGGTGCTCAGAGGTTGCTCTTACATAGCTTGGGAAGCACAACAGAGTTCTCTTTTATATCTATTTGAAGTAACAGCTTTGTCTATAACTATAAAACGAACATGAATGTCAAGTGTGATGAGAAATATTTGAGGGAGTATTGAAACAAACTTATCTTGGAAAATTAGAGCACAGTTTTTGACATTTATTAAGATCTCTTCTGAAGCTGTAGAGGAGAGGTGTGAGAGTTCTTATTTATGTCTCAGTTAAACATATCAAAAGTAATGTGGATCACATAGCATAGAATATTTAATGAAGTATTTATTGAGTGCATATGTGTGATATGTTGTGAATTGTTGAGATCTCATGGGTAACCTCAGAAGAGGCAGATGGTCTTTAAATCTCACCAGGAGAAGTGTCCATTTTGCTCAAAGGTTGCTTTTTTAAGCATTTAAAAGTTCTCATTTATGGAGCTATCATTGAGCTATCAACTTTGTTTCAGACGTTTCTAATCTGAAAAACAGGAGGCTGTAGCAGAAGTCTCTTTCCATTGAGATAACTGGGATTTTACTTTCCTGTGCATGCCTAATGATAGTATGTATTTTACCTGTCTTTGCTTTGTCTGAGCTGAGGGATTTTCACTGGATTTTTAGTAAATGGAATTGATATTTCTTGTTTTTTTGTCGTAATACCTCTCACACAATACAGTGTGTTTCACCTGTTCCTCTTTATCATCTTAAATCATTTGCAAAAATATCCATTTTAATGAACTTAAATCAGTCAGCAAATATTGCCTGCTTTGCACAGCGGTCAGATTGGTTACCGTGGCTCTGCTCCAGACCACCCAGAGATTTCTGAAGTCATTCCGCAAGTGCGCCAGTCTTTGATAGATATTAGTTGGTACAGGAGGCAGAAAATGAGTTGACCTTTTCGGATGGCAATGGAGAGTCTGAGCTTTGTTACAGGACAGAGGGGAGTGGAAACACTGTACTTCACGCTATGCTGATGAACTCGCATGCAAGGTAATGAATTGAAGTGCCATTATGCAAATGCTATGCTAATTATCTAATCAGATTTGATTCCATTATGTACCCAGCTTCCTAACCTTGAGAAGGTAGGGACCGATCAGCTCACCTTTTCTCCAAAAAAATTTATAAAAATTGTTTTTTCTTTTCTCAGGATTTTCTTATTTTTTAAACCTCATTTTTTTCTTATCCCATTTCTTTTCATTTTCCAAACTGAAGCAACTTCTCTGATCGCATTTGAAATGAAGAATCCTATTGTGATTTCTCACTTTTACACCTTGTTTGCAGCAGTACAAAATGCTCTGCCACCCTGTTCCTCTGAGTGGAGTGTTTTTATGACACCGTTCTCCGTTACCACACATCTGAAGGCAGGCCTTCCTGACAGTGAGGTGACACATGGTGTGTGTGTGAGAGCCAGATAATGAAATCCTTATCTGATGTTTGGGAGGCCTGTAATTCCATTTGCTCTACTAATCCCTCGGTCACTTTGTCTCCCTGGCACTCACAGAACAAACCTGTTTAACCAGAATTCCCCTTCCATTGATCTGTAGTTTACTTTTTAATGGCACAAACGCAGCCTAAATGTTAATTTAAAATGGATCATGATTGCCTTCTTAATAATAGTAGGTTAGAGTGTTGTCTTCAAGCAAATACTTAATGTGTTTTTGTGGGAGAGATACAAATGCATGATTCATCTTTTAGGTACAAATATGTTAGGAAACATGTCAGTCAGATGTTGCTTTCAGAGCCGTGTTATGCATTTCATGTTGTCCATAATTTGTATCGTCTTTTTTTTCTTCTTTTTTTTATGTCATTCACTGAAGTCCCCTCAGGCCTCATCAGTGCAGGAAGAGCTCTTAGGAAAACCTGATTGAGCCACCTTGCTGACTGTCTGCTGATCAGAGAGCGATGGCTTCTCTTGTGTAATCAAGACCAGCCACACAGGGTGTCCTCAAACAGAATAGCCTCATCACCTCCCCCTCCGTGATTTCCCCCCTCTCCACACGCTGTAACCGAGACAACAGAACTCATCGTCCCCCTCCCCACAGCCCTCTATTTCCAACTCCCAAAGGCTCTTTTCAGGGTAACACAGAAAAGAACATCAATCACACCCGATACACAAACACACACACATACACACAAACAAACAAAAAAGGAAGCCTTACTCTAACCCCCCCGAGTCCACCCATCTGAATGCAGTTATGGCCATAATTGCCTCCAATTTCCCTGAGTCACACCTGACATATTAAGCTACTGTACACAACGATTTCCTTTCTGGTCCCTAGAGGGAACAAGTGCCATTTGATTATGGCTAAATGTGATTATTGTCTTCACGTCCAACTGGCTTGTGGCGGTCCTTTGTCCCTGACAAAACAAGAGAACAAGGTGACCACTCAAATCATGACAAACCAGTTCGGATGATTCCCGGTGAACAAAAAACGGTTAATTATTTGTTGAAATTGGTAATCATGACATAATGAAAAGAATAACAAGTAATCAATCTGATGAACACAGATTCTGTGGGCTAAAAGCCAATCTCAAGAGCTGGTTTGCAGATAAGGGGTTTGCATGCTTGTTGTAAAAGCAAGTTCTACATTTATTATTTGACTGTTTTACTTGAAAAATTAATAATAATGATATAAATAGTTAAATTATTACTTATTTGTGTCCTGTTATAAATTAAATCTTGGAAAATCCCCTACCAGTCCCTTGCCGGTGTTAAAGTCAATGCAGTGCACAACCTTGTATGGCTTATTGCTTAAATTTGCTTGTGTGTCTATGTATTCTGGCTTTTGGATGCAAGATATTTTTGTCCAATCTCATCATACATACAGAATTAGAAGGCACATTTGCAAAAAGCACTGATTATTTAAAACCACTTCAATTAGTAAAATTTAACCTCTCTGTTTTGCATCACAGACATGGTGTAATGGAGAACAGAATTAGCAGA
Organism: Siphateles boraxobius; assembly: GCF_051911475.1. Lineage (NCBI taxonomy): Eukaryota > Metazoa > Chordata > Actinopteri > Cypriniformes > Leuciscidae > Siphateles > Siphateles boraxobius. The sequence goes on along the minus strand of NW_027508833.1, from coordinate 23,936,874 downwards.
AGTGAATGTGCATGAATCAGTCCAGGCCAGTGTACTTTGATTTGTTAAATTTCATATGATAGTCTCTTCTTTCCACCTATTTTCAGAGTGAACGGAGTGTTTAGTGTGGTACCTTATCTCATTCTAAGATATTTCCTCTCACTCTTTTTTGAGACATCTCAATCACTCGGTTACATCTTTTTGAAAATGTTGCTCTCCCGGCAATAATACGATTTTTTTTTTCATATTGTGAGTGAATGGCATTGGTCTGTTATTTGTCATTTGAAAATGTCATGTTTCAGTAATGGAAATTGATTCAGAAATGACACAACTTGTCTTTGTGACACTGACAAAAATAAGACTGGGCCAAATGTAATGGAGTTCTAGTTTCTATAGAACAGGAAAGATGTAACCTTATTTATTTTACACACACATTCTACACATAATGTTTTTTTTTTCTCGAGATCTCTCGGTTACAAGGGTCAAGGCAATATCTATTGTTAATCAACCATGATAAAATCTTTTTTGGGATAATGAGAGTTTATATGTAATTCTCCGTGTGTAGATATCTGGATCTGCACAGAGGTCACACAGTGACAAGCTGTAAATGCGTTGTTAGAAGTGGGCAGAAATGAACATCTGGTGTCTAGCAGTGCACCTATTGATCCTCATTACTTTGTGTACTTGGAAACAGCAAAATGCTTTCATTCCCACAATCACTCTTTAATTGCGTCAAGCATGAAACAAGTATATTTAGCATTATTAACCATCATTGATTGAGAGTTATTTGAGATCAGAGTTGTTTGTACAGTCTTTCAGGTAGTCTTGTGTACATGCTGGACACAGTAAGCATCTTTATTTAATGTTTGCTGTTATAAATGAAAATGGAATTGGAATATAGCCAGTAGGATACCATTAATGTAGTTTACAGGAATTGTTTGTAGTAGTTTGTTTTTAATCTCTTCAGTAGTGCAAAGTTTTGTTACAGATACAATTAGCTTTGTTCCAAACAAAGCCTAGTGAGCAGCTATAGAGGAACAAGTTAAGCAAAGTAGTTAGGCCTATACTGCCTCCTAAAAGACTATAAATCATTTTGATAGTCTATAGTAATTATTAGTTTGTATGAAAACAACAGAACATCATGTCCTCATTTAGAAATTTGTACATTTGTGCGTGTAGATATGTGTGAGACAACCTACACCTGCTAGTAATCAATACCCCTCTCAAGCAGAACTTGGTTGCCATCGTAACCCCTCTCAAGCTGTTTCTTTAGGATGGTGTGTTCGCATGGTGCTTGGCCTTGTTTTCCCTGGTTTTGGCTAAGTCTAACTAAAGCGGACACTTTCATGCATCAGTGGAAATCTTATACTAGCTCATGCAGCCCTAACCCTAATTTTCTTTCCCTGTTATAATCCGCATGCGGGATTAAACAGTGCGTCACAGTACTGACTTCTGCTTTTATAATATCAACCTTAATTCTTAATGAAGACTTCCATGTAGGCATTTCGCACAATGTGTGGACACACTTAAGGTCTAAGAATAGCTTACTGAATTATGCTTCATTCCATTCAGCTTCAAACGCACTGCTTGAGAAGGGCAAGATAAATGCTACTTGATGTTGGACTTGGAAATGGGTGTGGATGTGGAAGTCTTGAAAATACAGCAAACATTTTTCACATTCATTCATTATCTGTATAATTTAGAGCATATACAGTGAAAATTAAACACAGGAAGCACTGTTTTCTAATGTGCTAAAAACGAAACAAAATGTAATAACACGCACAAACTACTTTCTACACAGCACAACACCTGATCATGATGACTGCCTGAGGAATCTCTCTGGTGGATGGCAGATTCTGACCCACTTTTTACCCTGCTCTGGCTAACCTGCAGTTGTGTGTATGTGCTGAGCACCATTTGAATTGTGTGCGTTGTGAAAAATGCATGAGTCTTGCCTGGGCAAAGGGCCATGAGGAAGCAGGTCAGCCCTGGCCTGGACTTGAGAACCTGTTAAGTGAGTACACACACACACACACACACACACACACACACACACACACACACACACACACACACACACACACACACACACACACACACACACACACACACACACACAAACACACACACACAAACACACACACAAACAAACCTGGACTTCACCGAGCACATGCTCGACAGCAGGTATTTTTAGGCATAACAAAAAAAAAAAGAGCAGAGAATAAGGCTTGAACTTGTAGAGGTTTCAATTTTCATTTTTATTAACATTTTAATTTCCCTTATGGATGCACAATATACTGTTTCTATCGTTATATTATTTTGTACTATAATTAATTTACATTATATCAAATATAATATATATTTATAGGATGATGTGCATGCATTTACATTTAGATTGTTTTAGCCATCATCTAACACTCGCTTAAAGTGGTTAAAATCACTTAATTTAATAACACTGATAAATGTAATATTTAGAAAATATCACAATAAATATTTGTTTTACATAGTTTTATTCAAAAATGTCCTGGCACTTCCAAGCTTGATAATGGGAGTGAATGACCATGATAAAAGTGCTCCACGTGTCTCCGGGTGTTAATTAAAGGCGTTACTCTTTTGGCGTAAATCGGTGCGTACGACCGTCTGCCCAGAAGCTAGTCAATTTACTCGATAAAGTTTTAAATATGGATACTTTTCTTACACGAACGCATCACTTCACTTCAGAAGGCCTTTATTAACCCCCCGGATCCATGTGGAGCACTTTTATCATGGATAGATGCACTTTTATGGACTTCCAAAAACATACAGCCATTCACTCCCATTATCAAGCTTGGAAGAGCCAGGGCATTTTTTTATATAACTCCGATTGTATTTGTCTGAAAGAGGAGTGTCATATACACCTATAGGTCTATCGATTGCCTCAATTTTTTTGAGTTCTGGTAACTTATTCGGGGATGGCTTCAGGGTGAGTAAATCATGGGCTAATTTGCATTTTTGGGTGAACTCTCCCTTTAAGGCCTGGCATCACTGTAATTATGTGTTTGTGAGACATTATCCTGTCCTTGTTGTGGACACTTTGACCTGTGCTTTTAGTTAAACGCTGCACATCTTTTCTTTCCTGCTCTTCTCTCTCCTAGAGCACACACACCGAAAGTAACCGGTGTCGGTGTCGTGCCTGTGTTTGGTGTGAGTAACCCCCCCTCAGTGCTTTGGAAGCCTGAGATAGTCACCTGATCTGGCCTTGCTGTGAAACATAGAGTTTGTGACCTCAAGCCAGATGAGATACCCTGCCAACAAGAACCAGGCAAAACAATAATGAAGGATGATTATCTGTTTCAAAGCAAGCAATATTTCATCAGAGGGCAATTACTGTGTTCCTAAGTGCTCAATTTAGAACATAGCAGTTTTATAATTTAAGTCACTTCTAGATCAAGTTGTCTTCTGCTGATGTTTCACAAGACATCCAGTACATTTCCATGCAAATATGTCAGCAGAGACAAAAAAAAAAAAAAAAATCAAATTTTGTTCCTTTAATAGTGTTATGATATAATCAGTAGTTTCCGTAAATCAGTTGAGAATTCCCATTGGCCCAAAAGACAGTTTTACCTCAGGCAAAGTCAATAGCAGAGGACAGAACATCATTTATCTGGTGCACACATCTGTTGTGTTTAGAAAACATAGCCAGACACCAGTAGATCTACAGTACTCTACAATACTAATTAATAATTATTCATTAGTTTATTATAAATAGTATTCATGGTGACTTCAATACAACACATTTTAGTAGTTGAGAAACACTTACAGATGTTAAAAAGCATTTAGCTCAAGCGTTTCTATTTTTAGCTAAAGCTTAAGCCACTGTTTCCAGTGTTAGAAATCCAAAATTACACAATCACCACCATTCCTTTGAGAGGGCGGTTAATGTTTTAAGGTCTTTTGATCCACCATTTACCATCACAAAAAAGCAAAGGGAGAGAAAACGTACCGGTATTCCTTTTTTTAATAGACACTGTGGGTCTTCATCTCTCAGAAAGCTTGATTTAGGAAATGAAAGACTTCAAAGGTGGTGCTGTGCCCTTTCATGTCCCAGATTAAACACGGTACGCTCAGACTGCACGAGTGGGTTCGCTCCACACGCAGGGAAATCCGCTCTGATATGATGCGTGCGTGAACGCTTATAGCTGTTCCTCTGCATGACATTTTGGTTTCATTTGATATGCAGATCTGTGCATGAGATGCTTGTACCGTGATTGGCTTAGAATAGGAATAAGACAGTGACACATCAGATTATGACATTCTGTCTGCTGTATTGATATTCTTTTCTTGTAGTGCATTGGTTTTCGAGTGAAATGATTTTGTGTGTCACAAACAATGTCTACATACTAGACACATCAGATCTGACACAAACATACACACATTTACATGGACACATCTTTGATCTGGCCTGTCGGGAAAAGCTGGCAGCTTCATGCTGAAGGTGTGGACTTCTTGTCAAGAGGTCACTGCTTTGATTACCATTTCGCCTGTCGCCCCCCCCCCCCCCATCTTACTGCTGTGGGAGTGATGGGTAACACAGCTGAGAGCGAGACCACCAGACATTCATGCTTCTGGGCTAATCACAAGCTGTTGTTTGGATGTCATCATGTGCTCATGTGTCAACTTTGCTGCCAGGGTTTTGCAAGTCTTGCTCGTGTGTGCCAGGAGCATTACGCTGAATGAGGACTTCCTCTGTTTACACCCACTGGCATCCAACATGGGTTATGAATTTAAAATAGCCGACCTTTGGTATGAGACTGTTTGTTATTTTGGGTAAGTTGACTGTATTGAATAAAATATTCAGCAATTTTAGTTTAGCTCCACTGCACGAGCAGCTGTTTACCTGAAATCCATTCTGATGGCAGATTAGTTTACTGCAGTGACTAAAATAAATAATTGATCTATTCAGACTTATTCTGTTTACTTTAATGGATAGTTTACACACACACACAAAAAAAAAATTCTGTCATTATTTACTTGGTCCTAGAGTTGTTCCAAACCTGTATGAATTTCTTTCTCCTGGTGAACACAAAATAAGATATTTCGAAGAGTATGGGAGATTTTTGTTTTTGACTAATTGAATTAGCATTATTTTCTTCTTCCTGGATTTCTATCTCATTGACACAGCTGGTAAGTAGGAGTGGTAAGTAGGAGCGGCCAATCAGGATGCTCTCTGTCTTACATGCGCTTCATGCGGCACACACGCAAGGTCACTCGCTCTCTCCCTCTCTGCCGTGCGCGCTCTATACCGTTTGGAGCACAGTTTTTTCTGTCTCACATGCGCGCTCTTGCTCTCTCACTCTAGATTCCGGGAGATTTTAACTAATTTGCGTGCATCAGGGAGCCGCTGTCAATATGCGGGAGACTCCCGGAACTTCCGCGAGACTTGGGATGTCTGCAAACTGTGGCTTTTTTGAAGCGCGAACGTTGTCAACGTTGTAAACTTGTTTCCCCAAGTTTAGAGTGGTGCACCATGTGTGTTGAGGAAAATGTGTAGCCTTTGTCCTATTCATTGCCTACTGCATACACAATCAACATGAAACAGCATTTTACAGCTTATTTTACTTTTAGAATGTGACACATTTCAAGGTGAAACAGAATACTCAGTGAGAAAAACAATATATAGGATGGACTCGAGTGTCTATCTTCCATCGGGAGTTGATCGGCTTGTGAAAGGTGGACATTCCGACCCATATTGAATCCAGACTTGAATTCAAGTTTGCAGTCACTTGTGGAGAACCCCTTGAAAGATTGCTGGCACCCACTTTTTAGAGAAGACTAAAGGTCAAAAATCCTCCTCAATGCTTTTTTTTGTTTTGATCTCTTGTTTGTGACAGGTTGCTGGAGGGATGGATTATATGAAAAAAAAATCATTTATGATAAATACTGCAATCTTCCATTTAAAAATAAGAATTGTCAGTTTTGATTTCATGGTGATTTTAACTTGGCACTTTGGCAGGAGTTTAGAAAGGTGCTATTAATTTTTGAGGAAATTTTTGCATGTGGATGAAAGACACTTTTTGATTTGTTGTTCTTGCTGTAATAATGCACATGCATCATTCACAATAAGACCAGGAATGTGTCTTAAAAAAGGAGTTGGAGTCCATTTTGATTTCATGTTGACCTTAAGCAAACAGAAGAAAAGGAATCACTTGTTTTAGCAGGGGAATGTTTTATTTGAAACTTGAAATGTGACACGATTGAGTTGTGAAGTCATGTGTCATTTCCTGTATGCCTATCCAATTTACACTCCTACTTTTAATCTTAGCTAAAAACTTTTTTTTCAGCGAGAATTAGAAATCCTCCTAGGTATGGCATATACAAGTTATATTTTCTCTATGTAGATATACTCTATGTGGCATTTAATTCTCCCTGTAGGTTTGTTTTCTAAAGAAAGAATCCTTTTAAGTTTGGTTTCTGGCACATTAGGGTATGTAGCTAATGTTGCACTTTGTTACACACTAGTGTCAGTGAATAGTGAGACTTTGGGGAACATTTTGAAGCTTAAAATAATGAATACTCCAGAGGTGTTATTTCCACATTCATCCAACATTTGGTGAGTTTAAGGTGTCATTCTTCACGTTTGCCAATGACAGAGAGCACAAAGGGGCAGAGGCTCTGCAGGATGACAAATAACCCACAGGTTGTATTACAGCCTTGTCCCACAGACATTTTGGTTAAATTTAACAGGAAGGAGCAGGAGCTTTGAAGTTTAGATGTATGTACAGTACATAGTGATGACACATGGTTGCTGCAGAGCTAACATTGCTTAATTCTACCATTGGTTGTTCTATAGAACTCCCAGACAAGAGCCACATTTCCACCGTCGGGCCAAACAGTTCTCTTTGCTTAACTGTTCCATTCTGTGCTGATCCGGGCCAGCAAGTATCCGGAACAGATATGGTTTCATTTTCCACTGTGGGACTGATAACAGAGCTCTTTGGAACACTGTTAAAAAATACCTGTACATTTTACAGTAAAATACTGGCAGCAGGGTTGCCAGCCAGTTACTGTATTTTTTACAGTAGCGTTTCTGTAATTTACTGGCAGCTGAATTTTAAATGTAAATTATTTATCAACTGCATAAGCTTTAAACATTTTTTTTAAATACATATTAAATACAACTTAATTCCCCTATTTTTTTACACAACATGTATTCAACATCCTAATCCTTCAAATATGCATGAAAAGTAATAAAACATACAACAGTGTATTTTGTATTATTTTGATTTAATTTTGATTTACAATTTTTATTTTTAAATGACATGAAATTAAATATTCTGTATTTTGAATCAAACCACCGCGCAACCCCAGAATGCATTGCAGTTTACAGCAATATGCTGTATTATTAGAAAACAGACAGCTGCTGTAAAATAAGGCTGTAATTTCTACAGCAATGCATTACAGTGAATGTAATACAAATGTCAGTCATTGCCTTTATAACGCAAAAGTTTACAGATGATATTTTATTAGTAATTTGTGTTAACACCACTCAAAAAGCGTGATAAGCCAGCTACAGAGAAACTGGTAGCCAGGCAACAGTCAAGTGACCAATCCTGAGTGGCGACATCACTACACGCATTCTACCAGCATAGTTCAGCTCGGTTTGCCAACTGTGCGAGAATTGTAAACGTGCAGTACCAGGCTCAAGTGGAAATTCCTTACTGTTCTTAGAACCGTTCGGCCTGATGGTGGAAAAGCAACTTAGGACACATCGGTTTAATAACCTGACATGAAAAGAGAGAGCCAGTTGTGTCCCAAATGGGCATTAGCATCAAAAAGAGGGGTGTTAAGAAGCCTGAAAGATATCAAATAATGATTAAGGGTGTCACGATTCTCCAAATCCTCGATTCGATTATATTTTCGATTCTAAGGTCACGGTTCGATTCGATTCTCGATTTTTACATTTACTTTTTTTAAAGCCGAAACCGGCCAATCAGGATGCTCTCTGTCTTGCATGCGCTTCATGCGGCACACACGCAAGGTCACTCGCTCTCTCCCTCTCTGCCGTGCGCGCTCTATACCGTTTGGAGCACAGTTTTTTCTGTCTCACATGCGCGCTCTTGCTCTCTCACTCTAGATTCCGGGAGATTTTAACTAATTTGCGTGCATCAGGGAGCCGCTATCAATATAAGGGAGACTCCCGGAACTTCCGCGAGACTTGGGATGTCTGCAAACTGTGGCTTTTTTGAAGCGCGAACGTTGTCAACATAACTTACTGGAAATAAGTCGAAAAAACGTCCACAACTGCAACTTCACTGAAAGAGGAGGGGGTTCAAGTTCTGTTGATGGGTCTCCTGATCCGCAGTTGCCATACTATCTTTTGAGTGGCTGTAGGTAAGTTAGAGGAGGTTGACCATAGACTCGCAGCACTTCAACACGCGTGTTTTTTTCCGCTTGGCACGCCGACCGGACGTGACATGGGGGCGTGGCAGCATCGACGATTCCATTTTTTAATTTGAAGTTCGAGATTGTGAATTAATTTCGACACCCTTAATAATGATAGTAGCTCTTAGGACTGTAACACTTCAACTAGAAGAATAACTTGATGTTAATAAATGTTGAATTACCCCAGAACTTTAATATGTATCCATAGCCAGGACTAAGTTTATCCGTTTGGGCACCAATCACTTGGGACCACACACTCTGATGTCCCACTGAATGATCCAGGGCTTGGTTAGCTATGACAAAGTGTTTATTCTTCCTCATTTCTATTTTTAGCAGCCAGCTAATATTAACAGTTTTGTCAACTCTACTGCGCCTGTGGCAAAAGCTCTTAAGTGTATCTTTTGCAATTTAAGTGACCTGCATTCCGGCTTAGACTTTTCCCATTACTGGGAGTGACATTTCATTTAGGTCCCATCATTCATCTTTCTTGTGCCTGGGCCTGGGCCATAAGCATCTGCACCCTCTCTCTCTTGCAGCTGAATTTCTTATTTAATGTATTTTTTTTGTCTCACTTTTAGGGAAAACACGATTTCACTTTTCTAACTTTAGCTAGTTTGTAATGTTGCTGTTTGAGTATAAACAACATCTGCAAAGTTACAGCGCTCAAAGTTCAAAGCAAAGGGAGATATTTGCTTTGAAAAAATATAATTTCTAAGACCTACAGAAAACGACAGGTTTTGGACTACACGACATTCCTCCGGAGTTGCTGACGTCAGCCTATCCCATTATTTACATAAACCCCTCCTCCGAGAATACTTAATAAGCGGGGCGAGGCCATTTTATATTGCTGTTTTGGAGATGAGTTAATGCCGTCGAAACACTGCTGTTATTTTCATCTCGGTTGCAGGTCCACTTTGTTCAGCCTTCCATAGAGACGAGGGAGTTAGGGATCAATGGTTACAATTTATTTTTAACTCGGTTCCTCATAATTATGACCCAAATCTCACTCTATGTGCTGAACACGGAGGAAAGCTTTCACAATCTCCGCGAGCTCAATGCAGGATTCGCACATCGGCTTGTCCTGAAAGATGGAGCAGTTCCAACTTTAAGAACAGAAGCTGTTGTTTACGGTCCACAACCTGTAAGTATGATTTATTTTTCGTCGATGTGTTTTCCTGTAATAGTTCGTATTGTTAATTGTTCGTTGTAGCAAGGAAGTAAACAAATAACAACGCTGTTTGGCTCTGCTGTTTTGTTAAATGCTCATTCATACTTAACGTTATCTGACAAACACCTAACGTTACAAACTTTTTTTAAATCTCAATAGCAAACTTGGAATTAGTGTAAATTATTCTTTGATTAGAGCTTTTATGTTTATCTACATGCTTGTTTATCTACAGGCATGCTAAACATGGTTCTGTGTTTGATTTGGCAGCCGATGTTTAGTGTTCGTTTTGGGTTAATAGTTCTGTCGACAGATATTTGGCTACAATCGTTCTAAAAATACAAAAGTAACGGTGGCATACAGTCAATAATGATCACTATAGATCCGCAGTCTTTACTCAAAAAAATCCCTTTGAGGACTGTAGTATAATTTGTTAGAATGATTGTATGAAATTCTTGTTTATGAAGCTTATTTTTTTTAATATAATAATAATAATTAGTACAATTAAATAATAGCGTATCTAAAAAGTAATGAGAGACCAAGAAAAAACAAACCTTACTGAAACGTTGTTTAACAGCCGTTCTTAAACAGGTTCTGCTCGATCATCTTCAATAATTTTACATTGTTTATAAGGCCAGTGACTAACTGGCTGTGTGGCGTGTCCGTTTTTATTTCGGCTCCCATGTTAACAGGTTAGAGCTTGCAGACTGCCTGCGTGACACGTGCGTCTCAGGCACGGCTCTAGGAAAAAACGCGGAAAGCTAGAAACGCGTGCATGCTAGAAATAGAACCGACGCCTATTTTTCACGCGACACGCAAGCGTTTCCAGGCAAAATAGAATAGGAAAAGATGTTATATGTTATTTTGTACACGAATACATATTAATAAATTACATTTTGATGGTTGAAAGTCTAGGTTTTGACATAAATTCAGATATAAAAATAATTTAAAAATAAATAAATAAATATCAATTTTCAAATATTACACCTTTCAATACAGAACGAAATATTCTGTAGTCTATTTTGCTGTCAATACTGCTGACAATGTCTTTATCAGTAGGATTTATATTTATGCTTAACATGAAGTATAGGGCTTCCACAACTCCCATATGTCGAACATGGGTGATCCGTGTCAGCAGTGCCGCGTCAGACACGTTTCTGGTGTGCAAAGACACAGAAAACGCGATGCAGCTGACATGCAACAAAAACGCCACGCTCACGCCACGCAGCCAGTGTGTCACCGGCCTAATACACCAAAGCACAAACTAGGCTACCGGTTAAGGTACGGGGCGTGACGTTTCCGGAGAACGTGCACTAGACGGTTAGCGAATCACAACACACTGGGCCAGCTAACCAATCTGAGCCCATTGCGTAGTTTTGAGGGACTGGCTACATAGAAGCAGGAAACCATCAGACTGTTTTTACAAGGAGGGGCAGAGCAGTGTAGAATAAAGGTAAAAAATATGAAAAATAATGCAATTTTTAAAAAATGAAGCATGAACACATGTTACAGTGCACCCCATAAACACAATCAAGCCTTCGAAAAAATGTGTTTTACCACACCTTTAAGCTATGAAAAAACTTTTATACAGTATTTATTGTCACTGTAAAGTTGAATCTACTACATTTCATCCACTAAGTATGTTCACTAGACTTAAAATGTTTAAATGACTTAATTTGTTTCAATGCAAAGTGTTCCCCTTTTTTTTACCTTGATTTAAATTGTTCAGGGTTATGTACTTTATCTCTTGTTTTGTAAAAGAAATGTCGATATAGTGTAATAATTTTTTTAACTTACCCATATATTTATCCTGTTATGATATGATCGTTGATTATTTTTTCAGCAACATTACTTTGTTTGTTGGAGCAGAAATAAACAAAAACATTATCGTTAGCTAATTTGAACATTTTATAAGGGTTGTAACTGAGACTTCCACTGTATATGTTATTGCCTTTTTTTAAAGTGACCTCATTAATACAGGAAAATGATTTTGTTTCCAAAAGCACAATTATCAAGATAGCAGAATGGCCTATATGGATTTTGAATCCAGTGAGAGTGATGTATCTGATTGCATGTTATGCAAGGTGAGAATATATGTGACCCTTTTATTTTAATCAGCATCAATTATTCCTTGTAATAATTCCCATCATAGTTTAATTACGGAAATGTTTCTGTCTTTTATCGGATAGAGAGATTCTCATAGAGTGTGGGATCCCGGACTGACTCATAAGTCATTGCTGCTTAGATTATATTGGAAGAGATAAACATGCAATGCATAATAGGTTGTAGCTGCAGTCCAGCATGACAGAAATACCAGTTGTACCGTCAGATAACACCACAAGTCTACGAGTGTGTATACATGTGTATGTGTGCGTGTATGTGTTTGATTCCTATATTTGCCCTATTCCAGAGTGTCCTTGTTATATTTTTTTCCTCTCCTACTGTGAGATTGAGTCTGAAACTGCAGGGTGCAGTGCATTCTGGGACGAATGCCACCCCTTTAGGGAACTGGTAAAGGACATTGATAATTTGTTACAGAGGCAATCTTGATGTCTTTTATATCTTTGACATCCCCCACCAACACCCAATAGATTTTTCATAGAAAACATGCATTTTTTTTCTATAAAATCTTAAGAAATTTGTGTTTGGGAATATGACCTATTCTCTTCTATTCTATTCTATTCTATTCTATTCTATTGAAGTATTGATGCTAATCAGTTCATATATATATATATATATATATATATATTTTTTTTTTTTTTTTTACCACGGGTGTACCAGAAGCTCTTATCCTGCCTCCGGCTCTCAATTAGGTTTGCCAAACAAAATTGCGCCACCGTTTTCTCCAGATAGCTTCACTGTTTGAAATAACTTTTTTTTTTCTTCACAGTGGAAAAGCTTCCCTCAGGGGAAACATTTCTTAACAGCTCTGCTTTAACAAAGAATATTAATATGCAGTAACACAGTACTGAAATAGAAGCACTTTCTAATGTGCACTTATATGTATTTATCTATATTATATAATCTATATAATCTAACCTTTCATTGAAGTAAAATAGTTAAAATTGGGGGGAAAATCACATTATGAAATAATTGTTTTTCTCCTAAACACATTGGGAACAATTATTTGCCCCCTTTTATTAAATACTTTTTGCAACCTCCTTTTTCCAAGATAACAGTTATCTCCTATAATGCCTGATGAGTTTGGGGAACACCTGACAAGAGATCAGAGCCCATTCCTCCATACAGAATCTCTCCAGATCCTTCAGATTCACAAGTTCATGTTGGTGCTTCTTCTCTTCAGTTCAGCCCACTCATTTTCTATAGGGTAAAAAAAAAAAAAAAAAAAAAGAAGCTTTTTGGCAGCAAACACTTAATATGGGGTTGGTTCATACAGGGATACATGTGTAAAATGAAATACTCTGCTGTATCTTTAATGCTGTGGGCCTAATTTTCTGCCAGAGGTCCTGGACATCTTGTTCAGATACATGGCATCATGGATTCGATAGATAAAAAATCAGAAAACAGATAAAAAATCAAAACCTGACAGCCTGGGCTAGAAATCTTATGATGGGCCATATTTGTATCTTCCAACAGGACAGCAATCCAAAAACAAACATCAAAATCAAAACAAAAATGGGTCACTGAGCACAAAACCAAGCATCTGCAATGGCCATCCCAGTCCCTGACCTGAACCCTATAGAAAATGAATGGGCTGAACAGGGGGGCAAATAATTGTTCCCAATGTGTTTTGGAGAAAAACATTTATTCCATGATATGATTTTCCCCACACTTTCAATTCTTTTACTTTAATAAAAGCATTTATATATATATATATATATATATATATATATATATTGTTGGGAACAATTATTTGCCCCCCTGTTCAGCCCATTCATTTTCTATAGGGTTCAGGTCAGGGACTGGGATGGCCATTGCATATATATATATATATATATATATATATATATATATATATATATATATATATATATATATATATATATCAGAGATCTTTGATCTTATTTACCAAGGGGGCAAATAATTCTGACCAGCGCTGTATGTGTTTGTTCATTATCTCTCCAGCCATACATCCATCTATGAAAGCTAACTAAATTCCATATTGCCAAATAGAGCCTATATACAATGCTTTCAACTATATATGACTTTTGGTGCTATTATTGTACATTTGTTGTAAAAATAAATGGTCTATTTTGTTGTTACAGTCATGAGGAGGTACATTTTTTCATTTTATGCATTCTGAATGTAGACAGGATGCTGTACGGATCATTACAGTTCTGGGCTGCATTCAGTACAGATTAGTCTGCTACACTTTGCTTTGTTGCTTTTATTTATTTTTTATATTTTTTACTCATACTAATGTTATCAGAATGGCAGATGTATTTCCACACTGGCGTCATCCTTTTTGACTGGCCAGAAAGATGCAATATATTACTTTTATGGAAGTTTTTATTTTTAAATTATTCCTTCAGTTAAGTATGCAAAAACTTAGGGATATTAATTGTTTAGATAGTTCTAGTTCAGTGGTGACAAATAAGTCCCCAGCTTCAAATGTATCTCAGAATACACAAAAAACTGACATGCGTAAATCACTAGGGATGTGTTTTATTTTATGACTGCGCACACAGTCAGAAGACAATTTTGTAGAGACATATGCAGGTTATGATTGGTTAGCACCCTGTCTCCTCTGATTGGCTGAGAGCTCTCCGTGGTGCTGAACTCAAGAACAATAGTGCTGTAGTAGAGTGTCTGGTGCCCCCAAGGACAGATTATCAGGCCCTCTTCACTCTACCTCATAATTTGTCCTGAAAGGATGGGGCTTCTACCAATTGCAGGGCCTGAGTCTCTTGCGATTTCATGGAGAGATGATTTTGATGATTTCAGTGAATTGGTTTGGGATAATCCTCTTTTGTTTAGCCCCCTACCACATGCCCACTGACACAAAACTGTGCTCTTTGAGTAAGTTCATTTTGGTGATGCTTTGTCTGCATGAGTGCAAAATTCATTATCTGTCAATCTTTGTGAAAGAGTAGTTGTACATTTAATACTGTATATAGTCCCCTTAACACCATTTTTATACACCATGTATATAGCAAGTCAATTCAAGCACATGTACTGAGAGAAAATTAACCCAATTATGCCCCCTAATCAGTACCCCGCTCCCATCCATACGAGAGTAATTGTAGGCCGTGTTTAGCACTTTGAAATTGAGGGCGGAAGAGGCCCCTGTCATTTTTGAGGGTCCAAGACGTCATATAAAGGTTCAGCCAATTACTGTAATCAGCCCCAGACAGCACAGTGTGCTCCAGTCATGGGAGACATGAGAAAAGAAACAGACTACATCCTTTTCTCTTTCTGTTTGATCTTCTGTCCTTTCCTATATTGACATGACTGAATGTTGCCATCCATCCGAAACATT
This sequence comes from Siphateles boraxobius, assembly GCF_051911475.1. Taxonomy (NCBI): domain Eukaryota; kingdom Metazoa; phylum Chordata; class Actinopteri; order Cypriniformes; family Leuciscidae; genus Siphateles; species Siphateles boraxobius. Next base: position 23,921,869 of record NW_027508833.1, on the reverse strand, counting down.
GAAACTGAAATTGTTATATTAGATAATCTGAAGTATAAATATTGATCCTTGATTAAATATTTTATCCTGTGAACAGATCACTGTAAATTATACATACAGTACATACATATATTGATGTGAAACATTAGACCTTTAAAAAATATGTATAGTATATATATATATATGTGTGTGTGTGTGTGTGTGTGTGTGTGTGTTTGTGTGTGTGTTTAATGTTTAATATTGTCAAGATTTTTTTTAATATAATTATTTTACATAATAATAATAAAACTCACCTTTTTATATTTATATTTTCACATCCGCAAAAGGCTATACATATTTTATCTTTTATTTAGTATATGCCTAATCCATAAAGTAAATGAAACACATTTGGTCAGAACATTCACCCAAATGTGGTACTATTACTGTAAATGAATGAATAAATGTGTGTGTCTGTGTTTATTTGAGTTGGGAGGTTTTGTTGTCTGCATGTGCTACATTGGATGTTACTCTTAATGAGAATGGAAATGTATCTGGCAGTGTATTTGTATAGTTATGGTTCACAGCTTCTGCCTTTGCCCTTAATGCATTCAATGTTATTTTCATTTCATTTTTTTTTCTGGCACTATAATACACTACACAGAACACACGTTAGCGAATTAGAGATTAACATATTAAAGGGAGATTTCAAAAACACATTACACTAAACGTCTTATGTTGACTGCTTTCTCCAGGAGATTGTCTTTGAAGCGAGGAAACGGAAGGAGGAGAAGAGAGAGCGATGCCTTGTGGGGCTAATGAGTGGAATCTTAGCCGTTTGTGTAGCAAGTTTTGTTGATTAGCTAATATTTGATTTTTACGCCGCTTGTGCCTCGCAGGACCTTAACTCATTGAGTTTGTTCAGGGAAAACACCAATGACTTTTTGGAAGCTCAGATTACAATACCTTGAAAATGAAAATGAACCTAAAGCTTTTTTGAAAGTGAAGCTTTTTTGCAAAAAGCCTATTATCATTCCAAAGTTGCCCTTGAGAGTTACATTTTAGTTTTATGCTCAGCAACAACAGCACCACAGTTGATAAAAGCTATGGATTGCTTGACAAACACCGTGTCGCCACTGTCTTATTAAGGGCCTTTTTACACCTGGCCACTTTTTGTGTTTTTATTGGTCAAATAGCTGTTTGATTTGTTAAAACGGTTCCATTTACACTTGGCCACATACATGTGTCGAATATAACAAATATAAATCCATTTTTTTTAAATTCCCAAAGTTTATGCAAATTTAACGGAGTATACATCAACAAAAGCAATAGATATGCGCTGCTTTTTATTTATCAGCAGCTCATTTCAAGATCAGAGGCTGCAATAGGAGAAAGAGCGGCGATCAGCACTGGTAAGATCATTTAGTCTGAATACTTACAGATGATTGTGTTTTAAGCATCTCGACTTACTTTCAGTTTCATTTGCAGCAAGAGATTTTCGGCTACTCATCTGCGGCGATGCGTGTTACAGTAGCAATGTCATATCTGGCCACAACATGTCAGCCTTTAACACACTCTCACGTTTATTTTTTTAACATTTTGGGAGGAGTTAGATTTGCATATGTAATTTCAACAACCAGACACATTTATACTTGTCCAATCTCGTCTGGAATGTGTCTCAAATTGCCTCCTGAAGTGGTTTGAGCGATTGGATTTAAATCCACCTCGGAGGGCATTTACACCTGTTCTTTTCACGATCGGATAGCTGGGATAGCTAAAGTGACCAGGTGTAAACAGGCCCTTAGAAAAGCTGGGCAGTGGTATTATATGTGATTCTTGAACGACATCATTGCAATGGAAAGCGTTCCTTATAATGTGTTTTACACATTTTGTGTATTAAAGAAGCCTTTTTCTTTTCTTTCCTCTTTTGTTTTCATTCAGATTAATATTCATAAAGCTTGAAATCGTGAAGTTACAAAATATATTTTTTCCAATTTGGTTTTATTTAGCTAAGATGCACCTTGTTGAATGCAGTAACTGTGTTAGCAATGTGAGATGAGGCTATGAGAAAACTTAGCTGGGAATGGTCTGGAGAGAGAGAATATGAGAGAGAAACACATCTCTCCTTTTGTTTTACTCGATTTCTGACAGTCACTTTGCCGCTGAAGCTGTTCCTTTGTGTCTGTGACAGCTGAGAAGACAAAAGAGCTGCGTCTGCACTTCACTGCTACTTTGACTGCAGCTCCGCTGGGAGATTCCAATCCTCCTATGATTTTCTTTCCCCTTTTGAGACTCCTGACTAACTGTGCAGCTGCAAGATTTTCTTCATCTAAATATTGAAGAATTTGGACATTGCGTCCCTTTGATATTGGAAATTGAATGTGTAATGAATGTAAACTAAATCATGTGATTGTCTCTGACCTGATAGTCTGATGTTCAGTTGGTTTCATTTATATTAATATAATGCTACCTGTGATGGTATTTTTAGACCACAAATAAAATATTAGTATAATTACAAAAATGAAGATCACCTAAAATGTAATTTATTCCATAGTTTACTCACCGCCACGTCTTACCTTCTACCTTAGCTCTCATATTCTGTTTATATATTTATTTGAGACATTACAGCAATGCGGGTTACCAGATTTGATTACACTACCGTTTTTTCGTAAACATTTTTTCTTGTATGCTTTAAAGTCCCTGTAAAGTCAAAATTAAGTATGTGTTTTGAGTTTGTCACAACTTAGAAAAATGTGTAATTAGCCACCCAGCGGAAATTTGAATGATAAAAAAAGCTGGCAAGTACATAAAATAAACTATCAAAATCTTGAAAAAATGAGCAGTAGTGTCCGCTCTCAAACGCTGGGGGCGTGTCCGCTGGATGTGCTGAAACACGCCCACTCGCGGTAAAGCTGCCGTCGAGTAACTGTGGACTACCTACTATAATTTATAACATAAGCACACAAGGCAACTTACACTCATTGGTGGGCACACACTGCCGATGATGGCACCAGTTGTCGGCGTGACGGGAGGATGAAGGCCGAGGCGGGAGATAGTTGGTTCGGCCCCATTCACCAGTAACAGCGGATTATCAGTGAATCCCAGTTGTCTCCGACGAAATATTTATAAAACTATCCCGTGTAAAATGATCACTACAGAGGTGGGTTTTGGCGGTGCGTCATCAAGTAGGGGCGTGTCCAGGAGATCAGGGGCTCCAGTGCGTCATCAAGTAGGGGCGTGTCCAGGAGATCAGGGGCTCCAGTGCGTCATCAAGTAGGGGCGTGTCTAGGAGATCAGGGGCTCCAGTGCGTCATCAAGTAGGGGCGTGTCCAGGAGATCAGGGGTTCCAGTGCGTCATCAAGTAGGGGCGTGTCCAGGAGCTCATGGGCTCCAGTGCGTCATCAAGTAGGGGCGTGTCCAGGAGCTCAGGGGCTCCAGTGCGTCATCAAGTAGGGGCGTGTCCAGGAGCTCATGGTCTCCAGTGCGTCATCAAGTAGGGGCGTGTCCAGGAGCCCAGGCACTCAAGTGCGTCATCAAGTAGGGGCGTGTCCAGGAGATCAGGGGCTCCAGTGCGTCATCAAGTAGGGGCGTGTCCAGGAGATCAGGGGCTCCAGTGCGTCATCAAGTAGGGGCGTGTCCAGGAGATCAGGGGTTCCAGTGCGTCATCAAGTAGGGGCGTGTCCAGGAGATCAGGGGCTCCAGTGCGTCATCAAGTAGGGGCGTGTCCAGGAGATCAGGGGCTCCAGTGCGTCATCAAGTAGGGGCGTGTCTAGGAGATCAGGGGCTCCAGTGCGTCATCAAGTAGGGGCGTGTCCAGGAGATCAGGGGTTCCAGTGCGTCATCAAGTAGGGGCGTGTCCAGGAGCTCATGGGCTCCAGTGCGTCATCAAGTAGGGGCGTGTCCAGGAGCTCAGGGGCTCCAGTGCGTCATCAAGTAGGGGCGTGTCCAGGACCTCATGGTCTCCAGTGCGTCATCAAGTAGGGGCGTGTCCAGGAGCCCAGGCACTCAAGTGCGTCATCAAGTAGGGGCGTGTCCAGGAGATCAGGGGCTCCAGTGCGTCATCAAGTAGGGGCGTGTCCAGGAGATCAGGGGCTCCAGTGCGTCATCAAGTAGGGGCGTGTCCAGGAGATCAGGGGCTCCAGTGCGTCATCAAGTAGGGGCGTGTCAGGAACTGAAATTGTAATCAAATGCAAAATAACATTGCATAGTTTTCTTTTTATGAATAAAATATAGTTTAATCCTTATTTGCAAAAGTTATTCAGTCAATATCAGTGAGTAATTTTCTTTTTCTTTTGTTCTTTGATTAATGTTAATGAGACAGACTGCATCAGGTTTATTGGAATCGATTTTCGATTAACAACCCTAGCCAGAACATTCCTCAGGTACAAAATGACATGACGGTGAGTAAATAATGACACAACTTTTATTTTCGGGTGAATTACTCCTTGAAATAGTCGCATAAATGTACCACTTAATAAAAGTGCACAATGGCATTAAACAATTTAAATGGCCACAAACTTTTGAGCATAGTGAACATTTCAAATTGTCTGTAAATGTACATCAGTGTCAATGTGTTCACCCCAATACTGAACAAGCAATGTTTTCTGCTATCTGATGAATAACTCGAACAGTCTTTGACTGGAAAAGGTCAGCACAAAAGCCCTATACGCTCTCCACAGATACTCCGAGCAGATAAACAATCCTTTTCCGCTGTCATACGGAGCACAGAGCAAATATGGCTGCCGTTCCTGTCTCTCTGCGGTCTCCATGCTCTAAGTGAGTGTTATGTAAATCAGGCTTCAGAAGTAATTAAGTCGCAGAACACCTTTGACCACACCTGGACAATCCAGTCTGGTCTAGTTCTGACTGCTGCCTGCCACATAAAAACGGATGTTACAAATATAGATTGTTGTCATGCAGCTGGGAACTTTATTTCGTGACCCAAATATAGTTAAATATTTGAAAAAAAAGGTAAATTAAATTCACAAGACTGTGAGCCATTTGGATTACATATATATATATATTTGAGCCTGTACACATTTGTGCAATTGTCATGTATTTTCATGTTGGTTCCTTCACCTAATAATGCAACAGACAAAAGCTGAAATTATATGAACAGTAAAGAAAACAAACAAGCCTTTACAGACACTCACTAGACCACTTTAGTCAAAGTAAATGCTATATTTAATTTGACAAGAATTTGTGCCACGGCAAATGTTTGGCACTGCGGCATTTTTTACCACCGCTATATACCGTGCAACCATAATTTTTCAGTGGACAAAAATGGTGGAAAATATTGATTTGGGAAATTAAAGGTGATCAAATAATGTATGTTTCAGAAGTGTGGGGCCAGAAAGCTTTTATATTTTTGAAAAAAGTATCTTATGCTGACAGAAGCTGTATTTATTTTATTTAAAAAATATATATAATAACAATAATGAATATATATATATATATATATATATATATATATATATATATATATATATATATATATATATATATATATATATATATATATATACTTAACTCTTGGACTTAACTTTTCTTATATAAGTACACCGTAAGTACACGTAAGTGCATGTACTGTAAAATAAACTGACATTCATAAACTTGTCTTTAAATACAAGCTGTTCTTTTGTTTGTCCTTTTTAAAATATAAACTAAGCTAAACAAAACTCTAATCAGCCTGTTGTGGCCTGAACTCTACTGAATAAAAAAAACACGTTTTCAATTCAGGTGCACTGAGCGGTAGAGGAAGGGGGATGACCAGAAATGACACTGTCAATCTTCTCTTTGAAAAACTACATGCGCAAAAGCAGGCAATCAAGTCTGTGTGTGGAGCTTCACACATGAGTGGCTTCCTCTTACTCGCTCTGTCCATCTCCACACAGAGCCAATCCAGAACGACCCACACTGCAACCACGCACCGCTAGCTATACCTCACCGAGCTTTCTGGGTTTATCCATCAGCTTTAACCTGGCCGTAAGGGATCTAGTGTTGGTAGTCATCCTTTGTTTGGTGGCCGCTGGCCCAGACTGAAGGAAAATAATGATTTAGACTCAGGTCATAGAATAATATCATTCGGTGTATGCCTGCATTCTCCCATCATTCCTTTTCACTGAGCAGCAGTCTCAAACTATACCCCCACACCAGCCCTGCACCTTTTTTCCATATAAGCCTTTGCTTTAGACATAGTACATATTCTGTTTAGGTAAATTGCATGTTCAATAATGAATTATTCTTTAATTTGGTGCTATATATTAAAAATGGCTAAATGCTTTATATTCTATATACAAAAGCATGTAAAGGGCTGCATGATATTAATAATAAATTACTAGCATAGACTGTAGAAAAAAGATACAAATGAAATAGCCTATGTTTTTCAGGTAATTCTAATAGTAGGCTATTTAGGTACAGCAATTGAATAATCAAATGTAAAATAACACTGCAAAGTCTTTATCACTTACATTTGACAAAATCACTGAATATATTAAATATAATTAATCTTTGTTAAAGCTACAAAAGGGATTTTCTTTGTATTTTGTTTTTTGATTAGCATTAATATCTGGTATATTAGCATGCTGTCACTTTAAGAGCTAATGCAGGGATCCATTATAATGATACGCATCCATTTTCTTTCTCAATTGTTCACGTTCACATAAGCCATAAGCAACTGTGTTTTTCGAGGATACTCGTGGAGACAGGCACTTTGATGTAATTTTGAGTGTATGTGTCCATTCAAGCACAAATAGACTTTGAGAAAAATAATGGAATTTGCTGTTCGTGTGTTGCCGGCGAAAATGCGTGGCTCTGTGTGCGCACAGAAAACAGCGTGCAAGTTCAGAATTTAGTTATTTTTTGCGTCTTTGTGAACTCAAATAGTTTAAAATCCCCTGAGTGTTTGGACTGACAGTACCTAAAACACGTGCAAATGATAAACTTTCACTCTGCAATGGTTAATATTTGCAATTAATCTGAAAATTAAATGCGTTTCAAACATAGACTGTAAAAAAGATGGACTACGCACCTTCACTCTCTTCCATTGTAGAAAAGTGAAGCCACCAATGTCCCAATATGGCGCTGATTATGCAGACTCAGAACCCGCAGTAGTGAGCGTAAAGTGGAGCCGCGGTATCAAGGTCCCGCCCACACTCCCGCAGAATCAGTCATTACAGTTTACTGCAGAACAACTCATTTTGTTGGTGTGCAACAAACAGTTATGGAAATGTAGAAATTAGAGTTAAAGCTCCAATCATCTCCCGAAGATCCCGTAAAATGTCTGTTGGTGCCTCAGTGACTACTTCTGTCAGAGAAGCTGTCATTCACAGCTGTCAATCATGACGTCACAGCCTTGTTTTTATAGATTCGAATAACTAAATAAAACCAAACTTATAAAAAATAAATTAAAAAAAAATAAAACTTGAACTTTCATCAGTATGACAAAAACTACCTAAAATGACAGAAAAAATTATTTGAAGTGTAATTTGATGTAGTTTGTCTCACGTCCCATTAGATTAAATGGCTTTATGAGCTATACTGCATCCAGTCACCTTGGGGTGATCAAAATGTTTTGGCTGCGTTTTTCAGGACTTGTGCGGCACACTTGGTTTCAAACCGTGGTGGTGCCTGGTCTGTACGTATCACAGTATCAACTACAATCCCTATACTTAACATCACATATCCTGCGATGTGATTATTGCGGATATGCACTAGGGGTGTGCATCGTCACTGGTCTCACGAATCAATTCGATTATGATCGTCGTATCAACAATTCTATTCGATTCAATATCACAATGCATTATGATGTGTTGCAATGGCTAAATTTTCGTCAGTGAACACAAGCAGTCACATATATGAACTCCCTTTTTATTTTATCTGTTCCAAAAAAAATGTACACCACCTGAATGTAGGCAAACAAAACTTAAGTCTGAACACAACAGATGACAGGAGCATTTATAAACTACATGTACACATATACTTAATATAAACATAATAAACACTAGTAAATACTAAAAAAAACACAGGAGATAATGCTCACACACACACTTGCACATACATGCTCACACGCTGTAAATGTTAAAATATTGGGTGCGTTTTTTATTACTCGCTCTTGTCTTTCGCCTTCCTCCACTATGTTACGCTAGTGAAATAAGCGCGTATGCGATGAATGACGTCAGAGAAAGTCAGTAGGCTGTAACGGCTATAATCCGTTTTGGTCTATTACTGCATCGATTCAGAATTGTCCACGTCCTCATCGCGATGCTTTGTCGAAACGATTCATTTCAACACCCCTAATGCGCACATTGCGATATTGATGCTAAAACTATATATTGTGCATCCCTATATATAAAGTGACTATATACTCCATATAATCATTGGGGCATGTACAATAAACCTAGACATTGATTAGGACTGGGACATCAACCATTATAAAATAATGATTGTTTATTTATTTATACTATGATTTTTTTTAATGTTTAAAAAAATAAGTTCTTTCTTTTTTATATTTCAGTTCTTTTTTCAAATTTTTAACAGCCTAAAAAAATAAATACGTCAGAGGGAATTTAGGACACATTTAGACATTGCAGTCAGAGGAACTTTAGGCAGTAGGCTACTGCAGGGAGATTGACATTGAACGAGAGAAAGAGACAGTGGGGAGGGGGAGACATTCTGAAAAGAGGTGATTATGGGCCGCCTGGGGACTCCTTCTGTCTGGTACCCATGAGAGAACGGGTTAAGAACACTTAGCCCAGGGGGGTTATACAGACAGGCTATAGAAGGGGGGTATATGAGAAATAGGTCTTCCGCTCTCCTCTCTGGAGTTAGGTCCCTTATGGATAATATGGTCTTCTGAGAGTCTTTGCGGGGTCATTGTGTTTGACACTGGTTTGCCGAGGGGCTTGTGCGCTGCTTCGGGCCTGGTGCCAGTTCCTGTGAGGAAAACCCCAGCAGCCGATCTGTCAGACGCATCTGTCTTTCTGTCTCTTACAGTTTATTGAACATATTCACGGTCATATCTACAATCTGCATTTAATCTGCACATTCATTAAAGTGTCATTAATGCAATGAGAAACAGCTTCCATGTAATTCTGAAGCACGGTTTAAAGATAAGTCTAGGTAATTTGTATTAACAAAGTAGCATGTCTTTAAAATATTTGTCTAATAATTTATTTTATTGTACTAGTTTGTTTTTATTATTATTATTTTTAAATAGTACTGATTACTTATATTATTAGCAGTATTTATTTTCCCATACATTCATAAATATACATGTATATTCCCAAAACAGTTAATAGCAGTAAATATTTAACAGTTTTTCTTTTTGTAGACTAATATCAGGATTGATGTTGACAAGCATAAAAATTGCCCATCATTGTCATTACAATTAATGTTCCTTAAATGAGGAAATGCATTTCCCAATGCCACAGGGCATTATAGTGACCCACTCCCTGGGGAATGAGATCTAGGCTGATCATACAGGCTGATGAACTGAAGCAGCAGTTTCCATTTCCTGAGATTTTCTGAAGAGCTGGTGTGTGAATGCTAACCTATAGTGCAGTATGTTTCTATATATTTATGTACATTCACATTCATTCTGTTCTTTAAATACAGATACAATTTTTGGGTATTGATTTCTTCGTCACAGTGCATTAATCTCTAAACTGTGTTACTTCCTTGTTTTAGTGTCTCATTGCTTTCTGTTTGCAAAGTGTTCAACCATTCTGAAGCATGATGTACTGAGGAGTTGAATGTAGGCAGGACAAATAGAGGCAAAGGGAAGTGTTTACTATTCTGAAGCCTTGATTTGTATTCTTCTGCTCTCGGGAGAAAATTCAGCAGAGCCCTTTGTCGTTTTAAAGGACGGCAGCTCTTTGTTTTTGCCGCTGGGTACAGCTGCTTACAAGTGGACAACCAATCACAGCACAGTGTCCTACACATAGAAGAAGCAGGTTTTTGTTTGATGCATGAAATGACTGTAGGTTTGTTTGCTGACTGGGGCAATATTTATTTGAGAATACTGCATGACTTACATTTGACAAAGAGAAGTGTAAAATGAAACATAGGTCTGCAGCAGCCTGTCAGTTTATTCTGAAATGACCTTTTCTCAGCCCTGTTAATTGTTCTCGGACAACATTTTTTTTGCCTGTCCAATCCCATTCACTAACTAAACGAAGAAAACACATCGACTTTAATATGTGTAATCTATCATCTAATTTAACACTCTGAATCCTTCTGTAAATTAGTTTAACATTTTGATTAATCTGAGCTTGTGCGATCTCTCATGTCAAAGCGTCAATTATTTCCTCTAACTGGTGGAATATGGTACAGGCTTTATGAGGAATTATAGAAAACGTAGAAGACAGCAGTCTTTAACACTTATGAATATTGTGCACGCACATACAAGGCCTTTAAGTCTCTATAATCACTAATCATTCATGACCAATAATATGTCAAACTTGATTCAGTAGAATCTTCATATTGTTTTATGACCTTTCAATGATTCCCAAGCAGAAAATATGTGATGCACGAAATGCAGAGATTAAGATTCGGCTGTTTCTTTTCACACGCAGATAAATGGATGTACGGATGAATAGAGAGATATCAAGGGAATAGATGCCCTTAGTGATCAATATCCTTTATCAGTGTCACCTGCTCTTTCTCTTTGGAAGTGAACGGGCTATTTGTGTTTAATGGTGTTTCTTAGGCCATGAGTTTATTGACAGGTACGGGTCATGAATATATCCCTGTGGAGGGTAAAGGTCATTCTGTTTATATTTGTCAAGCAGAGCTAATGTGTTTTTGAGTTGTTGTCTGCTTGTAGGAGACAAAGTGTGTCCCTTTTGTCCTTTTGTGTCTGTAGTTTTAAAGTTTTAAACTCTGATGCAAATTCTTGGCCAAACACGTGCTCCCGCTGTGCATAGGCCTATTTGACATGGGTAGCAAACCTCGTTAACGGTTTGATAGTCACATTCACATAGCTAGTTATGTACAATTTTGATAGCTAACAAACTAATTTTATCAAGATTTTAGACTGTTCCTCTCCCAAAAAGTAATCGACCTGAAAAAAAGAACAACTTAACATTACTGTTTAAACCTGACTGTTTACACTAATGCTGTCTATAACACCCAGCAGTGGCAATGCTGAGTATGCAGTTCGTCCTTGCATTCTGCTACATTTTGAATTAAAACTATATTTGGATATATTATAAATTGTATTATTATACATACGTGTGTGTGTGCACATAATCGAGTAATCAGATAATAAAATGGTAATAAAAATAGATCCAAGTGAATAACAGCATTTAAAATGACTTAAAATACAAATATATAATAATAATTGGTTGAAATAAAGTATCAAAGTAATCATATGGGTTTTATTAACACTGTTAAAATACACCATGTAAAATAAATGATATAAACTAATATAAACGTACTAGGTTACTTACGTAACCTCGGTTCCCTTTCGAGAATGTTCACTTAGTATTTGCGTAGCTATACGCAGTGGGAAAACTCCTTTTCTCGAGAATATTGAAGCCATTATTTTAAAACGCAGTACAGCGAGCACAGAGCAGAGTGTCTAGCTCACTCATTGCCTGTGCTGCAGCAACTGCACGAACCTATGGCGAGGCGGGTGAGATGCGCAAACCAATCGGGTCGCTTCACGCCCAGGGCGTGTCAGAACCCGCCAGAATGGCCGTGGATAATGCCTATATAAGCAGACCATTTCGCCACAGACACAGGTTAAATCGACTGAAGCGACAGCACCTGAGCCAAGCGTAATAGCACGGCAGTCTACGCAATACTCGTTCCCTACTCTCAGGGAACCGAGGTTACGTTAGTATCTCCCTTTCGAGAACATTCACTTCGTATTGCGTAGCTATACTTTGTGGGAACCCATTTTAAAATGCAATGCTATTAGCTAGCGACTTCGCCCTGAACCATAACCTGGTGCCAAGTAGCCGAGGTCAACAGTAAAGTTTGAAAGAAACAACTCACCCTAAGACCAGACAAGTTCGACCCTTTATTAAGGTATAATGTTGCAGAGGCTTGAGGCCCTCGGGTCCGAGGCCTTTAGATAGAAAGTACCCGTGCCTGCAGAGCAGGGACCTCTAGGTTATAGAATCACACAAATGTTGACGGTGAGGACAAGCATGCCACCGCACAGATGTTTTTGATTGGTACACCACTGGACCAAGCCCATGATGAGGCCGTGCCTCTAGTGGAATGAGCTCTAACACCTATGGGGCATTGAAATCCCATGGTGTAGGCTGGAGAGAATAGCGTCTACTATCCATCTAGAAAGTCTCTGTTTTGTGACCGGCAGATCTTTAGTGCGGCCACCAAAACACACAAAGAGCTGCTCCGACTGTCTGAATGTGGTGGAGCGCTCCAGATAGATTCTGAGAGCCCTGACAGGGCAGACCAGATTCAAATTATTATCATCTTCCAATGGGGGAAGAGCTGATAGCGATATGCCATGCCATGCCCAAACTCAAGTCATGCAGCGCTTATGGAAAGCGCTTTCAGGTCGCTTACTCTTTTGACCGACACCAGCGTTAGCAGGAGTGCGGTTTTGAGTGAAAACGGTTTAAGGTCAGCCGTGTGGAGTGGCTCAAACGGGCATCTTCTAAGGGGCCTGAGGACTGTGGATAGGTCCCTGGAGGGGACAGAGGGGGGCCGAGGCAGGTTGAGCCTCTTTGCCCCCTTGAGTAAATGAATGACCATGTCACTGTTCCCCATTGAATGGCCGGCCACAGGGATGTGAAAAGCCGCTATGGCCGTCACATATACTTTGAGTGTGAAGGGGGTCATGCCCACGTCCAGCAGCTCCTGAAGAAAGGAAAGTACTAGAGGTACTTAACATATGTGTGGGTCTATGTTTTGTGCTGCACACTAGCTTGCGAATATTGACCATTTGAGGGGATAGAGGTGTCTGGTAGACGGTGCTCTAGCTTTAATCATGGTATTTTGGACTCCTTCTAGGAGTTCCCTGGGTACCCATTGAGGGGCCATACATGTAGGGCCCACAGATCTGGACGTGGGTGCCAGATTGACCCTTTCGCCTGTGTGAGGAGGTCCTTCCTCAGCGGTATGGGCGAGGGAGCTGCCTTCAGCAGCTTTGCCAAGTCTGGGAACCAAGTTTTGGATCTCCAGAGGGGGGCTATGAGGAGGACTGAGCACTTGCTGTCGCTGATCCGCTCGATGACCTGTGGGAGTATCGAGACCGCAGGGAACGCATAAAGGGATGGATGGGCCAGTTGTGGGACAGCACGTCCCTTTTCTTCAAAAAGAATATTGGGCAGTGAGCATTGTCTTCTGAGGCGAAGAGTTCGAGCCATTGCCTTGCCGAAGGTGCTCCAGATCATGTGAACCATCTGAGGGTGGAGAGACCATTCCCCTAGGGGGACATTGTCTCTGGATACCACATCCACACCCTGGTTCAGAACGCCCAGTACGTGCCCGGAACAACCTTAGTGAGTGCAGGTTGGCATGTGCCCAAAGGAGGAGGAGTCTGGCCTCCTCATTTGGGCACATGCCAACCTGCGCTCGCTAAGGGCGTTCTGGGCACAGTGCTCTCATTTCGAGGCAGTTGATATGTAGGCACTTCTCCGGGCTCGACCAGAGGCCCGAGATTGGCCTGCCCTCGCACAGTGCCCCCCAACCCAGGCTGGGGGCACCTGTTGAAATCACTTTCCTTCTCGAGACCAACCCCATGTCTACACCTGACTGGCACCAGTTGGTTCACTTCAAAGGGGTCAGGGCTTTGATACAGCTGTGAACCACCCTGATACGTAAGTGACCGGAGAACCACACAGGAGCTGGCACTCTGCGTTTCAGCCATCGCTGCAGGGGACGCATGTGCCTAGTTTGAGTACTGACGACGCGGAGGCCATAAGCCCCAAAACCCTCTGAAACGTTCTGAGCGGCCTGCTAAAGCCCGCTTTGAACGACGTCACCAGCTGCTGAATAGTGAGGGCGAGGTCTGGCGAGAGCCATGCTCTCATTTGTCTTGAGTCTATAACTGTTCCCAGGAAGACTGTATGCTGGCTGGGAAACAGCGTGCTCTTCGCGAGATTGATCCTGAGACCCAGGCATTCTAGATGGCTGAGGAGCCAGGATCTGTGGGTTAGCAACTCGCTCTCCGATTGGGCTAGGATGAGCCAATTGTCGAAGGAGTTCAGGATGTGTATTCCCCCGTTGTCTCAGGGGAATAAGCGCCGCATCCATGCATTTTGTGAATCCACAGGGTGCCAGAGACAGAACGAATGGTAGGTATTAATATAGACAGACCGTATATTAATAAGCCCGCCCCTCGAAGGTGAATCTAAAGAATGGCCTGTGGTGATGGGCTATTTGGATGTAAAAAAGTAAGCATCTTTCAGATCCACTGAGAAAAAACAATCCCTTTGGCGAATTTGCACGAGGATTTGTTTGGTTGTAAGCATTCTGAATGGCTGTTTCATAAGGGCCTTGTACAGATGTCTGAGATCTAGAATTGACATGAGCTACATCGCTTCCCACAATGTCTAGACTACTGCGCGAAAGAGCGGGGGTCTGCGAGCGAACTGGAGCGAGTAGCTTTGCTTTGTTTTCATTACCCATTCTGATGGGATGGCCCCCACCCCAGGGATAGCCTGCCAGGCCTCGGCCCGTGTGGCTAGGGGTTGAATGAAATCTGGGGGCGGTCCGCCGTGTGATGGGGACCCGACCGCCGAACTTTGAGAGCTAGAAAAATATTCTTTTCGAGTGTGTTTGGGTTTGCTATAAAGGCAGCTTTTGTTATCAGTGGCGTGTGGTTTGTAACGGGCCTGGTGACTGATTTTTTAACATTTCCAGCCAGCCAAACTGTAAGGAAGGGGCTGATAAGAAAACAAATAGTTCTTGCTCTGTTTGAGCTGCTTTCTTCGATGGATGGTCCGGCCGCAGCGGGACTTAAACCCTCTCTTTTCCCCCCTGTCGTTCGACTAGGAGGGTTTCCGAGGCTCATGGTCCAACACAAGCTTGGATCGGGGGCCCTGACGTACCGGGAACGGGTAGTGCTTTGCAGGCTTTTGGCAACGTTGACCGTCAGTCGCTGGGCGAGGCTGAGGAGTCGGCAGCGCGGGCTTGGCTGGCTGAGGGGGCGGCGCTTTCTTAGGGCGCCCTGAAGCCTGAAGCCAAGCTTGAATGCTTGGGCAGAAAATGTCGCATGGTCTGTGATGATTTTTGTGCCTCAGTGAAGCGCTCAGAGAAACCCTTCACCACTGGACCAAAGAGATCAAAGGGCATCGAGGAAAGCGGTTCTGTCCGCGCCCTTGATCTCCGTAAGGTTCAGCCAGATGTGGTGCTCCAGCACAACCACACTGGCCATACCTCTGCCGATCGGCTTGGCGGTGGTCTTGGTGGTGCGTAGGGCTAATTCAGTGGCGCTGCACAAATCCCCGTGGCCTGAAAAACTTGGAGGATTGCCATGGTGTACAAAGCCGATGCAGCCTGGCCGGCGGCGGTGTTAGCGTGACCGGCGAGGGCTGATGTCGTTCTGCAGGGCTTGGATGGGTAGACCGCCTTGTTTCTCCATATATATATATATATATATATATATATATATATATATATATATATATATATATCCCAAAGTAATTCCTAATCATCTACCACTGCACTGCAAATGATTTGTGCTATTATTCTTGTCTCTGCTCTAAGACTTTTATATTGGGTTTGTGTTTGTACTCGGTTATATTTGTGGATATTAAATTGATTTAATGACCCAAGCAAAAACCGCAATCTATTTGCTATTTTCACAAATGTCTTGTATTGTTTATTGGCTTTTTCCTTCTTTTGAAAACTTACAATTTAATGTGTACTCCTACCTGTTCAAGTACTTCCCATTTACATGATGTATGCACTTTGTTATCGTTTACTGTGATAATACAGCATTTGCATTCAAAATATAAATGCAAATGCACAGGGAAATCAAGTGGCTTTATTTGACCTCACTAAGTGCACTCAGTTGTTGACAATAATGTGCACAGTTATGATGGCCAGCAATTGTATATCACATTTAAATTGTGCATTTGTGTAGTGCACAATATCTTTCCTCTATCCCCAATATAACCTTTCAAATGTATGATAGAAAACAGTAATCCTACTAACAGGAGATGTCTCTCACTCTCCCTCTTGGTGTAACATTTGAAACATGTAAAATGCAAATGAAGGGGGTTGGAAAATAAATATTAAATTTGGGCTGTGGCACTAAATGCCTGTCTTATCTGGTTCAAGTGGAAAATGATGGGCCAAGCCCCACTGCCCTCCACAGGCATGTCTCCACGGCAACACCAAGGAAGCTGAAAAATGGCACCCAGACATAGATGCCCCTTCATTAAATATCAGCACAGCAGCTGACAGCAGAGATAATGGCCAATAACACTGTATTATGTTCAAAGTAAATGAAATGCTCGTGGGACTGGCTGTCATGCCTCGGGTAAGAATACATACTGACCCGAAGAACAGGCGTTTATGAGCACTCCTATGAATAACACTGCCTTTCTGCATAACTCACAATCCACTGCTCACAAATAGAGAGTTAGTGTTCGATTTATGAC
Source organism: Siphateles boraxobius (assembly GCF_051911475.1). Taxonomy (NCBI): domain Eukaryota; kingdom Metazoa; phylum Chordata; class Actinopteri; order Cypriniformes; family Leuciscidae; genus Siphateles; species Siphateles boraxobius. Next base: position 23,905,328 of record NW_027508833.1, on the reverse strand, counting down.
TATGTGCTTTAATACAGTGCTATATCATGGATATTTTTGGATCAGACTGTTAATGCACATTTTTTACTATTAATTTCAGTTTGAATTACGTATGTAGTTTTTGTATTGATTTAAAAGGCTGACGTCATGAGGTATTGATTGTAATGGAAATGGCAGCCATCATTTTCCTCCTTTTTGTTTCATTGTGATCTGGGGGTTTTTCTGCTTTGTGACGTTAAATAGATTTTCATTGGTTGCGTGGAGTAACAAACGAGTTCTTTTGTGTGTGCCGACATTTCTGATGATTATCTGTCGTCTTGTCCATTGGAGGAATCTCCTCTCCTCTTTGGCTTGTTGATCTGTGGTATATTTTAGCTTCCATCATCCCCTGTTTTATCCCTGAGATGACAGTATCTTTTTCCTTTGATACCGTGCTTGCTCTAGTTTTTCTGTGCTTTTCTTTTGCCTTTTTCAGGATTAGGATTTTGTTGTAATGGCACTATGTGCCATTACACCAAATTACAGCGGCAGGAACGGAGCCTTTCAGAGGGAAATGTCACTATACATCTGCATTGTAGATACAGTGAAAAAATGTGACATTTTCAACGAATGTAGATCCTACAGAAGAACTTTTGTGAAAGAATCTGTGTTTCCTTCAGTGCATATTGAATCCTTGTGGTTAATAAATGTGTGTGATGCATCATTAGTGGCATCATTACTCTTAAAGCCAACAACATCTCCAATGATCCAAAAAATGCAGCTTCAGTGCTACACTTCAGTTTTTTTTCCATAGGACATTTTTTTTATGTCCTTGAAAACAGTGGCAATATTGCAAGTTTGTGGATGAAAATTATGCCAAGGTTAATATTGGAACATAACATCAAAGTCACTAATAAAAAGGTCAGCTGTTACTTAAACTTTCATGCTATTAATATACATATACATTTAAAAATGAATAATTAAATTGTATATATACACTACTTTTATTCAACAAGGGTAGCTACATCCAATTGATCAAAAGTGACAGTAAAGACTAGGGATGGGAATCGAAAACCGGTTCCACTCGAGAACCGGTTCTAAATTTTACGATCCATCGATATTGTATGCCCTCGACGTTAACGAGTCCTCTTATCGATGCTCCTGCTCTGAGTCAGCCATAGTATGTACAGACCGTGAACTCACAACTGTCCCTTTTGTCCTTTATCAAGCACCATAGCACCGCGTCCAAAGATAATCTTTGTCCTGCAAAGTCTTATTTGATCAGTGAGTAAAATTGTCTCTCTCTGGTAATGTAGATGAACCGCTGCGCTTGTGACAGGGCGCATGTTAAACTGATCGAGCAGAGAGAGAGAGAGAGAGAGAGAGAGCCCCGGTCGCGCGCACGCACTCTCTCTCTTCGGAGCAAGGCGAAAGTAGGCTTCACCGTCTCAAAACTAAGCGCTGTCTTCCTCTCTCCCTCGTACATATTAATCAAAATAAACGACACGATGGTAAGGTAGGGAGACTAAAGTTTTATGTGGAGCATTCGGAGATTTGTTTTTCCTGAATTGCCGCTGGGTGTGAATTGTGCTAAAATACGTTGCCTTATCTTCTCTGAAAAGTCTTCCGCACATTCAGCTGACATAATCACACTTCAAATAAACGAAAAAAAACGATCCAGTGATGAAATGTTTTCTGTGATGACACACATCTTGTGGGATGTCCCAACTGGCGGGATAATCACACAACGCGCACACGTCCGATAATGACACGTCCAATTCGCGAACTAATGACTCATTTGAACCGATTCGTTTTAATGAATGGTTAAAACAACTGATCTTTCCAACACTGAACTCACGGGACGTTTAATCGGTGTATAACTAATCGGTAACACTTTACAATAAGGTTCCATTTATTACAGAAATTACATAAAAAGTACAGTTTGCTTAGTCAAGTGTAAGCATTAAAACGACTTGTTTCCCCCCCCGAAAAAGACTACTTTTTCCCACACAGTGCTATCAGGAATCGATAAGAGGATCGTTAAAGAATCGGATCGATAAGCAGAATCGTTAGTGGCATTGATATTGATAAAATCTTATCAATTCCCATCCCTAGTAAAGACATTTATAATGCTACAAAAGATTTGTATTTCATAAACAATGCTATTTTATTCATCGAAGAAGCCTGGAAACAAATGTTATGCAGTACAACCCTTTTTAATTTGAAATAATAAATGTTTCTTGAGCACCAAATCAGCATATTATAATGATTTCTGAAGAATCACGTGACACTGAAGACTGGTGTAATGGTTAAATTCAGCTTTTTATCAAAATCTATTCATATAGAAAGCAGTTATTTTACATTGTAATATTTCACAATTTTACTGTATTAGTGAACATACTTCTTCTAAAACATTACAAATCTCACTGATCCCAGGCTTTATACATTTTTATATCTATATAATTTGTAGTAGTAATTGTAGTAACAGCTGTTCTTTTAAATTATTGCACTTCAAGTTCAATTCTGGATAACAGAAGTAGCCTAACTTCATTTCTGGAAACCATGAACACTTAATGGCTTCACATCAATTACTAAAAACATGGTTATTTTTCTGATGTGATGACAATATAAATTGTTGCTTGAAAAACATGAAATCAACATGAAAACATTTCTTCTTCTTCTTCTTCTTCTTCTTCTTCTCCTTCTCCTTCTCCTTCTCCTTCTTCTTCTCCTTCTCCTTCTCCTTCTCCTTCTCCTTCTCCTTCTTCTCCTTCTCCTTCTCCTTCTTCTTCTCCTTCTCCTTCTTCTGATGGTCCCTCAATCCTAGAGCGTCATACAGTACCTGTAATTGAAAATATGAGAAAAAATTAATGAAATACATTTAATGACAGAGATCAAAAAGAGCTGGCAAATTTAAATTAGCTGGGTATGAAATTGCTTTCCCTGGATTGTGAAAGCAAATGCCTAAACAGTATCCCGAAGCTTTTCAAAAGCGGAATAACAATTTCAATGGAATGGGGAGTAGAAATGCTTGTCATTTCAAGAGCTGATCTGCATGTAGTTTCACTTTTGCTGCACTAAAACGAGGTAGGAGAGGAGATAATACTCTCATCGCTGACAGATGGGCTGATAGAACATGGCCTTTAACAGACTAGATTGTATACTGTTATCTTTTCATTTTTCATCTCTCATTCTCAGGAGGAAAGGCTTTGCTGGTTTGGGAAAGTTAGTTTAATCTGCCACTCTTGTGTTTGAAAAGATCTCATACCACCAGATTTGAAAGGATACGCTCAAGCCAGAGCTGCGGATAACAGCTTTATGATGAAGTTGATGCTGATGGTGTGTTTTAATGCATTAAACTGGATATTTGTATATAAACGGGTGAAATAATTTAAGGGTTAGTTTATCTAAAAATCAAAAAGATGTTCATCAATAGTTCACCCTTATGTTGTTCCAAACCTGTAAGACCTTAGCAAATCTTTGATGAACAAATTAAGATATTTAAAATGAAATCTGGCAGATTTCTGTCCCTCCATTGACAGTCCACGCAACTACCACTTTGACACTTCGAGAGCTTAATAAAGTGATTGTAAACTAATCCATATGAAACTTTTCGGAAGAGACTCAATAGCTTTATATAATGAACAGATTAAATTTAGGCTTTTATTCACATAAGTTACATTGATCATAAACAGAACAAAACAGAAATAAACAGCATAAACAGAAGCTCAATTTTACAAACCTCATTGGTTTTTGCAGAAGCTCAAACGATTTGTGTAACAAACGAGAGTGAACATCATTGGTTCTTGCGGAAGCTAAAACCTGCTGCGTAACACACGAGAATGAACCTCATTGGTTCTCGCACATCCATCAAGCATGCTTGTGCTTCAGTTTACCATATCTGATGTGTGCGTTGATTAATGTTTATGTGAATAAAAGCCTACATTAAATCTGTTCATCCTATGAAGAGATTGTGTCTCTTCAGAAAATTTGTACTAAACCGATCAATTCATATGGATTAATCCAGCCTTCAGTTTTATTTGTGCTGCTTATTTTTTGTAGAAACAAAAAAAACAGCATTCATTTGAAATAGATTTTTTTTGTAACATTATAATGTCTGTTCTGTCATGCATCCTTGCTGAATAAAAGTATTTATTTAATAATCTATATTTATTAAATGAATACCTACCAGCTGATTTGACAATCAGTTAAATTGAAATTAATTTACTTGCAGTAAAAAATATATAATTGTGAAGGAACATTTTTATCAATCATAACTAACGTTCCTCTTTCTTGCAGGATTAATATTTATATGACTTTCTGAAAACTAAACGTCTCCCCAACACTTGGTCGACGTGTGTCTGAATATGTGCTTGAACATAACAAGAAGAGGAAACAAAACTAGATGCTGTCTGAATATAACAAGAGAGATGGACAGTTAATAATTCAAACACTCAATTCATATATATATATATATATATATATATATATGTGTGTGTGTGTGTGTGTATATATATATATATATATGTGTGTGTGTGTGTGTGTATATATATATTAGGGCTGCAACTAACGATTATTTTGATAATCGATTAATCGGACGATTATTTTTTCGATTAATCGATTAATCGGATAGAAATTAAATTAGTTTTTTTTTTTATTATAACTAAATAAAACCGGAAATCAGGGTATTTATGTGTAAAAGTGTACTTTAAAAAGTGCAAAAGCCACACATTGAGTTTTACTAATATCAATATTTGCATTGTTTTTAATGATAATTGCTGATGGCAAGTTGACAAACATGATTATTGTTAAAAAAATGATATCCAACATATTATGTTTTAACACAATTTTTGTTAAAACAAATTTACACAGACATGTTGTTCAGATGTGAATATCTGAACTAAAAACAAACTAAAAACATCTAAAATATATAATTCATTTAATTTTTATTTAAAATTAATTATATATAAGGAATATAAGGATAAAGAATATAATATATATTATATATAATATATAAAAGAATATAATATAAGGATAAATTGATTAAATAAATATAGAAAGACTGAAAACAATTGTGTGAATGTAGAGCCGCAGTAGATCGCGTTTGAAAAGCAATTAAAACTTAGTAGACAAATGCTATAAAAAGAGAACGGAATGGAGGTAACGTTACCCAGCAAGCTAACAGGCTTGAGTAAAGGACAGGAGAAATTATGCATTAGTGCACAAGCATTCGCTGAAAACCACTGAGTACAGTGACTAAAAAACAATATTTTACTGCTGCTGTTATTAACTGCCTTTGTATTTAATGCTTCACTTTGTAAAGACCGTTTTAATTTAACCTATTTCTGCGGTAGCGCTATTTTAATCCATCACTTACGTTGCGAGCGAACTGATTGCACAACCTGATGCTCGAGACAAAATACAGACATCCCAAGATCCCGGGAGTCTCCCGCATATTGATTGCGGCTCCCTGATGCCCGCGAATTAGTTCAAACTCCCGAAATCTAGTGCGCGCAAGCAAGAGCGCGCATGCGAGACAGAAGAGACTGCTCCAAACCGTGTAGCGCGCGCGCTCGGCAGAGCGCCTGAGGGAGAGAGACCTTGCGTGTGTGTGCGTACCAGTAAACGCTCCCCGTGACGTAAGCAGACCAACTAATCGATAATGACATTCGTTGACAACGATTTTCATAATCGATTATAATCGATTTGATCGATTAGTTGTTGCAGCCCTAATATATATATATATATATATATATATATATATATATATATATATATATATATATATATATATATATATATATATATGTGTGTGTAATAAATTAGCATATAAAGGGTTTTTCAGGACGATACGGTTCTAAATAGAACTGTCACTACGTGTAAAGAACTTTTAAAGAACTATCTTTTTTTAGAGAGTAGCTTTTTTAAATCTATCTTTCGTAAGACTTGTGAGCATAATGTCTTTCAGATCTTTTATGATTGCATGTGTGTTTGCTCTGAGAAAGACCAACAGATGGTCCGATCTGGAATTCCTGCCTTCTTGCACCTGATCCGAGTCCAGAACTCCCTGCTGATTTCACTCCCACTCCTGTCCTAGCTAGGCTCGTCACACACCCACAATAAGGCACCATCACACACACTTACTCCATATACCATAATCATATCATTGCGTCATGCTTTCGATCACTTTCGATATGACCATCTGTACATCTGCTCTGGTCTTTACAATCACTGGTGAGCTTTGTGACCTAGTAGTGACAAATCCTGTTTTATATCTTCTTTAACATGACACAAAACAAATGTTTTTAATATATTGTGGTATACAAATATTTTTGTTTGGACTTTCTTTTTCTGTTGTAATCACTGTAAGCAATGAAAGATATATTATCACGTCGAGCTTTTAGTATCACTCTGCATCTAAAGGTTAATTCTTCTACACAGTGGTTGTGACAGGCAGACTGGCACCAGAGACCAGTGGGGAGGCAGACAGACCAAGAGGGAGATGGAGAAAAGAGAGAGAAAGCTAATAGTAGCAGCTAAAAGCTGCAAAAGGGAGGAGCGACCCATTGAAGCTGAACACGGACTGCGGCAGGTCTCTCCTATCCAGAATGTTCTCTCACACACTTAGATCAGCAAAAAAAAAAAAAAAAAAAAAATTGTATACAAAATAGGGCCTGAAACTCTTATTTCAGGCCCTCTGATCCTCTTACATATATTTGGTTTCTTTCTCAGAAAATGTTCAGTGAAATGAGGTAGTTATCACTCAGAAGGAGTGTTTTAGTTAAAAGAAGTTTTTAGTTATTAATAGAAGCTTGTTTCCCATGTAATATATACATATATTTTCATAATCACTAACGTAGCGGGATATATTGGTTTAGAAAACAATGCAACATATTGGACACAACTAAATATCAATAGAATAAAATATAAACACTAAATTAAAAGTGTATCTAGCATCTAGTTTTGTTTCCTCTTCTTGTTATGTTCAAGCACATATTCAGACACACCTCGACCAAGTGTTGGGGAGACGTTTAGTTTTCATAAAGTCATATAAATGTTAATCCTGCAATAAAAGAGGAATGCTAGTTATGATTGATAAAAATGTTCCTTCACAATTATATATTTTTTACTGCAAGTAAATTAATTTCAATTTAACTGATTGTCAAATTATGACATGCCATTGTTTGACTAGTTATAATTCAGTCCAGAACTATTTGATTCATTTACATGTAGCTGGTAGGAATTCATTTAATAAATATAGATTATTAAATAAATACTTTTATTCAGCAAGGATGCATGGCAGAACAGACATTATATTGTAAAAAAAAAAATCTGTTTTAAATAAATGCTGTTTTTTTGTTTCTACAAAAAATAAGCAGCACATATAAAACGAAGGCTGGATTAATAGGTTCTTAAAATAATAATGATGATTAATCTGAATAATCTATACGAAATATGAGTAATCTGTAAACTTGATCAAAAGGAGTGGACAATATAAGTGTAATGTGACGGAAGTGGGTGGGTTTGGTGTGAGTTGACAATCGGAGGTTGTAATGTAGGGTTGCAAGAGGCTGGTGAGTCAGCAGCTGTTTGTTACGGTAGTTTGGCCTGGACAGGGTCTCTCTAGGCCAGGCCGGGGGAGATAGGCCCTGTTTCTCCTTCCTTCTTTATTGATTTCCTCCATCACCGCTGCATGACGGATGCTCGGGCTGCACTGTCTGGATCTGCAGGGATAGATTAGCCCTAACACTGCCCTCAGTTGACACAGACAGACAGACAGACAGACAGACAGACAGACAGACAGAGAGAGAGAGAGAGAGAGAGAGAGAGAGAGAGAGAGAGAGAGAGAGAGAGAGAGAGAGAGAGAGAGAGAGAGAGAGAGAGAGAGAGAGAGAGAGAGAGAGAGAGAGAGAGAGAGAGAGAGAGAGAGAGAGAGAATTATGTACTGTTTTCATGTTTTGATCACTTTAAAGGCTTGACGGTAGAACGAGCATCTTTCTTTCTTATAGTGTTTTAAAGCAAAACAGTTAATCAAAAATCAGCTTATTCTATAGACAAGAAAATGTATCAGACAAAAATGTATCACAGATTACCTCAGATTTGAAAATTTATTTTATTGCTTTCAGTTTTATTTTTTATTTATTTTCATTCATTTTAATTTCAAATAAAATAGGTGTAGAAACAATTTATCTCCAGAATTGCTTGTAAATTTCATAGTTAATTGCAAAGAATTGGCATGTAATTAAATATGGATATATTATAAATATTTGGATAAATATTTAGAATTTTTTTATTGTAAAACATTCAAATAATTAGTTTTATTTACAACTTTTTTAATTTTTTATTTTACAATGTGGGCAGAAAGTTAGGTATGGAAATATATTTTGCTTAAGCAGTTTATGACCTTTTAATACCAAAAATGTTAATATAAAATTCTTTAAATGTCCCTGATTTAGTTGTGCATGATTCGTCTGTGGAAAAAGAAAGGTTTTATCAAATCTTTCATCAAAATGTTTCTCCTTTTATCCTGATGCAAACTAGGCAGAATAACTTCTCACAAACTAATCAAATCCTGATGCACAAGTCTTGTTGTACTTTATTCCAAACTGTATATTCGGTTTCTTGAAAATGTCACATTTTGAAATGTATTAAATGCATTTGAACGAAATGAACAAATGATAGAATTTTCATCTTCGGTTGAACTATCCCTTTAGATATTTGATATAATACCAGTAATCTTAGCACCTTTGCTACATTTGTAATCATTTCCATCTGTGTCTTTCATGGGACACTGTATTTCTGTGGAGGGCACTATGTGGCAAACGGCAGTTTTGTTCTTAGGAGTTGAGAGACCAATTGGTCAGAAAGTTGCCTGCATCCTCTCACATGTGATTGACAGGTTGAGAGCTCTTACCCTGTAATGGTCTCCTCCCCAAAGCATGCTGGATTTAATGGCTTCTCTAACGACGGTACTTTTCTCCACTCCTGGGCCTCTGACACCTTTACGCATGAGAACGTCTCTGACCGTACCACCACTATCCGTCTCTGTGTAGTGAAGGGAAAAAGCGTTAGCGGACCATTGCAATTATGATTCGATAACAATCTCTGATTTGACTAATAATGATGTTTTCATTAAGGTTTCATAATTCAGCAGGTTTACTTTCTCGCACACAGCGCATAACCTCCTTTCTGTAGCATTCTCCATTATAGAGGAGATTAAATACCTTTGCCCCTCATGGGGATTTTCATTAAAAATCTATACAGATAAGGTTTTGTTTTGAAAGGAGTGCTGTGGCGAGACAGAAACTGTGGGGAATATGATTCTATGCCCTGGTTTTTGTTCACATTATTCTGTATTATAGTTCTAGATTATAGGCTGGAGACATTATAGAGGAGCAAGTCTAAAAACAAATACAAAGGAATGAATAAATGGCATTCAGTATATTTTAATCTCAGTTAGGTTTTTCTGCAAGGCTAGTATTGATTACCAGTATGTTACATGGTCAATAATATGTCTTCTTATTATCCTTACAATTTAATTATGATCCTCACAGTGTAAACTTTTCTTTACCAACATATTGGAAACTGTATTCATTGAATACATGGCTTGTGGAAGCAAATCATTTTATTCTGTTTGCCAAATAGCTAGCAATGATATTTTCTGGTCGTTCTTTATATGTATATTAGGGCTTGGAATTAAATTATTATTATTATTATTATTTTTTTTTTTTATGGACTGGTTAACATGTACAAAATAATGAATGCCAATAATGCAGCCACTAGTTATAAGATTTATCATCTTTTATGATAAACAAAAACAGTAATCTGGCTAATGCCCTTTAAATGTTTGGTTAAATGGCTATAGTCTGCAAAAAATATTAGGCATGGTTTCTGAAGGATCATATGACACTGAAGACTGGAGTAATGGCTGCTAAAAAAAATGCTTTCCCATTGCATGAATATATTGCATTTTAAAATATATTAAAAAAGAAAACAATTCAAATTGTAACAATATTTTACAATATTACAGGCTTAACTGGATTTTTGAACAAATGAATGCAGCCTTGGTGAGCATAAGATAAAACAAGTTTAGCACTTTTGGTTACTTTATTTATAAAAACATTAATATATATTAAATTGATTCACATCACTTATGTCCATATTTTTTCCTCTTTCTTTTCCCCTTACTGACCCTCAAGTATCCTTCACCTTTCCCGTTCCACTCACTGTACGATTCCACATCATATCAGAAACTCTTATTCAGATCTTAAGATGATTGTACGGGGGACATCTGGCAGTAATGTGGAGCAGTTTATTTAGTAAAAACAACGCTCTGTTTAATTAATAATTGATCAGTACTCTCTCCTTGCGATGTAATGGCATGGCAGGACCTCAGGGATGCGGCTGCCGCTTGAGTCAGTCAGGAGAAGGGAGATAAGGTGTTGAGGAGCTAAATGAGGGCCCGCTCTCTCAGAATCATGCTGCTGACGGTAGCCGTGCTCTGGGGAGTAATAATGCATCTGTTGAGGTGTTGGCACCGGGCTTCTATGCCAGCATGTACGCACAAAAACACCCATGTGCTACTAGGAAGACACTGAGCCCTGTTCAGCAGACTGGAACCTTTTACTTTCTGTTTCGAGCAGGTGATCTAAGTTCCTTACTTCCGATGTTGAGATTTATCAGTTATGTGCGGGTGTTTGCAGTAAGACACTGCAATGCAGGTGGAATATTCACTTTATGATATAATTCTTAAACAGAGCTGCAATAATAATCCATGCTCTTGAAACATGATTTGAAGATGATACCACCTAATATAGGTGAATAATATATATATATGTGTGTGTGTGTGTGTGTGTGTGTGTGTGTGTGTGTGTGTGTGTGTGTGTGTGTGTGTGTGTGTGTGTGTGTGTGTGTGTGTGTGTGTGTTATATGTATGCTTAAAATAAAACATGCATATTTTAATTGTGTATTTTAATTCATAATATCATGTATGCATACACACATTGATATACTTAATTTTAAGTATATATATATCAAATTGTGAATAACATATTTTATTTTTACATAATTAATACATTATATAGTTGTATTATATTATTATTATTAATATATTATTTTTATTAATATAACACATTATGATAAAAAATACATCTATATAACATTTATATATTGTGTATATTTGTATCTGTTCTAGAGAAACTCCTTGAGCCTGTTTGGCACGGTCCAGTAATCTCCACAGGCTAAATATTAAGCTCCTTTTGTTACAGCCTAGCCAAATATTAATGGACTTGAAAATCTCTCCAGCAGTGTGCGATTTGCTCAATGAGTATCCAAGTACGTCTACCTGACAGTTTTTGACACATGGATGAGGTACCACCCTCTCCTGCTGGACAAAACTCTTTCCCATTATCCATTCAGTCATTTTCCATTAATCTGTTTCTTTCATCCTTGTGATGAGCGATATAATCTGAATCATCTCTCTGACTGCATAGAAGGTCTGTTTTTGGTGTTCACCAGCTGCATCAGGATCCCATGTGCTTTTAATATGTTCCACCGTCAGTCAGTTTTCCCCATTCTTAACCATGAGCTTATTACCATGTGAAGTGTATCACAGCTGGGCACCAGCACCAGCCATGATGAGAAAACCTGCTCAGCAACCCTGCAGTCCGCTCATGGTCCCTTAGGTCCAGTCCAAAACAGGTCAAGATGTCTTTACCCGGTCAGTCAAAACACATACTACATCCACTAATGCTGATCGCTGAGGTGGAGCATAGACTTGGATGTGTGATAGTTTTGTCAACATTTATCCAGAGAGAATATATCGACTCCACGACGGCCCAAGTGAAGCACTGATAAATCAATGATGCCATTAGTGCTGAGGTCCTTTTCTGGCTGCCTGATGTAAATGATGTCCAGTGTTGGTTTGGGGAACTTTCCATTAAATATGTGTATTTTTGCCTGCTCTAAGCCACACCACCATAGCTTGGTGATTAATGGACTGGGGACCACAGGGACTAGGAGTGAATTTATTTCCATAAAATGTGGATGCAGTAGATTATCTGCTCTGAATTCCAATGACCAATGTGAACTTAGCATGCAATCACTAAAACTTAATTTAAAGTCAACTTGATATCAAAATTCCTCTTTCACTTTTTCAACACGTAATTCAGAACATATTAAAGAAGATTGTACCCGTATCTTCCACCTCTCAAATGACTGTTTAGCTGATGTCACTTATGTTTTAGCTCTTCCCCTTTAACCACCTGCTATCCTATCAAATCATAAATAAATTCAAGTCACGCCCTATATTTTTTTCTAGTAAAATGGCTAACCTCCCATTATAATGTTGACTTTAAAGAATGTTATTAGTGAACACAATGTTGCAGTTCATTGTATTTTTAAAATAGGGGGTGTCTGATATGGACTGTGTATGATAATATTGTGATTTAATAATCTGTGTGTAAAAGTCTAAATGCCACTTCAGATGCAGCTTCTGTTTAATCTTGGGAGGATCTTATCGATCAGTGACATTGTCATAGTTTGAGGAGTTGATTTTGATGGATTGGGGGACACTACAGCTTTCGTAATTATGATTCAGATGTGCTACACAAACACTGAACATTAGTGCATATATACTTCAACGAGAGAAATAATGTCATTGATGATCTCATCAGATTTATGGCTTTAAATGCACATCCTCTTTGTGTTTTCTGCTGCCCACACTGCCTTATTTTGCTATGCATCATCTTGTCTCATTTTATTTCATCTGGCCTGAATTTAATTGCTCTTCTCCAATGGTCAATCTTGTTAAACTTCCATAGCTCATATCTTTGGGTTTGTTTTGTTTCAAGAAGCTCTAACACCATTTATTTCCTCTCTCTTAGCGCGAGAAGAGAACGTGGCCACTTTCCGAGGTTCCGAGTACTTCTGCTACGATTTGTCTCAGAACCCCATCCAGAGTAGCAGTGACGAGATCACATTGTCCTTCAAGACCTGGCAAAGAAATGGCCTTATCCTCCACACCGGCAAGTCAGCAGACTACGTCAACCTGGCCCTGAAAGACGGAGCCGTATCGTTGGTCATCAACTTGGGTTCGGGAGCTTTCGAGGCCATTGTCGAGCCTGTCAATGGCAAATTCAACGACAATGCCTGGCATGACGTGAAAGTCACACGGAACCTCAGACAGGTAATGCTAAAATCCAAATCAGAGTTAAATGCTACTGTATATGTTTGAGTTAGCACTTTTGGCTACTTTAATTTCTTTGAGATGCTAATGCAACTATTTCTTCTCTGAGTTCTTCTGCCTTGCCTCGTGTTTTGCTTCCTCAGGCAGTTACCTCTGTCTGAAGCTATCAGCGGTGTGATGGCTTTAAGAGGCTGTCTCTCTCACCCCTCTAGATATTCACCTCACTTCTTCAAATAGCCTGTCTTATCAGGGCAGCGGCGAGAGGCTCCAACCAACCTCAACCGTTCCATTTACCCACAGCCAATCTTTGTGAACTGTTAAATCACTCCGGCGCTGCATTTTAAAATATGTAAATATTTAGGGTGGTTTTGCCCCTCAGGAGTGAAAGGATGTCGCTTTTTGCGTGGGCATGTGGAGGCGTGAGTGCCCACAAGCACAAGCTATTTCAGCTCTGATCCACAAGGACTGACATTTTTTATTTTTTTTTGCTTTGCTTTGTTTAATAGCTGTTTTACTATCACGCCAAGAACATGCATTAGAATTACCTTATACAATTGCCTGTGGAAAGTCAAAAACCATATGAATCACAACAAAGAGCCAGCTAGATAGAGGTCACTATTCACGGTTATAGCAGAAAACAACGCATTATGAAACATTACATAAGAAAGAGAAAATGTAAGCTAGATTTGTTTAGACAAAGAAAAATCCGGAACATTATTGCTGAAAAATACTGTATTCTGAATGGCTTTTTAAGTATCTGCTTCAGTGAGTATGTGCATTGTGCAATAATAAAATAAAAAAAAATTGATATGCCACAGACTCTGGAGAATACGTTATATTTCTTTTTCTTTTCCACCTATTCTTACTCTCACTCATATACTTTATTTGTCAATGGATAACATTTGTTCAGAACCCAGACTAACCACTCATGAACCATTGACTAGATTCTTTAATTTACTAACCAGAACCTAGATTAATGTGCTACTCATCATGACTTCATTCGAGTTTCATTTTATTAACAACCCTTTTTTACATTGTATAATTTCCTTTCTTCCCCTTTCTCAAAGCATTCAGGTATTGGACACGCTATGGTAAACAAACTACATTGTCTGGTAGATATCATTTTCATTGTCCTTTTTTTGGGTTTACCGTGTGTTTCCTTGGCCCTCTTTCTCTTTTTTGGGGTTTCATGGCATCATAAATAAAAAAAGAACAGTCTGGGGTTTGTTTTTCTGGGATTTTCTTCTTTTTTATTTCAAATGTCCTCATCCCATTTTTCACCACAGCTTTACCGTCATTTTCCACCTTTCTTTCTTTGAACTTCCTTTACGACCCTTTTTTTGTTTGTTTTGGACGCTTTTTTTTAATCAAATACTATAAAAAAAAACTGGCAGAAGCTTTCCTAAACAGAAAAGTGATGAAAACAACAGCATAAAAACAAAATAATAAAAAGCTACTTCAGCACTGGAGCTCTGACAGTTGATTCCAGTTGTTTGCGCATGCCGCGCCGACCCGTTCATTCTGGATCAGTCCTTGTGTTACTAACACCACAACTCTTGTCTGATCAACCCACCATCTGCCCAGTGTCCTGTCCTGTCTGTATTGTGTTGAAGGTCATGACTTCCTGTGTCCTCCCTCATTACCCCTCATATGTGCTGCTTCCCTTTGCATGTCGTCTCGGCTTGAAAAAGATGCATGCTTTAATGTTTGCAGTGGTTGTATACCTCACTATTCACATTGTATTAGTAAAAGACCATCTCACCTCTGTGTTGCATTATCATTTGTGATAGTATTAGCTCATTTTGCAAGCATGCATATATGTAAGTGTCAACTAACCCAGTGTGCACAGAATTTGAACCTAAAAACAAGCACAAGCAATTTGTCTGTAGTTTGTTACATAACACTAACCTCTCAAACTAATGTCCCAAACCAGAAAACCATTTCTAACACCATCAAAGATAAAGAAAATATGCCGACAAAATATTTTCTTTACCTGTCCTTTGTATGTCTACGAATACTAGACAAGAACGGCCTACTCAAATCTTGACGTGCAGGTGTTTGGTCCACAATCAAAGACAAACAGCAACCAGCAAGACCGAAGCTAACCTATTCCTTGGTAGAATGGCCGTCACAGCCATGATGTTCATGAATGGAATTTTTTTCCTCCCCCTTTGTCGTTCCTTTCAATCAGGTGACGATATCTGTGGATGGCATCTTGACCACAACAGGCTATACTCAGGAGGACTACACCATGCTGGGATCGGACGATTTCTTCTACGTCGGAGGAAGTCCAAGCACAGCGGACTTACCTGGGTCGCCTGTCAGCAACAATTTCATGGGTTGCCTGAAAGAGGTAGGTGGTCTGGACAAACCCCTTCCCGCTCTTTCATCTACATGCATCATATCACCATGTCCTTGTCTGGGCTGAGAGGGAACACGTTTGAATAGACCGTCCGAGCAGAATAATAGATTCAGTACAGCTTATCTTGTGAAAAGGATAGAGCAGACATCATAACCCGTGGTGTGTTTCTCTAATGAAATTCGCTGGAGTTATACGTTTCTTGCCCCGACGCGAAATTGTTTCAGGCGTATTTAATTTGACTTTTCAATTGTGGTGAATCATTTGATTAAGGTTCTAGAGGCCAGAGAAGAAGCTAAGGTGATTGGATGAGAAGAGACTTTGCATAATGATATGTATCATGCTGAAAAAGTGAAACCCAAAGAGATTCTAGTGAACAATTGGGCATGAAGACATCTGTTAATGCAAAATTAAAATGTTCCCACAAGCTGACTCTATTGGGCGAATCTCACAAAAAGTTATATTTTGCTTAAAGATAATGAAACCTGTTTGTAGGACCATTTGGTTTTAATTTATAAAGATATGTATACACTGTAGTCAACATTTGAAGTGGATCAAAACCTTTCATCAAAGTTATACATGAATTTTGAACAATACCCATTCTTGTCTTAGGACAACTTTGATGAACTTTTTTGACCCACTTCAAATGTTGACTACTGTATACATACAATACATACATGCGTACATAACAGTAATGCAGTGTTAAACTTTTTAACTAAATTACTGATGAAAGTTTTAATTGTTGAAAGGTTTATTAATTTTGTCAATGATAACAAAGACTGTAAACCATTTAAATTGTATTATTAAACTCTAATGAAAATGATTACCTTTAATGAAAATAAATTATATTGAAATTAAGAACTAAATTCAACATTTCATCACAAGTAAAACTATGACTGTGATAAGAACATATGCATAAAACAAAAACAAATATATGCATAATAATAATAATGAAAAAAATATTCTTCGTTGTCATGTAGATGTCAAAATGCAAACAATCTTAGTAGTTCTAAAGTAATGTTTCTTTTCAGCTAAGTATAATTTCTTTCTTTTGCTTTTGGGGTTGAATATGATCCAAGTAGATTTAATGAAACTCAACTTCTAAGTTCTAAGTTTGGAGAAGTTAGATGTCATTCTCTTCGATCAGCTGTTCATTTCCACATTCCTCAGTTGTCAGGTCTGGATAACATTATCAGTAAATGGAATGATCTTTAATTTAGCTGGAAATAGGCAATTACTCTGTTGTGCGGCTGCTGGCGAGATCCTTCATTAATTCATGCTGAACAAACAGCAGACAACAGAACCTCCTTTTCGCAGTGAGCTCTACAACAGCCTGCTATCTTTTAATGACCCGCCATCAAGCTATCACTGCCGTTTCCATCTCAGACCGGCCCTCCTATCACAGGGCTAAAGGCCTGTAACATCGGCGTTTGCGGAAAAAACTCATTTCGTTCGTTCTTTACAGTGCTGAGTTTTGAAAAAACTGCTACTCATGTCAGAGATTATAGTAATCAGTCTCATATGTGCTGCGATATGGCGAATGCTTACATAACACTGCTGTGTTAGATGGGTGAATCGGATGCTAAGAGCTGCTCAAGACGAGATATCAGAACTTATACACATTCCACCCACCCAAGAGTGGCCATAATGATAGATACCTCCTCCTCTTCACACTCTTTCCCATTGTATGAGCCTGAGGATGAAAAGATTTTTTTATACACTTCTCAGCTTGTTAAAACCTCACATTTGATTTGGGGAACTGATAACGGTATAGTCAGCATTGATCATGTGTGCCAGCTCAAACACACAGGGTTTGACCCAGATGACATGATCTTTAGGGTGATGTATTGCATTTTTAGATGAGGTTGAGTGTACCTAAAATGTCCAGACTCCAATTTCTGTAGTTCTGTTTGCAATTACTATAGTTACAGTAGAATAGTAAAAAAAAAAAAAACACTAAAACACACTAAAAACCTTCTTCCAAAAAGTCTAGTTTTATAATTTAGATGTTTTATTTTATTAAAAAATATTAATATATATTTTATTTTATGTTATGTTATTATATTTTATATTCATTTATTTTACTCTCATTCACTACACATTTTGTCTGCTCTGGGGGTATTTTTGTAATGGTTAAACCTATGTGATATTGTCTTTTATTGGAAGTAGAGTGTAGTATTGTAGAGTGTACCACCCTGTGGCACAGGGCGTTTACTGCAGTCATTCTGCATTTGGCTATTTACTGTATATAGCACAGAGGTTACAAAAATGGTCTCAGCATAGAAAATCACTGGATATCGAAGACCATGCCATATTTCAAAATTAAATGGATGACTAGCTTTTTTTTTAGCGCAGATAACAATAAAGTTCTTTCTCTTTCTTCAAATGAAACCGACTTTTGTATAGATAGGTCATAGTCTTCCTCAGACCCACCTTGTGTCTGACTCTCAATCTGAGCGTGAAGGACAGTAATCAGGGTATGGTGGGGTGTGTGGCTGCACGGGGGTCTGCCAGCACTAATGACTGGATACTGAGCGTCCTCCACTGCCGAGCTGGAATCCGCTCCCTTCCTTTGTGCTCCGCCATCACAATCAGTTTCCAGGATGTGCGCATGGTGACTGTCATTTGTCACTTTGCTGGGCCGGCTGGATGAAACTGTCCCTGCTCTCTGGACATTTGCTCCAGAGCCAGCACCGCTCTATGGTTTCGAGACAGGTCTGAGAGTTCTGATAGATAGGTTGCCCCAGCCTCTCCCTTTCTCTCTCTCATTCTCTATCCAGCAGATTTGTTTCAGTAAGCACCGCAGGACTGTTAATATTTGGCAAAAGCTTAGAGCTGGAATACTGGCCAGCCTGAAAAAGCAGGAGAGGTATCTGTCTTCAATATCAGTCATGTAGTGTTCAAACGAAATGGATATGTATCTTGTATATTTTAAAATATGTTGGTGAAATAAAACACTGCATCACTTCAAAATGTTCACAAATTATGTCACGTCATTCCAAACCTGAATGAGTTTTTTCTTCTTCCGTGGAACATAAAAGAAGAAATGTTTAGCAGTGTTGCTATTTTTAACAAACACTATTATTATTGTTATTATTATTATTATTATTATTATTATTTGGTAATTGAAATGAAGCTGATATAAAATTAAATATAAATACTGAGGGGAAAACACTTAGAAATGTTAATTAAAATGACAAATAATGCCTTGGCAACTGAAACAAACAAGTTTAAATAAGTGTAAGTTAAATTTGTTAAAGTTTGTTAAAATTTAAATAAAATGAAGAATATAAAAATACAAAATTAAAATATGAAATATTCCAAAATTCTTCAAATATCTTGTTTTATTATATGCAGAAGAAAGTAAATCGTACAGGTTTTACAACACGAGAGTTAATGATGAAAGAATGTTTTGTTTTTGTGTGAACTATCAGAGATGTCTAGGAAGAATATGCCGATGATAATTATTCCCATAGTTCACGTGTTTATAAGTTATTTGTGAAAGTGGAGATTGTAGGTTTCTTATGTTAGCAAGCATATTTATGTGTATAAATGAAATGTAGGTTAATCTTCTTATCAAAGCTATTAAAGTTATTCAGTCATGAACTTTAAATGATTTTTCTTTTTTTGTTTGATTCAAATTAAAGGCTTAGTTTGCCCAAAAATGAAATAACTGTCATTAATTACTTAACCTCATGTGGTTCCAGACCCGTAAGACTTTTTGTTCATCTTCGGAACACAAATAAAGATATTTTTTGATGAAATCAGAGAGCTTTCTGTCCCTCCCATAAGCAGCAATGTAATTGCAACTTTCAAGGCCCAGAAAGGTAGTAAAGACATTGTTAAAATAGTCCATGTGACTATAGTGGTTCAACCCTAATGTTATGAAACGACGAGAATACTTTTTGTCCGCAAAAACAAATCATAAATAACGCCTTTATTCTGATGTAGAACACTTATACACATCCGATATTCTGCCATCTGTTTACGTTTACTTAAGACAAAAACGTCTGTTTAAGTGAATACTCACCAAAACGAACATTCTGACATAACTCTTGAGACTTACTTATATAAATATTATAATTAAACTTTATTTGTACTTCTTTATTGCACAATGCCCATTTCTTAATTATTAAGCCTAAAATGTGTTTAAAGTCACTGTTAGTAAGAATAGTATTATCACTGTATAATTTAAATGCAGTATATTTAAAGTGTACTTAAAATATACTTACAATTGTTCCATTTTAGCATAATTAAATATACTTAATTATATCTTTAGTTGGACCTCAGTACTACTTCCGGATAACTAAAGTGCATCAAGTACAAAAATAGTTGTTGTAATTTAGCGGACTTTAAGTATACCAATTTAGTATACCAAAAGTACAATTGCAGGGTATTTATATTAAGTACATAGATATGTAAATTAATTTGTAGTATACTTAGCATAAAATAAATTAATTTCAAATTAATTTTAATATATTTATTTTCACTAGGATAACATTTTTGTCTTGTTGTTATTCTTTGATGAAAATGACGATAGATAGTTTTTGACATTCAAAACGGGTTTTTATTTGGTTATCATCTCGTTTTTTGTCAGTGAAATAATGGCGTTGATGAAAATTGACAAATTACTCATCGACGAAATTATCACTGTGTGGTTGGTTATGATTCTAAGCTGCAAACCAGACCAGATGCTATTATGCCGATAGTCAAATGGCTGAGCGAGTTTTACCTGTTAGCCTGACCATGTCGGTCAGCCTGACCAAAGGCCATCTAGACCTTTCTGCACCTCATTGCCCCGAGCTCCCATGCAAAACATCCACAAAGGGCCACCTGGCATGCTTGACTAGTAAATAATCAATACCGATTTCCAAATGTTCTCCCTTGTTTGACCTGAGGGCTATTAATTCCTTGAGAGTGGTGGGTAGGCACTGTAGACAGAGATTTATAGTAGAAGCAGACAGCTGTGGATGATGAATGCGGGTGTCACTACAGGCCCAGCACAGGTAGTGAGGAGGCCGTGGGCACGAGGAGGACCCTGAACATGTGCATAGCTGCTCTTCCAGTTCTGAGCTCAACAGCATGGGCACTGCAACATAGCTCCAAACTCAAGCAGATGCCCTTTTACTTGTATCACGCTCATTACAGTTAGTGAGAGTAGACTGCATTTGATTTAATGTACTGTGTTTCACAACCCAGACTTCTAATTCACTGGAGTTTTATGTAAATATATGTTTTAGCAGAATTGACACCCAGGTGCACAATAATACAATATATTAAATGGACTGCACTTCAGATTACACATGAGCTCTTTTCCTAAACCTACTAAGTTCACTTGCTGCCTACTGTCTGCTCAGGCAGCATCTTGACTTCACGAGTCACCAATTTAGATTGCTCTACATAGCAATCTACATCTCTGTACATCTCACAGATATTGCTCTTCCAATCCACTACAAATTGATTCTAATTTGATTTTTTTTTTTCATGAAGCTTAGTGTAGTGCATTCTAGAATTGTCTAAGACATAAAGTGTGTGATGCTGCCTTAAAATTTGGCCTAAACAAATGATAATGTCTACTCTCACTAATATTTATTATACCATGTGTTTTTATCAAACTTTTTTATCAGAAGCTTGGGGAAGAAGATATTGCTTCTCTGGTTGTAAATAGCTTAGCTGTACAGCAAGGACTTACATAAGAAAGATCGCTTGGTCTATCCTTTTTTTTTTGTTTGTTTCTCTTTTTTCAAGTTTGTTTTTGAGTCTGCAAGGCAAGATAACAACCTGATGAAATTTTTAGTCCATACACACACTCAAACGGATTTCTTTCTGTGTCTGGAACCAGTCAATCCTTACGTTCCCTTGCGGCCGAATCCATAAAACTGAGATAGACAGACATGAGAAGACTCACACCAAGGATCTGTCTATAGGTGGAGTCTCAGTTACAGCTGCTTTCCTTCCCTTCAAACTACATACCAGGTGTTGTTAGATAAAGCCCTGGCATTATATTCAAATGTCAAATTTCTATGGACACTCTATTCTAGTAACCCTTCTGTTCTCCCAGGGGAATAAATATTTTTTCTTAGTTGAAATGCTTATTTTGAGTGCATTTTTTTTGCTTTTCTTCTATGGTTTGCACCATGCTCCAAAAGTCAATTAATGCAATTAAAGAATATTTCAGTGAAAAGGTTTAACGGTTTAGACAACTTAAATGTGATTTTCGAGCTAGGTTACAGAATCAAGACTCTGGGAAGGGTGTGGATATTTCACATCTATGAGCAGCTCATCAGCTGAATTAACTGGCTGACATTTTATGGGCCGCCTGAACGCATCAAAATGACAATGCCAAAGAATGAACCAAATTGCAGAGTATCAATTTGTGTCAGAGACTATGGCTGCCCCTGGTGTTGTGGACAATTTGCAAGATGAAACTTGATTTAGGTGATAAAAAATGCACCAGACAGGATAAATAGAAATGATAATGTTACAAATAACAGCAATCATTGTCTAATCAGTGTCTGGCAGTTTTCAGTCATGTTGAAATTCTCAAGGTCAAATTCGGGCCTATGATATGCGTGCAGGGATTCTATGTTGAGTATTCAATTCTTTCTCTTTCTTATATTAAATTGTGTGTGTGTGTGTGTGTGTGTGTGTGTGTGTGTGTGTGTGTGTGTGTGTGTGTGTGTGTGTGTGTGTGTATGTGTATGTGTATGTGTATATATGAATTTCAATAATTGTAGTTGATTATAATATAGTTGATTTTAAGAAAACACAGTCTATATATGTTACACCATCATGACAATATTTGGGACATTGAGTTCTATAAAATACTCTCCATATTCTAGACCAGTACGTGCTTTGAATGTCTCTGATTGTGCAGGTTAAGTAATCTTATCATGATGTTAGAGTTTTAAGAGAGCCTGGTACGTCAATCTATCTGACAGCACCAAGATGGTTTACAGAGGGAAAATACTGTTTTTGAAAGAACAATAAGAGTCCTCAGCTAGCAGTTTTAGTCTTGTAGAGAAAAATGACGATGTTTGTATGAGATGCGAGGAACCAACTGAGAAATGGATTCCCCTCAGGGAGAATGATATTTATGATCTATCAGATAAGAAACACGAGAGAAGAGAAAAGCCTGTAAATCGCAGTGACTTTTCTTCAGGAACAGAACAGAATCCTTCCATTCCACTCTGTCCTTCCTGCACCTGAGAGGATGTTTGATTTTCTCCCCACAACCTGCAGGATTAACTGTAATATCATGGCTGGAGCGTTTGTGCCGATAGCTTGCACTCACAAACAGTGTGATGTTCTAAAATGTGCCCACAAAAAAAGATCTCCTTCTCTAGGAGAAATTAGCTTAAACAGGCAATTTCACACCCCGGTGAATTTCTTCGGTGTTAGGAGGTTTAATATGCTCTATGCTGGTTTAACGGTCAGACTGTGCCAAAATAGTAAGGCACAAAAATTAGCAAAAAATATCCCAGATGGCCCTTTGCCACATATAAAACTCTAAGCAAATATGCTAAGAGCACGTAACTGATGTCTTACCTTCAACTGACAGGCACTAGGACCCAGAGCACGATGTGAGATTTGGGTAGCATGCAGGGGGCAGGACTTTTTTTTTGGGCTTTTGTGGCAGAAAGTGCCATTGCGGCTTTGTCAACCCATTACCATAGTTATCAAGGAAACCAGACCCACATGCTTGTGCCAGCGCAGCCTGAGTCAATTACCACTGAGAGACAGTCATTTGCAGGCAGTGGCCTGGCCTATTGGTATTATCACAGGTCATATTTAAATGAAGTCACCTTTGCTGGTGACTCTATTTAGCATCCAGTATTAAAAAAAAAAAGAAAATTGCATATTCATGTTAATTATCTTCGAAAACCAGATAAAGATATCACATATATTATCATCATCATTCACTGATTATTTGCTTATATCCGCATAGGTTGTTTACAAAAACAATGACATCAGGCTGGAACTCTCCCGGCTCGCCCGCATTGTGGACCCCAAAATGAAGATCCAGGGAGATGTGGTGTTCAAGTGCGAGAATGTGGCCACCCTGGACCCCATCTCGTTCGAGACGCCCGAGGCCTATATCAGCCTACCTAAGTGGAACACCAAACGCATGGGCTCCATCTCCTTCGACTTCCGTACCACTGAACCAAACGGCCTTATTCTCTTTACCCACGGGAAGCAGCAGGAAAGAAAGGATGCCCGTAGCCAAAAGAATACAAAAGTGGACTTTTTTGCAGTGGAGCTTCTGGATGGAAGTTTGTACCTGCTGCTGGACATGGGCTCTGGGACTATCAAAGTAAAAGCCACACTGAACAAGGTGAACGACGGGGCCTGGTACCATGTGGACATCCAGCGAGATGGAAGATCAGGTCAGTGTGTGTGGATACTCAGAGCCAAATACACTCACACACACACACTTAAGTGTTATATATACCATGCTTAACACATTTATTAAATGATTTGAATCCAGTACATACATGCATACATTTATTTATTTGTTTGTTTCCACACTACTTTCTATTGTAGTAAAGTTAATTTTTAACTTTTGTCTGAAAATTGCAACAGAAAGAGAACTATCCTATATTTCCATTTTCAATGTGGGTAATATGCTCTTAGAAAATAAAGACATTGTGATAAATTGTGTCTTATTTTTAAAACCAATTTTTAACTTTGGCCACATTGTAGTAAAGTAAATTTTTAACTTTTGTCTGAAAATTGCGTCAGAAAGAGAAATATCCTATATTTCCATTTTCAATGTGGGTAATATGCTCTTAGAAATAAAGACATTGTGATAAATTGTGTCTTATTTTTAAAACCAATTTTTAACTTTAAGCTCATAAAGAACTCCCACTTTGTTTCATTATTAAATCGGTTGGATACTGTAATTGCTTGTGTGTTTTCCATCGACGTTAAGCTCTGCAGCCCAAAGATAACAGCTTTAAACAAAAAGCACAGTGGTTAGTCACCAATAATGGACACATTTAGTCCAAAGTAGGCTGACATTTTCATTTCACATCTACTTTGACAGAACTTTTTATTAGCGTTTATCCCCTCTATCTTTCTCTGTATCCTCATTCACCTCTTTCTTTCTTCCTTTGCCCTTGAATCGCCGGCACTCTGTTTCTGAATCGATCGACGACTACTCCATATCACTTCATAGCACAGGGCCCTTGGGAGGCCTTTTAGGATATCAATAATGTGAGGTTTTTGACATAGCCATGTGGGTGACTGGACCAGTGTCAGTTCTGAAGAGATTATTCCCATTGATCCCTGGTTCCCCACATGGGATGCATTGTTTACATCTGCGTGTCTGTATGAGAGACACTGCTTTACTAGATTCACACATTCCCGATTAGGTCATAAATAGGAAATAATCCTCTCATAGTCCCCCACTCTCTCTATCTCATAGTCTATGGATGGTCATTCTATCCCTATCTTTGTCTCTTGTGCACAGGGGACACAGGACAGACTCTCTGAGATTACACAGTACAGTAATTTACAGTTGTTTAGTTTACAGTCTCTCCACATAAAAACAAAAAGCATGTACTTTGAAAGTATTTTAACATTTAACATAAAAAAAATCCTGTGAATTTTTTTTTATTCACTCCTTAAAATAGCTTGAATGTAACTACACCCTTGTTTAATTTAGTATACGCGGATCCATGAATATGCAAATTAGCCCCACCGCCACCCACTCACACCAGTTTAATGAGTTTTGCGGAATACTTCATTCTGATTGGTCAATTGTGCCATCCAGTGGTATGTATTCCCTCGATAACAACGGGTAAAAACTGATAACACATAACGCTTATCTGGGTAACTGACACTAAAGTCACCACTTTACGCTTGCTAGGAAGAATCTTTCCTCATTGATGTTTCGTGTTTGGTGAGCTAATAAAATATTAAAACTCCAATCAATATTCTGTGAACAGTTATTTAATTTTGTCATCCAGTATCGCGGACTCGCTCTCTCTTGTTTCATATAAACGCAGCGGCTGCCATTTTGTGACGATTGTTTCGTACACTGTAATGGAATTTAAGATAACAAACAGGTATGATTTTAAAATCTCAAATCAATATCTCTTATCCCCTTAATTATTTATGTGGTGAAATACCATGTATTAAGTGGTATGAGTTGTATGACCTCCGCTTCGCGTCAGGGTCCTGATCACCCTGTCGGGTTTTAATCTGCGATAACAACCGGCTGGATGTACATTATCCCTTTATTAACCATACGTTTTGTCAGATTAAAATTACTTCTGGGGACATTTTAGAAGTTAAACACATACCTAAACTGCAAAAATAGAGAACCATAAAATGATTTTGGACCTCTAACAATACTTTTGATTATTCCCAGGCACCATATCTGTTAACAGCCGTCGCACTCCATTCACTGCCAGTGGAGAAAATGAGATCCTGGACCTGGAGGGGGACATGTACTTAGGCGGCCTCCCTGATAACCGGGCAGGCCTAATCCTTCCCACTGAACTATGGACTGCCATGCTAAACTACGGCTATGTGGGATGCATTCGGGACCTGTTCATTGACGGTCGCAGTAAGGACATCAGACAAATTGCTGAGGACCAGAATGGTGCAGGCATCAAACCTTCCTGCAACAAGATGCCAGTCAAGCAGTGCGACAGCTATCCGTGCAAGAACAAAGGCGTGTGCAAAGAAGGATGGAATCGCTTTATCTGCGACTGCACAGGCACCGGTTACTGGTCCCGCTCCTGCGAGAGGGGTGAGTTATCTGCCTTTACATTTAATTTTCCTTTATTAGTTCATATAAAACCTGGATTTCTTGAATACATTTTTTGTTTTATTTTAGAATAAACACGAGAGGCGGGTTTAGTTTCGATTGCAACATAATTTAAAAAAAAAAAAAGACAATTTACAATCACCGTCACGCCAGTTTGTTTAGCTTTTCACCTGTAAAATCCCATCTGCTGCTGTTTGTAAACAGCAGATTAGCTCTCACATAATCAGTTAAACTATAAGCTCATTAATATCTCAGCACGTTGCTGTATGGAAGCTGATGTTCTCCGGCGTTTGGGGAGTCGTGCCTGTGATGATGTCATAACTTGGAAAAAGTCCAACCCCACAGACAGATCTTCAGATTTCATAGGCAAAGAGATTACTATTTGCATGAAAAATGATGTGAAAAGTAACAATGTTGAGACAAATGTTTTGGTAAGAGGAAATGAACGGGTTTTTGAGTGGTTGTGAATCTTTAGCTTGTGTCTGTTGTGCATGTTAGAATGACTCCATATGGGCCGGTACGCAGGGGTTCCGGGTAACCAGGTAATAGAGGGACTTCCAGCATGTCTGTGAACACTGAGCATAGCAAATTGCTTATTATGTTTGCATGAGAGCTGATTTCTCTTATGGGATGAATTACGCTGCATTCATTTCGTTGATTACAAGAAACCGTTGTTATCTTTTTTTTTTTGTCTTGGTCTATATAAGTAGTTTGTAGTTTAAATGCAGTAGAGCAGTAGTTCTCAAATAATTTGAACCAAGTACTGCCAAGTCCCTTTAAGTCAAGTTTCTTCATCCTGCCATGTTGGTAAACGCTGTTTACAGTGACATATCTGCAGCTCCCTATGTACTTCAATGAATACAGACCGGAATATGCATCACTGTTTGTCAAGAAAACAATTCTATAACATGCATCAAATCACCAATACTATTTGACAACAACAGTATTATATATGTTGCTTGCTTGTTTATGTATTTATGTTTTTTTTTTCTTAAACTAGCTTCTATACTATGAACTTTGTGCTACTTTGCAGTAAAGCTAATATTGTTGACACCGTTGTGATAAATTGCTTGTGATTTGCTTCATTTGTTGCTTTGGGAAAAAATGTTTGATAAACAAATGCAAAGCAAGTTAAATACAAATAGATTAGAAATAATAATAATAATTATTATTATTATATTATATTATATTAATTAATTATATTAATTATATTATAATTTGCTGCTTTTTAAAAAAAATATTATGCTGCTTATGGGATGGATTCACAAAAACAACCAGGGCATTCAAATTTTTGATTTTAGGCTCATGTTTCTGAGAATGAAAGTGCTCTAAATAACATAGATTAGGCTATAAGGAGCAGACAGCAGACATTGACATTAATTGTTTTGTTTTTGTGTTGTTAGAGCAAATGGAATGCTATCATCTTCTATCTTTGTGCAATGTTTTTAGACAGATGTAAAAGTCATATACAACAGTTTAACACTCCATTGACAGAGAATGCAGACTGTACATCAGCCTCCTGCACATTAATTTGCCATAAATGTCAGTCATAATCATCTGCAAGTACATCAAACTATTCTCATTCTAAGTAGCGATGCTTCTAAACATTGTCATTCGACTACACTTATGCCACAAGGCAAAATATTCAGCTTTCTAAGTGTCAGTCACCCACACACATACACATACACAAACTCTTTTTGTGATTGATAGCAATGAAATCTGTGGACCTGGACTGCTCATTTGCACGGCTCATGTCTGAGCTAATAACCAAACACTGAAATGACTAGAAAGCCCTAAAATTTAAAAGAGCACTTAATTTTATTAATTACATTTAATGACACACTTAATTACATAATTATTACATAATTATTAAGCTAAGATGCTTGAAGAGCATCTACATAGAAGCATCTACATAGAAAACGCAGAAGAAATTCCTGGTGGACTGGTAAAATCTGTGCCTCATTGAGCAAGCCAGTCAGTTATGTTAAGACTAGTAATTTCAGCCAGCTTTTCACATTTTACTATGCAATATGCAACACAGTCAGTAAACAAACTTTGGATCATCGGGTGCACCATCTGAGACCAGTAGTCAAATGTCTAATAGTTCTGGGTGAGTTTTTAACCGTTTGCTTTAGAAACACTGTATTCTGCTTGCTTCCAATTCCTCACACACAACACCACTCAAACCATCCATAAAGTAAACTTTCATAAAGTTTGGGTAGCTTGAAGTGAATTTCAAGGACATTCGCAGGCTTCATTGCACAGGATATGCGCTGTGAGAAACGCACTTGATGTTAAGTGTGTATGTGCGCGTGCGTGCGTGTGTGTGTGTGTGTGTGTGTGTGTGTTATAGCCTTAAACCCTCACTCTGCTAAGAATGCATACCGGACTACCTGATATTTGTCCAGATCTATTATCTGCTCCATAGAAGCCTGTAGCTGCTGCTCGGGCCAGACAACTGGCTGCTGTCACACATTACGCTGTATTCCTGTCGGTACACATACACTTCAGATTTACTCTAATGGACACTCAGCATTTCAACCCTGACAGACACCTCTTTTTTCCAGATTGAGGAAACTTGACATTGTGCTGGACTGAAATTTATAGTCTGGAAGTGCTGCAGTTAATTCACTTTAGAAATTCAAATAGTTTAATGAAGGGAATTGAATGGATTTCTTCTATACTACTTTGTACTATTTTGCAGTGAGGCTAATATTGTAGTTTGTGATTAATTTGTTGCTTTGGGAAAAATGTCTGATAAACAAATGTAAAGCAAGTTAAATGCATATGTGAAATTAGTAATACTACTACTACTTCTACTACTACTACTACTACTACTACTACCACTACTACTACTACTACTAATAATAATAATGCTAAAAATAATATAGATGGATAGATAGATCGATCTATTATTCTATGTATTATAGTATTTTATGTAAAATATACTTCCAGATGTTGTTTGTTAATTTTAGATTAGTCAGCATTAACATCTAAACATGTTAGGCCCTATGTCACATAATTTTACATTATACAAAAGCCTTTTAATGAAGGTGAATATGAATGTGTCTTTTTCTCTGTCATTTTTTTTTTTTTTTTTTTTTTTTTGATTGGCATGAATTATATTCTAAACAAAGAAAACTTCCCTCACTGAATAGCTTGCTGGAATATAAAACAACGCAAGCTGGAAAGTCTGAATTAACTGAATTCTGCTTCCTTAACATTTATTAAGTCTATTATACAGAATGCAGCTAGGA
This sequence comes from Siphateles boraxobius, assembly GCF_051911475.1. Lineage (NCBI taxonomy): Eukaryota > Metazoa > Chordata > Actinopteri > Cypriniformes > Leuciscidae > Siphateles > Siphateles boraxobius. Next base: position 23,875,791 of record NW_027508833.1, on the reverse strand, counting down.
TCTCTCAAGGTCATATCTTATCTTACGCTTGAAATTACAAACACCCTAACTACATTCTGAGGAGTTAAAGAGATGAATACGGTGCTGGATTCATTATAGAGGCCCGATTTTAATTTAACATTTTTACATATTACAATACTGTATCTTTTTTTTTTTTTTTATGTTACCCTAGCTATAAAATTGCTAGTAAAGCACAGTGCCGATTGCTTTTATGAAATGGTTATTGCATAATAGAAATTTCAAGGTCACACATTTTCATTAAAACATAATTTTACTAAGCAAATCCATTTCAAGTGCCATCTTTCTGCGGGAAGATACATTACAGTCCCTGAGATGTAAACCTACATTGATTGCTACGGTAAATATCTGGGGTCTATGTTGTGCTTCTGTTATAATAATGCAAGCTAGTATCATATAAATCTGTTTTGTATTAACAGATTTTTATTAAATCTGTTATATCTGAATGATGGTTTTTCAGACACATTTTCCAACTCACAGTAGAACAAATAATAGTGTGAACCAGTAAAACTTGTTTTCATGTGGTAATTGAACTCATTTTACCGCATCGTCTGATGTGCCTAGCCAATTTAAAGCGGAGATTTCGTTTTGCACATTAATTCCATCAGTCATTAATGTACAAAATGATTTTGTTTTGTTAATAAATGCATAACCTCATTTCCGTGCGAACGGCCCCGATCATTACAAAAGTACCTTGACAGGTCATGCTTCAGTAATGCTAAATTTAATAACGAGATCGGATGATTATGGGAAGAGCTGATATGTTGATAATTGGCTTAGATATTTTGTTTGTATGCATGTTTGTATGCAGGTTTGTTAATATCATATATATGTGTCTACACTCCATGTTTTAAGGTGTTTTTGTGTTTGCAAACAGGCCAAGTTGTACTGGGAACTTTGGTTTTCTCCTAAGCACCGCTGGCTATAGTGCTTGAGTTAATTGCTATTGATTCAGGTAGTGTGAAGGTCATCTATGCTGGCCTGGGGGCCTTAGGGAGCCAAAGTGGACCCCACAGCCACGGCCCTTAAATCACATGAGAGTGAACTGAATGTTACGGCTATGGGTCCCTTAACAACACTCAAGTATAATCACAACTGAGTTTACTCACATTCCCCCGCCCCCCCCCCCCCCCCCCCCTTCAGCAATACAATATTTCTCCCAGCCTTGACCGTAGTGAAGCCCATGTGGCACGGAGGCCTGTGTGGTTAGTGTAAAACTTTATAACACAAACTGCAGGTTCCCTCAGTAGTGCAATGCAGTTCTGTTTTACTTTTCCGTTTTACCGCCGAAGGCTTTTAGCATATATTGATTTGATACTGTAGTGTCTCTGATTAAGCCACAAAGAGCACATAGAGATGACATCCGTGAGGGTTTATCTTGCAATTACTCTTTCGAGCCTAATCTGGGTAATTATGTCAGTGATTTTACTCTTTCCTCAGGTTGTCTTTTCTTTTGATTGCCTTCATTTCTCTCTCTGTCTCTCTCTTTCATTCTCTTTGAAGAGATGATGAGGGGGAGGAACCTTTGTAAAATGCACAATGATTGGAGTTTATCATTTCATGGCAAAATTCACAAAATAAAACAGAGAATTAAAAAAAAAACATCTACATTCGTACAGTTTATTCATGCAGCTGCAAATGCATTTATCCAAAAACAAAAATACACGCATATGCATGTCTTTTACCATTCACATCACATCCAAGTTTTGTATAGGGTCTAGTGCTCTTGAGGGTTGCGTTAAGATGATATGTCAAGTTAAAACTTGTGGTTTGTCCATTTCGTTTTTTGGTCTCTATCTATCTATCTATCTATCTATCTATCTATCTATCTATCTATCTATCTATCTATCTATCTATCTATCTATCTATCTATCTATCTATCTATATATATATATATATATATCTTTAATAAATATTAAATTCTATAAATTCTGTTTTGTGTATGTACAGTACATACACAAAACAGAATTTATAGAATTTAATATTTATTAAAGATATATATATATATAATACTCCATATCTATAAAAACAATAAATTAAATTATATAAAGTGTTTATAAGTGAATGTTATTTAAAATTGAATTATATAACGCAATCTACCAAGAGCTGCACAAATTAGCGTCTACACTAATTAATGGCACAAATATCAGTAAATTGAACAGCGCTAATAGTAAATCACCATGCATGATTCATTTAAGCACTCTCCTCCCATAAATATTGCATCCGAAAGAGAAACTCCAACAGATGCATATGCAATAAGGTCAGCCGCAAAAATAACTGTCTCCACACCTTTTCAGTGCTCATTTTTCCACTGCGTGTCTTTAGTAAATCCTGACAGTAGCTTTTTAACGACAAAGAGGGTTTGCGCTGGCACAAGCTGTCAGTAAATCTGGCCCTAAGTGTTTAAAAAGTACATATTATTTTATAGATATAGTTAAGAGGAATTATGAAGATTTAGAAGTGCCCATTTTGATAGTTTGTGTTGTTGTTTCACTGGTCTTACATCAGTGTTAATTTCAGCGACACAACGCATGTTCTTGATCGATCATTGCTGTCATTTCAGGATACTCATGTCCATCAGTAGCACAATGAACACGTTATTCCGCACACACATAATTACACACACATGTACATGCCCACATTTTCAGACACCTTGGACATTGAGGTTATGGATCGACACTCAAGTCATGTCTTAGGGGTAAACACGTCAGTATAAGATTTCACAGCAGTCGATCAAAACGTGCCGCCCCCGTGGTCCCGAGGCCTTGTTATCTTCCCCCATCCCCAGCAATCTGTCTGATTTCACAGCTTCAAGAAATCAGCTCATATTCTGCAGATTTTCCCTCCCTATCATTCACCTCTCTTTGAAAAGTCTCTAATCATACTGAATAGCCAATCAGTGAAGCACTAACAACAGCATTCATTTGGCCACGCTACACAAGCTCATCCAGACGGGAACTTTGCGCCTGCATTTGTGTAGCTCTTTATTTAGGACCGGGTAAAAATGATTCGTTCTTTTGCGAGATGCATCAGTGTGTTGACATCAGACCCCATCAATAGAAAGTGTTCAACAAGAGTATACAAAACATGCCATTCCATCACGAGAGGGGAAAGGTGGTCTCCGCTATCGCCTGAGGAAATGGGAGATAGCATTGCTTTCCTTGACAGTTGTGGATATTGGATATTTCAAACTGTCAAAGAGTTTTCACATTCTCACTCTTTATTTCCCCTTTCTCACTCTATTCTTACATTCTGTCTTTGTTAAAATACATTCCTGTTTTGTGTTATGAATGGGCCTTTTTTACACGGATTTATATATATATATATATATATGTGTATATATATATATATATATATATATATGTATATATATATATATATATGTGTATATATATATATATATATATATATATATATATATATATATATAGTATTGATTAAACTCCTTGAAACAGTCTTGAAGTGTTTTTTATTACAACATTTTATAATCAGACCTGGATTGTTCTTGTATTTTTTTTTTTATCAAGATTTCAGAAGCCATTTCAGATTTTAAATGCATTTTAATGAATTATTTAGTAGATTTCAAAGAAATCAGGATTACAGATCAGGATTAAAACTCATTTCTGAGAGTTCATCATGACTAATCCAAAGTGGTGAGCTAGAATTAATTAAGTAGAATCAATAAATATCTATTTATCAAGAGCCGACTTTTTTTGGCCATTTTTTTTAAAAATTATTATTTGAATAAAGAACTCCAGAAATCCTATATGAAATATTGTACTTTTGGATCATTTTAGGGTGAAAATGAATGTTTGTCTGCTGATGAACTAGGACCGAATATACCCGTACACACAGGCAACGGGTTTATACATGCATAAACAGAGCAGATATTTAAAAGACAAGACACTTTATCTCAGTCTGCCATCTTCCATAATACCAATGTGACAGTTTAGCATGAATTTCAGATGCTTTGAGCTAATCGCATTGTTCTTAGTAAGATAGTAAGATGTTACTTTTGTTTTTGACTGTTTGAGTCTGTGATTTAGGACAAGACAAGCACGAAGAATCTGAAAGCAGCTAATTATTTTTCTGTTGTGACAGAAACGATATTTTGTTTCAGTTTTCACAGCAAATGGAAGCATGTTTCCTTCCATTTTTTGTTGTTGTTGTTTGCTTTTGTCTCTGAACACTTCTGTCATAAAGACTTGAGTAATTATTGAAATGAACAGACTGTGGAACAGTTAATATTGTTAATATTTTTAATTTAGCACCGACAGCGAACAGCCAAAAGAGAGAATATGTCTGTTCTTTATTTCCTTACTTCTCCCTCTATTTTATTTGAGCTAATACAACATCCATGTAGTAATTATCATTAACAACTCTGACCTATAGTTAAGTAATATTACGATGTAGCTTGACATCCTTGAACACCCCTGTATATTTTTCAATATACAGTATATGGAGATATTTGGTTTCAGATTTATCTGCTCCTAAACTCAGATTTAAAAGGAAACAAACTGTGCTTGGTCACTACATGTTTGTCATAAATCTGTTTTTGTAGTGCACTGTGGACCAGACTTTATGGTGATAGTCTCGTAAGCAAACTTGTAATGTAAGCTGACTCTTACGTCACTGAATTGTCCTGAGCATTTAAATAGTGTTTTATCACTCTGCAAATTCAAGCTGACACAATGTAAATTAGTCATCAATGAGCATTCACACCACACAATATCTAATTTTACATCAATGTGTTTTTTCTGTCCATCCTCTCCATGCGTGGAGGCACACAGGAGCCGAGGTCTCTGTCACTGCCTACCCGTCACAGCTGCTTAGAGGAGCAAGAGGTGACGGCCCACGATAATACACCTAACATGCTCTTGGTAGACACTCACGGGCCTGCTGAATTTTCAGATCGCAGTTGTTGGCAGCCTCAAAAACCTTCATGAATTATTGTGAGTTGAGGGCCTTCATCAGGTGAAAACAGGCTGTTACACCATTGTTTCTGTAGTAATCTAAGCCAATCACTATCATTCCTGCTTTCTACCCTTAGAACAATTTAAATGAGCCATGAAGGAGAGAGAGAGAGAGAGAGAGAGAGAGAGAGAGAGAGAGAGAGAGAGAGAGAGAGATCACACAAGAAAGACCAGAAACATGGGAACTATGACTACAGCTAATATATGTGCCCAATTTAAATATATTTATACTGTATATATATATATATATATATATATATATATATATATATATATATATATATATATATATATATATTACATACATAATATTATATACAAAATATAAATATTAAGACACATTTATTAAGCCATATTTTATAACAATTATATATACTGTTGTGCCTTACAGTAAGCGTACAGAGATATAATATTACTTTGGATATCATAATTTAATGAATTTGAGAATTATTTCAGTTCATATTGAAATCTTGCACTTGCAGACTTTGATGTCTTGGCATATCTGAGCACGGTTTGTGACACTGAAATGTCTTCCAAACTCCAGAGAAGACACGTGAGATGTCTGGTAGCTCTCCATTTAATTGTATTTGCTATCAAGGAGAAATAATAAATATTACAAGAGATTAGTGATTTGTATGGGCCTCTCCCTGCTATTCTCTACTATCTGCAGTAAAATACGAAACCCAAGAAAATAGGGATTCATGGAGGGCTTGTGGGTTTGCTCTGCGGTTGAAAACAGTTTATTTTCAGTGGCAGGAGAGTTATCGAACTGTTTCTAATCCAGCTCTGAAGCTAAATGAGCGCAGACGAGAGCGGTCCGCAAGCTGCTTCCACAATCACGGCTGAAACAGAACCGAGTAAATCCTTTTGTGTCGGCGTTGGGAGGAGCAGATAGGCACGTGGAGGAGGATGTGCCAACTGTATTTGGTCCTCCTCTTTCAAGGGCGGCTCTAAATTATTCAAATTGTTGCTGCAGTATTGCTACGATTCTCTATTTATGGCAACTGCGGGTGTCAGAAGCCCCCTTCAGGGTTTCACTATAAACCATTCCTGGGCCCACCAGAGCTTGGGAACTGATTTGCACATTTAAGTGTTTTTTGGAGGATACTTCAGAAACTTCACATTGTATAATGCTGGTTATTCGCTGTCAGTAATGGATCTTTAAAATTTACAGTGTCCATGCAGTAATTCTTTTAATTTTCTGTGTTTAATGTCAGTTGACATTAATTGTGGTTGTGCAACCCTTTAAATCACTGCAAGAATAGCATGTTGACATCCTAAGACATCTGCTGCCATCTAGTGGCACATGAGGGGAAATTTGAAAGGATCTGTGATGGTCAACCTAGAGAGATAAAGGACATTTTAAGGACAGATTCCGTTTTCTGTTTGGTGCTGTGCATACAGAATGTGCTTCATTTCTTAGGCGGAGCAGATTTAAATGTTAAGTAATTTATTAATAGTATTTCTGAATTTAAACTATTAGAATTGATCTCAATGTAAGAGTGATAATGGATTCATTTTGTTATTCAGATGACTAGTCCCAAATCCATCTTGAATTATCTTATGTAGTGTAAGACTTATGTAAAATACCAAATAGACAGCCTGTAATTTAAGCCTGGTTTTTGATTGGTTTATGATTTAGCAGTTGTGCTGTGAAAAACCTTAATTTCCTCCCTGACAAAATATTGCCTATTGAAAGCGACTCCGTTTCATGTATACTATTATAGTAGTGACCTAAAATCACATGCAATGTTTCTCTCTGTCCCACTTTTTCAAGCTTGTGTTAGAGACTGCAGTTGTCATCATTCAGGTATAGGGATGGGATCATAATGGTTTTAATGGTATTTCTACTATTATCGATCCTGTAACAGTGTTCTTATCGGTCCTTTTTGGCATATTTTATATATATTTTTTAAAGAAAAGAAACAAATTAAGAACATCATTAACCTTGCTTTAAATTATGAATCATAAAATATATCTTTAGCAAAAGAAAAAACAATGTTTGAATAAAAACGAATATAAAACATCTGTAAATGCACCGGTGTGCAGGAATTGTTTTAATGTTTTATAGATATAAGATTTGATACAATAAGAATAAAGAAACAAAGTACAAACAAATGGTCAAATAAATACAATAAATATACAATAAAACAAAGATACAAACGAAATAGTGCTTTAATTTCTGGAAGGTCTACTAACATTATGGTTCAGGTACAGTAAGTAATGTGACCCACAAAAGAAATATAAACACTGTAAAATAACACTTCAAAATTTTCACTGATAGATTAATGCTTATTAAAGCTAAAGTTATTCATTCAAGAGCTGTGAGTAATTAGACTGTGCCATTTTGCAGATCTTATAATACACATCGTATTTTCTCCCAACTATGTGCGCCCATTTAAGACATATACCGTGTTTAAGTGAATACTCTCCAAGACGGTCATTTTGACATATTTTTGTGTGTATTTGATCGGTCAGATGCGCACACGAAGCCTAAAGTATAATTTGCTTCGGAGCGCACACACAAAAAGCTGCCTTGATTTTGGAAACAGTGACTTTTGCACAAATTATTGTGCTTTTAATAGCTCTTTTTATTATCAAGCACGTCCCGCAATTTGTCAACGGTAGAGACTGGATTTTGCAACAATTACCGATTGTGCTGATTCCTACGTTGAGTTTGGGTTTTAGGGAGAAATGACAGCACACCGCTGTGAAGGGAAGGGAGTTGCGCTAGACGGAACGAGGCTAGTTTTTCATAGTCTAATCGAAATCAAAAATAAAATTAGATTAATATCACCTAAAGTGTAACCAGACGTTCGAATGTTTAGTTATCTCAACCTTCGTCACCCATTAAGCAGGCGCGCTGTAGCTCTGCGTGAGAGAGCTCTCTCTCTTTTCTGGATTGCGAATAGCAAAAATGCATCACAGACAAATTTTTTAATTTTATCGCATATAGAAATGGCTGGCAATATAGAATTTGATAACTTCTACATAGCAGTAATAAATAGGCAAGTATATGCCTACCTGTATGTTCTTCATTTCTCTAGTACGACAGCAAAAACGGTAACGTCGGAGCTTTCATGGTTTTTCTCCGGGGCCCGTTTAATACAGAACAGAAAACACACCTGCAACACATTATTTAACATGTGTGTGACCGTTTGTGTGGGTGTAACCATTGGCCACCTGCAGGTATGTTTAATTACAAATATGCACAGAACAATTTCCTGAATGATTTGGTTTTAGTTTAGTTTATACATAGTTTCGTCCACAAAAGCAGAGAATATCCAGCTTTCGGAGTGGAGAGCTCTCCAATATTTATTTATCTATTAAACTTGATGTAAATACTGTGATAGCCAATAGACTAGGAGTGCCGTTTCTCATAGATAAAAAGTTCCTGCATTGGACACTGATTCCTAAACTTTTTTTGTCTTTTTTTTTTGTCTAAGGTACTCCCACAGCTGGTTCATCTTCACCAAACCAGACTTGTGTTAACTTATATTACTCTGAATATTAGTTAACATTTATTAATACACCTGAATTGGCCATTGTTCTAATGATAATCTCACTCATGCTCACAATGGTTGATGAAATGTCATCAGGAATTACCTATAACCTAAATTGGGCAGTTAGACGCCGCACTGCAAGAGCAGACGTATAATAAAATGTCTCTCTTTACACCTTAATTTGCAGCATGTGGCACCGCAGGAGCTGATAAAGGTTAAAGAGTCTAAACAATCAGCAAAAGAAAGGCAACAGCTGCTCTGTTTTGAGGCACTGCTTACCAAATGGTCTCTGCATGTCTCTGTCTCACAGCAGAGATTGAAGGTTGAATTGCTGCCTACATTAATGTCCTTGTCATCTTCAGTTTAGAGTTCGTCGTCTGCTGGTGAGCAGCAGGGAGACTGACAATTTAATGAACATTGATTGCCTTTTATGTCTGATGTTTCTTTCATTATGTCATTGAGACAGAGCTCAGTACAGGTCAGTCTGATCCCTCTGTGCTGCACAGATGATGATGATAGATCATATCACAGATACACCTTAATTAAGCAGCCTGCGCTCACTCAATATTAGAAGCTAAATCGATACATTTGTATTCCAGGGCGCTAGCCATTCGGGTTAATCGAAATGTTATGACACAAATGTGGTACTGGTGCCTCAAGCAAGGCCAGTAATTTGAAGGGGGGACGGACGAAAGAAAAAAAAATCCAGCCATAAATATATCTTACTGGCTATGAAACTAATTTTATACATTTTTTATAGATTATTTTTATGTTATAAATCTGGGCATGTTTTACATTTTAATGTTCTTTTTTTATTTTAAGTTATCTTAAAAACTAGTCCTGCATTTTTTATTTAGCAAAAAATAAAAAAATAAAATAAATAAATATATATATATATATATATATATATATATATATATATATATATATATATATATATATATATATATTGTGTGTGATTTATTAAGTAAAAAATACATCCATGATATACATAAAACAATTACAAGAATGTTGTTTAAAAATCAGCTTAGATGGACCTTAGCATGTCACACTTTGGGACACTGCTTGAAATCTGGCCCCAAAACTACACATTTGCAAATCTCCTCATGAGTAAACGATAATGCATATCCAAAAGTTCAGAAGCAACACAGAGAGAAAGAACAAAACAAAAACAAAACAGTTCTGATTAAACATTCCATCTATTCATTCATCAATTAGTGAGATGGAATGTCAGTTAAAGCCCTTTATTTATTGAATTAGCGTCTCCCATGAGTAATGCTTTTTGCAGCTCATTTGACTTTCATGAACCGTGTTTCATTCGGGATGTGATTGAATAAGTTCTGTGTTCATTATTTACATAGGAAAACAAAAGATCCCCTTAATTAATATAAGGAAATGTGGAGTGTGTGCACAGCATTTTTATGCAGCCCTAATAACTGTATTAATTATCCCAGCTAAAAGAAGAGAAAAAGCTTTACAGTGAATGAGTGCCCTCACGTGAAATGCTTTGAGAGGAAACAGTGGTAAAATAAATCTCATAAGAGAGTCTCTCAAGATGGCTGCCGGATGCTGTTGTGTAACATCGGCCCCTTATTGAGAAACACCGCCACCCTGTGAAGATTTCTGGTGGCTCATTCCCCCGTCACTCTTGTCACATCCTCCACGCCATGTTTCTGTCCATCCGCATCAGCCCGCTGCTCAATAACGTTGATATAAAATCATTTTGATTTGCTATCAATCGGAGTTAATCATCAGATACTGTCTAGAGGTTAGTCCCACTTATCTGTTTCTCTTCTCGCTGTCTTCACTGATGGCCGCTCGACCTCGATTTCTTTCTCCCACTCTCTGTAAAATGAAAATTGGTGGAGACCCCAGGGAGGATTTGAAAAGCAACTAATTGCACATAATAACATACTGATCGATGTGTAATTGTAGAGTTTGTCAGCGGTTTCTATGCATCAGTATTTAGAATGCATGTGTTCAGGATAGAGTTTTCACGGCTGAGGATTAAATGAGCGTTCGTTGTTGATCTTCTCTTGAAATGTGGGATCATTGTATTTACTTTTTTGATTTTATGAAGTCTGCTTCATGTATTTTTGAGAAATGTATCTGAGACAAAATTATTGTAAGTGTCTGATTGAGCCGTAATTAATTGGTGCACCATGATTGTTCCTAGACAGTGAAATTGCCTTTTACAGATTATCAGTTGTTTAGAGTATTATGCAGTATATGTAAATATGTGTTAAATTAAACTTTTGCACAAATAAAAAACGCCCCAATAACACTAAGGGTGGGATTCACGATACGACACGATACATGGCTCACGATTCTGATAATATCACGATACAGCATTTCTGCGATAATCAATATATTGCTAAACAATCCTATAATTATACATCACGATATCTGTCTAACGTCTAGTTCGCCGCTGGTTCCTTCGAGATTTTCCTATGGGTGTTATTATGGGGTTTTTCAATTTAATTCAATTTGATTAAAAAGAATGTCAAAATAAAGCCTGTGGTAAACATAACTTGACGATACTTTGATGTTTTGTTCTACAAAGTAAACTGCATACTCAAACTTTCTTATCTAGTTACTTAATAGAAACATACGTTTTCAAAGATAAACCTAACTGCTACAAAATGTGTGTTTTCGAACATGTTGTAGAAAAAAACATCAAAGTATCAAGTTATGTTTACGATCGGCTTTTTTTTTTACACATACATTTAAAAACCCGATAGGAAAATCTCAACGGATCTTGTTCTGTCTATAGAGACAGGACTAGGTGTCACTGACGTACTTTACATGAAACCTGTCCGAATCTGCCATGTCTGTGTGTTTTTTTAACAACATTGGTTACAAAACATTACAGAGCAAATTATCTTTTGTAACTATAAATGTTTTTACTATCAATTTTGATTAGTTTTAATAAATCCTTGCCGCATAAAAATATTAATTTCTTTCAAAACTGATCCCAAACTTTTGGACAGTAGTATATATTGTATTATTTTATCTGGAGCAACCTTTGACCTTCATTGAATATTGGAACTAAAACTAAATATCTTGTGCTGCACAGGTTTTCTCAAAAATATTTAGCCAGAGGTACTTGAAATGAGATTTTATGTGGACTCTACAATTGATCTCAGAAAAAAAACCTGCCCAAACAACAGAGCCCATCTGCCATTTCTGTCTACATGCTGACAAAAGCAGACATTTTATGCTTGGCTGGCTTTTCTAATACTTTCATATGGAGTGTTTTCAGGCCAGCGGTGCGTTGAATGACAGTCAGAGGCTGAGGCTGGAGAGAAAGGGCATCGGTACTTCCATCAGTTCTGTCCGAGCGGTGTGCCTGGCTGGCTGGCTGGCTGTGTGGCAGCTTGCTGAAAAAGGCAGATGGCAGGAGAGATTTGTTCATTTACCTGTTGAGCCAGTTAACTGAAACCTGTAGGACAACTCAATGTGCTTTGTTTTAGTCAAGCATTTTCCCAGGAAGATGACTTTTCTTTTTGATGGCCATCACCTTGACCATGCAGTCTATTGGTATTTCAAAATTGTGTAGGGGTACAATTTGGCATTGTTTATGCTGAAAGTCCAATAAAAAGCATTATTTTAAAATTGTTTTATTATATTGTCATTCACGTCTTTTTGTGCGAGTCTAAGATGTCACTGAAAAAACTACAGCCTTTTTAAGAAAACGTATTTGTCCTCTCGAAATGTTTGTTTTCTCTCCTGGAAGAAAATTTATTTTTTACATTTACAGTAACTTGTCTAAACACAGATCTTGTGTTGTTTTGTCCACAGAGGCGTCTATCTTGAGCTATGATGGGAGCATGTTCATGAAAGTGGTGATGCCTACCGTGATGCACACTGAAGCGGAGGACGTGTCCCTTCGCTTCATGTCTCAGCGGGCGTATGGCCTGCTCATGGCCACCACTTCACGCGACTCCGCCGATACTCTTCGACTAGAGCTGGATGGCAGTCGTGTCAAACTCACGGTCAACTTAGGTATTGTATAAAACCCCCTCCTTCAGGATGCAGTGCTTCTTTTTCTCTCTCTTCCTTTCTTTCCATCATTCCAGCCCCAGCCTCCCCTGAATTCATCATCATTACATTCATTAATAAGATATATTAATATATTGTTTTATTGTTTTTTCTTTATTTGCATGGTTCACCAGACATTTGATTAAGTTGAGTTTGAATTGATAGTTTTCTTTATAGTAAGTAATTAATTGTAAATTTAACTCATTTTGGCTATTAATTGATTTTGAGGGTTTGGCGGTATGACCTTATATCACTGTACAAGTAATATACTATTATATATCACAGTAGGGTTACTCATGAGAGACCTTCAAGAATAGCACTTTATTTTATAATTTTATTCAGAACTTGATGAATGCAAAACAATGGATATGTTTATTTATGAAAACTGAAGGTTAAGTCCAACGTTAGCTGCACACAATGCAACATTACAGTTAAAAACATTAAATATTGAAGTGGAATCTCAATAATATATATTTATATATATATATATATATATATATATATATATATATATATATATATATATAAAATTCTGATTTGATTAACCATTATGCATGCACTGCGAGCAATTCTATTTTGATTTGGCGTGTTGTTCGGCAGCCATAAACAACTAATCTCTAACTAAACAACTTAGGGTATTTTCACACTTGTAGTTCGGTTCTTTTGGTTCGTTTGGTCTGGACTGAAAATTTAGTCCTGGTTCATTTAGCGTTCACACTGTCATTTTGCACACCGAACACCGAAAGACACCAAACAAAAACGCTGTTTATGATGTATATTTTGCAACAGAACTTACTGAACATCCAAAATAATGCTGTGTGCTGGGATAAATGTGCTCGCTGTATGTGCGTACATATGATGGTATTGTTAACAACAGCTGAGAACTCACAAAGAGCTTAGAAAATGCGTAAAAGGAATTCCTCCATTACACAGACAAACAAAGATCTGTTGCAAGAAGACTCAGATCTGATGACTGTTCTGAACTGTAATGGCCAATGTTGCAGCTATGACAAGAAGAACCAGGAATGGGTGACATCTTGTGACATCCTGTTTTTGGTTCATTTAGGCGTCGGTGGTCTGTGTTCAGTTTAACTGTTTAGAAGCGGACCGAGACCCACCTTTTCAAAGGGTCTTGATTTGCTTGTTTGGTGCACACCAGGTTTCGTATGGCAGCGTTTACACTTATTTAAATGAACCGCACTAACAGTGCAATCGCACATTAGTTCGTTTTTCAATCGAACCAAACCTGCCAAGTGTGAACAAATCCTAATTCTCCATAATCTTGACTCAATGTTGGCCATATTCCGCTCTGTATTCTCACTTTACTATTTCTCCATTGCTCTCAACTGTAAATAATGCACAGCATTCCTTCCCATCGCGAATGTGTCTATTGCATTATAAAGTCGAAAATTTCTACCGTCGCATGGTATATCTAGTACCGTCATACTGCCCAGACCTAACTGACACAATGTTTGGTGCATCTTTTGAATATATTAACCATGATCATTGTCATAGTGAAGATAAAAACTCCTTTGAGACAGTCACAGCACTGCATAACAGAATAGCATTTTTGTTTGATATCAACTTTTGAAATGATGGGTAATTCATTTTTACGATTGCAAACCCACACAAAGTGTTGTGACTTTCTGATTGTCAACTTAACACTAATTCCTGTCATCTTTTCTACTTGACAATGTCTTCAGTAACTCTTTAACTACAATCCTCATGTTACGTCTCAGTTGGCTCCATTCGTACCACATTTGTGCTTTGGTTGGTATTTCCTTTCTGTTACATCACCTCCTTTTAACCATCATCGCCTCTTCCCCCCTCACCCATTCTCTGACACACATTCTCCATGCTTTGTCAAAAGATGGTATTCACCCCTTCAAAGGCCCTTAGCCTGCGGCCCGGTCGGCAAACAGCCCGAGAACAGAGCTCTCAGCTTCACCTGCAGCTGGTACTGTAGCACCTCTCAATCCTCAACCCGACACCTATTACTGTTAGATGGGAGATGGAGAGACCCTAACTGGTCATTAAGTCACTGTGTCATCATTAAAGGAAGTGACATAACTCACACCTCAATGCAGGAAACAGCCTGAGGTTTGACAGTAGGAGTGACAATCTGTGACAGCTCAGCCATAGTAGAGACAAACATAGCACACACTGTAAACATACTGAAAGAGACAAGAATGTATTATGACTGCATACACAGAGAAATCATCTGGAATGATTTGACAGCCTGTCAGCAATAAAACACACATCAACTGCGTGCACACTCTATGTATATCACTAGAAGTGCACTCAGGACTGCCCTATCTTCCAAAATACAGGGGTATTTACTGCTAGGACCATGCAGACCACTACAACAAGACCAACACTAATACGTTTATAGAGATTGTAGTATATTTAGTCCTCATTTGAGTGGTCAGATCTCAGGAAGATCTAGTTGGAGGTACAGAGGCCACTGCATGGTGCTGGTGCTTATTGGATCGAGGCTGTTTGCTCCCACTTTTCTGTTGCGGTTGACGACACATGGTAAATCCAGCCACACAGAGCCCAACCCAGTGCATGATGCCATCAAAATGAGAAGGCAAACTTCAAATCATTATTTTACCATTGTAGTGCCATTAAATTGATCAATATTCAAGAAACATGCCCTGACACCAACTTCTTGCTAAATGTATTTAAGCTATTAAAGCATATTTAGCTAATGAGCTGGTGTGATTACTATGGGGCAGGACCTTAGATAGTTCAATTAAAAGCATAATTTTAATAAAATAAAATAAAATAAAGCTATGGGTTGAATAGCCTTTGTGGTTGGTGAGCTCCAAGCGGCCATTTTATAATTTATTTATAAACTAAACATTGCTTATAAGGCATATATCGGTGTTTCCTAATGCTTTAAATTCATTTAGTAGTAAAATAATCATTAAATCATGAAGTTGTTTTATTCATAGACATGATTATGTACAGTATCTCTAATTCTTGTACAGTTGCTGCTAAACCAGTGATTTTGTGCCGTCTTTACATTCAATTATAATGTTTTTTGATTAATACTAAAAAATGGCCGCCTCTTTGCATGTGGACGTCCCCGGAAGGGTGGAATTATTGTTTTTGGATGTCTGCAGCTGTAACCTTGAAGGATGCAATTTCATCTGTCACTTATTTTCCCCCATCTAGACTGTATCAGGATAAACTGTAACTCCAGTAAGTTAACACTCAAGTTTCATTTTGCTCCTAATGATTCTCTTGTTGAAATGAATGTCTTAAGTCTTATGCCTTTTCCTCCATCTAGTCAAGGAGAGTTTGCATCTAGTGAAAGGGTCAGTTGACGGATCTCTCCGATTACGATTACCACGATTATTAAATGGTGGTGACTTAATAATCATGGCTTGTTTTTGATGACCTATAATTTACCTGTCATGAAAAAATCTATTTCCTACCCTATTAGCATAATTTATAAAAAAAGGTCTTCATTTGTACTTAGAAGTTGATGGAATCTTCTAAACTACTTAGTTTTTTTTCTGACTTTAGTAAGGAATTCAGTTTTTCAGTTTAAAGTAGTGCATGCATCATTATGATATATTATTGTGCATGCGGAAAAATGTTGAATCATTTTTTTTATCGTGTTGCAATAACTACAATTTGTAATTCAGTGTTTGAAGTCACATTATGAAGTCACCACGTCAACAATTTTTCCTAAAAATGCATACAGAGCAGTTAAAATCTTACCTTTTTATAATGGCATCTAATTTCAGCTTATTCCAGTGATATGATGCAATATGCTTTTTGTCGTATTTCTGTTTGTTGGTTTAATTGTTTGCTGGGGTGTTTTTTTTTTTTTTTTGTTAAGTCAAACTAATTTGAAGCTTTTTAATGTATGTCTTACACAATTTTTGAAACAAAAAATATGCTAAAAGAAATGCATTCAGTTCAGTCATTACTTGCATATCTTAGAATTGAAGTACATAAATGACTTTGTTCAATACTACGCTTAAGTTAGCTATGATATTTTCTTGATGTTGATATTTTCCACTGTTTTATACTATTATGCCATTAGTAGGGAAACACTTTTCTACAGTTTTGGCAAAAACAATGCTTTTACTCAAAAATAGGTCTTGGATTCTCTCTATGACAGTGTTCTGATGTGAAACTAAAAAGGTAATGTTAAGTTATAGAAATATTTGATCATTTTTGTAAGAAAACCACTATGATAAACTATAAACTTTGATTTTCTCTCTTTAAAAGGTAAGAATGTTTCATTGCAGTTGTCTTATTTTTGCATATATACAGTATGTCCATTAATGATGAATACTGAATACTGTTTGAATCTTGATAAAATTATAATTGTTTGTTCAGGAACAGTTTCATATGCTGTTAATGGGTGACTATCCTTAAATACTATCCTTCCAGTGGTCTGATAAAACACATGTTGGATGTTGGATTCCATGCGACTATCCTTACAATGAGTGTACAGGAGGTGACTTTAGATACAGTATTTGTGCCAAATGATGATCGCTGGTGGTGTATTTGAGAGCTGGTCCTACTAGAAATGTACCAAGTAAACCACAGCTTCACCTCCATCAGTCATCCTGATCAAGTAGCAAATACTTACATCCTGCTAGATTAGTTTCACATCCCTTTACCTGCACCAGTTCACACTTTCAATCACTCAGATTAATATAATGCCACTAATTATAATGATGTGCTTATCAGAGCTATTAGTTCTTAAGCTCCTGTTACGAGACCTGCATTTTTAAATGCTCTAAGATTACACCTGCATACGGCAGTGGAATCTGTGCAGAAAGTCTTTGATACTGCTGTATTTATGCATTAGTGGTGCAACCCTGCTAAGGCGACCCGAGAGATCCCTCAGACATTGTGCTTTCAAAGTATGATAATGGTTTCTAGGGCTTGTTTTGATCTGTTATTATTCTTTTTGAAATTATGTAAAGAACAATAATCTGTGTTGCAACTGTACCGTAGATTTAAGTGCACTAGATATTGTTTTTGGCATGGTATCATGTAGGGATGATCTAATAGATATGATAAATTGTCCGAACAATGTCAGTGATGGCAGATTGTGAGCTTCATGTTTGTCGAAACTCGTTTATGCCAGTGTTGAATAGGGTGGAGGAGGGTAATATTTTTTCTCAGGAACTACCGATAACTGCATGCTGGTACATAACACAAATTCCCAAGAGCCAATAGATTTTGAGGGATGTGGAGCATGATTTAATAGCACGCTCTGAGCTGAATCCAAAACACCTCGCTGCTCTCCTCTGTGACTACTTAACTCCTCAAATGTATTGCATCATAAAAATATACTGCTTTCTTGTATATTAACTCTGATTCTGACTAAAGTTAAAGCATGTGATTTCTGCATCACTGGTGTTACCAAACAGAATTGTAAAAATAATGTTTTTACAAAGAAGTTTCCCATACACACTCCTATCGGTTGGAAAACCATGTAGCCCTTTCCAAACGTGTGCTATTGGTTGAGCCAGTGTTGCCAACATATAAGTTGTCTCTGCCTATTAATCCAAAATAAGAAAATTACTTTAAATGGTCAGTTTACCTTCAAAATGTTGTTTGCCTGTCTGTTATAAAACAGAGAAATAAATGAATGCATAAAGCAAGGGGTATTTTGTACATTATCATACTAACTTTGAGAACTTTGTCTTTGAGTGTTATATCAAGACCTTTTATGAGTAAAAGCCATTTTATTTCATGGTTATGTTTTAAAGTGATTATTGTGGAAAAACAGAGGAAACAAAATTAGCATAGCATTTTAGTTGAGGCTTATGTTTTTGTGTAATATTCAATAACATCTGCACCAAACCTCTGCTTTCTCTTTTTGTTTAATCATATATATTGCTCTATTTAATTAACTTATTTGGCACATAATTCAAATTCAAAATCAAAAGCATCAAAAACAGTTATCACATTTTCTACATTGAAAGCAAAGGTTTGGTCAGAGACAATTCAGGTTGGCATTAACGTTTCATGACCGTCGTTCTCAGGCAAAGGACCAGAGACACTGTATGCCGGACAAAAACTCAATGATAATGAATGGCATACTGTGCGTGTGATCCGGAGGGGCAAAAGCTACAAGCTAACGGTTGACGATGACGTAGCAGAAGGTACTATCCTTGGTCCTCAATCTGAAAGACAACACAATTCTTCTGGGTTATTGTATGTGAGCAACTATAGATGATTCATGCATATTATTTAAAGCACTTGTTGCAAGAAACTGAAGAAATATATATATATGTGAACGGTTTTGAGAGTTGCTATTTTTAGTCTTCCGCTACATATTGTGTGGGTTTTATAAATTGTGGGAAATAGTACATACTTCCAGTTTGTTTGGCAAACTGCGTCAGCGTATACATTGCGTCTTCAGTTGTTCTCAGTCAAACACTACTTTTGTGTCTCACAGCAATACAATACATACATTTAGTTCAGGTTCATTGCTATGCTGACATGATGTAGGACTCACTCTTTGTGTTTGTGACTCTCAGTGCTTGAATATGGGTTTTGGTGTATGTCACTGTATTCCTGAACAGCAGTGTAATATTGTTTAAGGGTGTAGTATAGCAGCATTTTTTTCTTGTTTTCCTTTCCAACCTGCTGTGGTTTGTAGGTCAGATGGTGGGCGATCACACCCGGTTAGAGTTCCACAACATCGAGACGGGCGTGATGACCGAGCGCCGTTTCGTCTCCATGATCCCCTCCAGCTTCATCGGTCACCTGCAGAGCCTGAAGTTTAATGGCATGCTGTACATCGACCTGTGCAAGAACGGTGATATCGACTACTGCGAGCTCAACGCTCGCTTCGGCATGCGCTCCATCATCGCAGACCCCGTGACGTTCAAGTCAAAGAGCAGTTACCTGAGTCTAGCGACCTTGCAGGCTTACACATCCATGCACCTTTTCTTCCAGTTCAAGACAACCTCTCCAGACGGATTCATCCTCTTTAACAGCGGGGATGGAAGCGATTTCATCGCCGTAGAGCTGGTGAAAGGGTAAGCCTGTTGAAGAAGTAGTCAATTAGCTTATTTATTTAGTTTAAGTGTTAAAGTATCCAGTTAAAGTGTTAAGAAGATAACAAGCTACTTCAATGAACACTTATGAGGAAGAACTTGCCTAAACAATGTCATGTTGAGTTATAGGCATTAAACCAAGGTGTACAGTGTAAATTTAAGGTGTACAGTACGGTAGTTTTTTTTAATATATATATATATATATATATATATATATATATATATATATATATATATATATATATATATATATACCTTAATAAATTATCGGATCTTTAATATTGAGGCCACTCATAAATGACACCATTTAGTGGCCCAAAACACTATTCACAGCCACAGGTAAACTTAAGGTACAATTTCAGATTAATATTAGTATCATTATTATTATTTTATTGTGTTGGTTTCTAGATATACTGTAGTCCAATAACTGTTTTGACCATTTTTCCCTAATCACATTTTTTTTTCATACTGCTTGGTTATTTAATTTTGCCTTATATCTTTGGTTAACTTTAACTCAATCTAATATTTAGTTAATTCTACCGATAAATGACATCATTTAGTATTCACGGTTAAAGTAACTTATTTCATGTATTGTTTAAATAAAAGTAAGCCTAAAACAAAGCTAAAAATAAATGTGCAATCTTTTGGATCACAAAGCAGCTTTAGGTACATATAATGGCATAAATAATCACAATTGTAATAATGATGATCATTATTAGGAAAATATTCATAATCCATAAGTCTTTGTTGTTGGAATGATGTAGCTATTATTGAGTCAAAAATAAACAAATCAGACCAAAATTAAAAATTGTTTCTGTATATTGGTAATCGGGTTCCTGTACAAGTTTTTGGTTACACTTTATTTCGATAGTCCACTTTAGACATTCTACTAACTATAATTAACTTTGCAGCTACATGTCAACTAACTGTCATTAGAGTATTAGTAGACTGTAGTTGACTGTCAGTAGACTGTTAAGTTATGGTTAGGGGTTCGGGTTCGGGTTAGGAGAATAAGTTGACTTGTAGTTGCTAAGTTACTTATAGTCAGTAGAATATCTGTTGGGGGACCAACAAAATAAAGTGCTAGACAATATTAAGCAGACAGCCTACAAATACTCTAATGATAGTTAGCTGACATTTAGCTGCAAAGTTACTTATAGTTAGTAGAATGTCTAAGATGGAATATCGAAATAAAGTGTTACCTAGTTTTTATCCAAAATTAGCTGAGTATAATTCATATATACAGTGTGCTTTGTTATAAAAAAACAGAAGTCAAGAATAATAGAATTATGTTAATTTTTTGCTAGTTTATTAAACTGCTGAGGCAGTTGGAATGGAATTAGGTATGGCATTTCCACTTTCTCATTAAACTGAGCTTCACTTTCCCGCCTTTTAGGTACATACATTATGTGTTTGATCTCGGCAACGGGCCCAACGTAATCAAGGGCAACAGTGACCGAGCTCTCCATGACAACCAGTGGCATAACGTTGTCATCACTAGAGACAACAGCAACGTCCACACGCTCAAAGTCGATGCCAAGTTAGTGAGTCAAGTCGTCAATGGCGCTAAAAATCTGGACCTTAAAGGTATGTAAACAGCTAAAATCCATCTATTCTCATAAACACAATCATGATGTAATCATTAACATATTTTACCCCGCGGTCTATTGTAACTGTTCAGGTGACCTCTACATCGCCGGACTGGGGCCCAACATGTATAACAGCCTGCCCAAACTCGTGGCCTCCAGGGACGGCTTTATGGGTTGCCTTGCATCTGTGGACCTGAACGGTCGCCTCCCCGACCTCATAAACGACGCCTTGTTCCGCAGCGGTCAGATTGAGCGAGGATGCGAAGGTACAACCTCTTACAACTCTAGCTTGAGGAGCCCGTTCTTTCTCATGAATGCAAACAGTAGTTCGACCTCCACCTCACTGAGCCATCACAGCATCTTTCTCACCCTGCTTCTCTCATCTCTCACCCAGTCAGCTCTCTGTTGAGCCCACTGGCTTATCAATATTCTTATTGGCCACATTGGTCATGCTAGGATCAGCCAAGTCTTCGTTTGTATCAATTAGTGACATTTTTATGAACATACATACAGAGAGAATATTTACATTGCAGTATTTTGAGTCAAGGTGAAATTCATGCATTTGATCTGATGTGTTTTGACCTTAAACCATTCAAAATATAACAAGGATATGGGCAGATATAATGTAATTATAACGACAAATGTGTTGTAATATATATGCACTACAGTCTAAGAAAAAAAGCTTTCAAATTAATACTTTTATTTGTCAGGGATTCATTAAATTGATCAAAATTAAGATATGTTTAGTGTTATGAAAGATTTCTATATCAAATAAATGTTTTTCTTTTCAACTTTCTAAGAATCCCAAAATGGTATCATGGTTTCCAAACATATTAAGCAGCACAACTGTTTACATCATTTTAAAACATAATATATATAATTATTTATACACACACACACACACACACACTTTTTGAAATATATTAAAAATTGTATTTTCAGTTGTAATATTTAAAATATAACTTTTTGTACTGTATCTTTGATCAAATAAATGCAGCCTTTGGTTATCATAAGAACATTAAAATCTTCGTTCAAAACATTAATGCCCTTTAAACTTTTAATCTTTTGAACAGTGGTGTATATATAATATGAAAAATGGTTTATTTGTAAAATAAATAGAAAAATATACATATATTTTGGATGGGAGTGAAATAAACATTAGCATACTGTATGAAATAATTGCATAATAAAAGTATCTGTGCATTTGACTAATATCATGCTTGTTATTGAATTCCATATTATAGTAATCTTATACCGGAATAAAACAAATTGAAAGACTTGAAAATCCTTATATTAATATTTTGAAAGACAAAAGTTGACATTTTGACATTTTTCTATAAGATTAAAGTACAGATAGCATGGTCATATAACCAGCATCAAAAATTTGTATTGTATGTTAAATGCCAAACTTGTTACAAAAAAGATCACAGATCACTTGAAATCCACACACAAGAATATTTCTTCCCTAACTCATTGCTAATTTCCATTTTCATATGTACATGAGATCTCTGCCATATTTCAATGCATGCTTGTATCTTTGTTTTCTGTACATTTATTGTGTAGGTTTGATTTTTTTTGTAAGTCTTTCAATTTTTGTTCTCAGTGTTCTCTTTTTCTTTATTTGATTCATTATAGTTTTGTTTGAGTAAAACTTTGTGTATAAACATTTTCTTGCTTGTCCATCCATCAAAACATTAATTTTCCGTCACATCATTTATCACATGTCTCAATGTTGTCTTGAACAAAAAGCCTCCTTTTATGTTGAGTATCCTACATGTTGCATTTACATGTTGTTGAACAAAGAATAAAATCGTATCAACCTAAATTGTTTGGTCTTTTGTTGTATCATCTGCACGTTTTGTTGCTTGAGTCCATGGCGTGAGTGTGAAATGTCAGCATGCTTGATAATCGGATACAGAAGTCTGGGACTGTTTTCCAAAGACAAAATGCTGCTAAGATCTAGTTTACAAACACCACAGGCTTTAACAGATATGAAAATGTCTTTTTCCTCTAAACGAATGCACATTTAATGGTTTAATGTCAAAACATTTAAAACTATTTATCAGTGTTGCAAACCATAAATGCATTATTTATTTACAACTTTATATAGCTGACCTTCACTGTTAAAGCTTTTGGAACGTAGATTGTGTGATCCAAAAAAAAAAAAGAAGAAAGATATGTTACAATTTAACATTTAATCCTACACATTTTCAGGAAACAGGGTGCCACCAGATTTTCTGATGTAACCGACTTGCTTCAATGCATATCTTTAAGACGTATCTGTCATAATTTTATAAACACAGACATATCCGACACCATTTGAATTCAGTTCTTCATTTCATACATGAATAGAACAACTTTGTGTGTGTGTGTTTTACGTTTATCTCTCCCGCACAGCATCCAAAAGTGAACGTGAGTAGGTTTTTATGTTCACAGCCCAGCATGAAAGAAACATCACTCTGTACTGTATGTGCACAATAAAACTGTAAGCCGTGTATGGAATGGCTCCACAATGGCAACAGAATTCTTGCTGGGTCATATGGCAATGAATGCTCCTTTCTGTTGTAATGAAGCTTTTCATCCACCAGATGGCAATGATGCACCTGTGCTTAGGAAGGCGACGGCTCGATTACACGCCGCAGTATTGCAGGGGAACATTTTGTTTTTCGCTGAATGCAACATCATTAAAATGTCCCCTCTCTAACCACTTGCTTTATACAATCTTAGCAATTCCTGTTGATTCACATTAGCATTAGCACATTATCATGCCCGTTTTGTGCATCTGAAAGTCCTTTTAACATGTTTTTTTTGCTGTCAGAACAATGGACTAGAATAGAATATGCAAAGGAAACCTGTTTTTTTCTGCATGTTGGCTGATTACATATAAACTGTAAATTAGATCATTTGTCAGGCACACGTTCATCAGCATACTGCAGTTTTTTTTTTTTTTTTTTTTGCAACTGAAGACTTTCACTTTACATGCTAAATCAACGCATCAGTTTCATTACTCTTATTATTATTAATAACATTATTTTGAACCGATGGTATGGTAACTCAAGAGTGCAAACCCTTCCTAAGAATGGTAAAGCATGTCCTGTTACTAAAGCCTTTGCTTTATTAACAGAAGCCATCGACCACGTTCTTACCTGTTTGATTGTTTTCGCTTTTCTGTTTCTTGCTTTACAAAGTTGGTTTCACCAAAGCAGATCTACAAGGTATATAAGGTTCAATTCCATTCCATTCAAGCTGCTGTTTGTCTTGTGCCGGTTTGTTTTGTACTCTTCCCAATACCCAGACATTAAGCGGACACTTGCTGGTTCACTGTAACAATGTCTTGGTATAAAATGGTTCACTTCTTTCTTAAAGACAATGCCCTTGTGTTTATCTCTGAAGGTCGTGAGACTTGCAAAGTGAGAAGAGAAAAATAATGATTGCAACTGAGAGTCTGCATTAATAAAACATGAGCCCTCTTGTATAATTAAGTCCCCACGTCCTGTTTTGCTGTATCTTGTCCTGTTTCTTTCTCTCTTTTTTTTTTTTTTTTTTTTTTACACTAATGACATTCAGCTGAAAGGGGAATCAGGCTTAGGAGAATCCATTAAATATCTCACCATGGGTTACTTCTCGCCTGTCTTTAGAAGCACTGAACAGCAATACGATTAGCAAAATAATTAATAGAATGAGCATGAAAATCCGTCTGGAAATGTCGGCACGCTACCGTAGACTTTAAACTCAGATAGTGTCCCACTGAGCATGTAAACTTGGGACAGATGTGATTTTGACTTTATTATTTAAGCAATATCACAAATAGGAGTGCTTGTTGCTGAAGTGTGTATCGTTGCAGCTGTTATTCGGCTGTAGGTAAAAAGTTACTTTATTTTTGCTCCATTTTGGGTCATTCCTGTTATGCAGTGCATACAGAGCTTTACAACAATAGTGAAAAAAAGTAATGTACTTGAGCACTGAAATATTTTTTCATGTTTTGCTGTGCGTTCGCCCAAGGGATGAAAAATAAAAAAATAAAAGCCTTCACTTGTGATAAAAGAAAATTAGCTGTGATTTTCATTTTTATTTTTAAAATCCTGAGTTTCTTATTCAGTATAAAAACATACACTACCGTTCAAAATTTGGGAGTCAGTATGATTTTTTTTTTTTTAAAACAAGAAATTAATATTCTTGAGCAGCAAATCAGCATATTAGAATGATTTCTGAAGGATCATGTGATGGCGTAATGATGCTAAAAATCCAGCTTTGCATCACAGGAACAAAATGACATTTTAATATATAAATCATTTGTTTTTTATTGTAATACTGTTTCACAATATACTGTATTGTATATTTGATAAATATATTAATTAATTTTAAAAAAATACAAACTTACTTACCCCAAACTTTTGATCAGTGGGAACATGACAATATGCTGCATAATTTGAAGGACCCGTATCAGCACTTTTGAAACACCGCTTGTTTAGTCAAATTAGTGGACTGGAACTAAGTTGTACAATCGATTGCTCCTCAAACATGTAAATCGGTACTGAAAAAATTTAACCAAAAATACTCTAATTCTCTCTGAACTAATGGCCAGTTTGCATAATGATATGTTTGACCTAGTGTGCTATTATGACTAAACAACATAGGCTCACTGTGATAATTCTCTCAGATTTTCAATTCGATATCACATTTGCCATTTTGATAGCCAAAATTGGGGTGAATCATTTTATGTTGAACTTTTACATAGTACTGAAGTTGCACTTTGCGTTGCACAGTAAATGCGCTTTTAGCCTTCTTTTGCTCCCTTCTTTTGTTAAACTCAAGTTCATGTTTGTGGTTAATCTCTTGTTTTCGCAGTTGTATTTCACAAGAAAAATGCACTCAAAGCCAGTTTATTTGCAATTATCTTGTTAACACGGTTAATTCAGTGGGAATGCATTCTCCCTCTTACTCTAAATTGGGTAATGAGCTCTATTGTTCTTGCTGCATTCCCTCAAAATGAACCCAAGTGTCCCAAAACACGGGATGTGTTTGGAACACACTCAACTTGACTGCACGTGGCTGGTGTGCACACTATTGTTCTTAACATGTGTAACAATAGTACATACTGGACTATGTACACATCTCGCTATTAAATGTTGTCATTGACCTTTGTTCCCCTGTGCAGATGTGAGAAAGTTCATGCTTGGCCCTACGTCTGAATCTTCTTTTGTAACAAGCAATGTTGAATATGTCTAGAGTATGATGGTTATTACTAAAATCCAGTCGTTTATACGGAATGCCACGTTTGTTCAACAGCTTTCGGGATGTTTTTTGAGTACCTCTACTAACCCAAAACTGCATGTATACTGTAACACACACACCTGCATGGAACCTTAACAGCATGACGGGACGTTTGCTCCCAGTATTACATTGCTCTGCTTTGCTACCATAGGTCCTAGCACTACATGCCAAGAAGACTCCTGTGCCAACATGGGGATCTGCATCCAGCAGTGGGAGAACTACACCTGTGACTGTTCAATGACCTCCTACACTGGGACGCAGTGTAATGACCGTAAGTCCCCCTCCGCCTCGTGCCGTTTCCACATCCTCTCTTTCTCTTGTTTATTTCGCTCTTCGTTTCACTCGTTTACACAATTTTAATGATCACTCTTTGACAGATTAATTGAGCACGCTGTAATCCACATAGCAAATGTTAAACAAACACTAATGGTTTTTGGTTGCACAAAAGCTTATACAAAAGCTCATACATTACACACACACACACACACACACACACACACACACACACACACACACACACACACACACACACACACACACACACACTGCATGTACTGAAGACCCATTTGAAGACAACAAAGGTACGTGTTGTTCACTACTCTCTGATGCTCGTAAAATATGCTGTATATTTGTAATATTTAAAATTTCTCTACAAATTATTGAATCAATGTATATGTAGATACATACATACATACATAGACTGTATATACACATATTTAAACTTTACATATTTTATAAAATTCTATAAAAAATAATAATTTATATTACAAAATTAAAATACTACACAATGACTACAAGAGAAGGAACAGTGGCCCCAAAAAGGATTTGAACACTTAAAGCCACATAAAAAAAAAAAAAAAAAAAATATATATATATATATATATATATATATATATATATATATATATCATTTCATGTGGCATTTATAGAATTGGCACAATCACACTGACTTTATACATCAACTGAAATATCACCAGGCGATCATTTTGGTTTAAAAAATGATTCGCAAAAGTGTTAGTTCTGCGACAAGGTCCTTTTGTTTGCTAATGCATTGATTTGATTATCTAATAGAAAGATGTTTATACATCTTTAACTGTGTCCTAAGTTTCTAAATCATTTACGATGCCACTATATTGTTATATTTATCGGGAATTGCTAAGTGTGATATTAGTAAAGATCTGATAGAAAGTGCCATGAAACTTATAACCATTAGAGAGACAAAATCATTAAGTCTGCTCACAGCCGGCCCTTTAAAGTTCAAATCCTTAATCACTTCACTGAACCCTTAATGGATTTAATCAGATCTGATTATGTAAACGGTGGGTGTTGAGAGTAAAAATATAACACTGCATGGGTAGGCCCATATCACAAGACACGGTTGATCTATTCAGATGAAACTTTACATTGCAGGTCAACATGTATCATATCTGTCCTAAAAGCCCAGGAGAACCAGAATCAATCAACAACAATGCACTTCTACCATGAACAGTCACTCTTTATTCTATAGTCATAATGATGCAATTCTTTTGACATCACTGCCACAATAAAAGGTGTTATCTTGAGTCGGTGGAGATAAACAGCATCCCTACAGACACAGAAAGCGCCTCGGTGAGAATGTGATATGACTGTGATTGCCTTCCTCCCCTCCACCGCAAGAACAACACAGTTGACCTTCCAGAGATTGAAGACTGACATGCATAATAGTACTTCAGCCTGCTGCTTTGACACATCGTATTTTTGTGAGGGGCAGCAGTGAATCAAAAGCATGTTGGTGAAGATAGGGACAGACTTAATTGAATAATGCAGAAAGAGTGATGTGTGTGTGTCGGCTTTGTTAGTCTGGGAGAATATCTGACTTGCTGCTGTACGGGAAAGAAATTAAAGGACTGTTTTTGTAGCCGCACCAAAATTCTTGCTTCTATTCTTAGGGATATGAAAGCTTATTGGTTTAGTATTCAGTCTGGTATTGTGCTACAGTATACACAGATATCAGGGGCGTTTCCTCCGAGGAGACAAGGGAGGCACTGCCTCCTAAAAAAGTAACTGTCCAACAGCGAAACCAGCGGGTAAAGTTACAGCGGGAGGCCGCGTATCTCTTGCCTCCCCTGAGCCCATTAAGTTTTAACACCCCCTAAAGTGTGCTCTCGGTTTGGTGGGGGGTAATTGAGAACGAATGGGGGAAGTCACGTGAGGAGGTAATGCCTCCATCGTGCTATGATGAGATATCACACAGCAGTCTGAGGACAACAATGCCAGGCCAACAGCGTCAGATCTGAAGTTAGGGTGCTGATGGCGATCGCGTAACCCGCCCAAACCACTAACCCTACCCTTCACTATAATTATAAGCTCAACGTTAATGAATATGATCGCCACCCATCCACTGAACCTAACCTTAATGACGCTATAAGCTTCACCCCAACACCGGTTTGAGACTGCTGTCCTGGTGCTGTTGTCCTCAGACTGCTGTGGCATATGGTTCTGCAGTTGGTCATTATTGGCTAGGATGGTTGTGATTGGATACGATTGGTTTGTGCGATAAATCCCGCCTCTTGTTTTTGTACTAAAGTAGTAAACAACTCAGCGACTTAGTTATCACTGCTTTGTAACATCAAAATCAAACTTGAAATGGCCTGAAAACATGATGACATGATGATGGTGTTTACCGAGCTTTGTTGATCCAAAAATAAGTTGAGTCAACTATTAAAGATAACAGCTGAACAGAGGTTCACATATATTGTTTAAATTGTTACTGCCTTTAGTTGTTATTTTGGAATTGATGTAAAAATGCTTCAATTGAACATTAATTACATAATGTAAAAATACAAAATAGATTTGTAGTTTATTTGGTTTCTATTTTTTTTTAAAATTAATTTAACCAGAAAAATGTGACAACATTAAGTGTAACTGGGACACTATTTAACCTCTTTAGTTCTCTATTTTGCACTATACAACACACATTTAAAACCCTGATGTTTTTCCCTTATCTCAGAACACTGCACGCCACTAGATGGCTCATTTAAAAGAGGTGTATGAGGCATGATAGGTCATTTTGCTGAGTTACAAATGAATATAGAGCCTTAATAATGAATTTAATGTCCATAGACGAAACAGACTATTTCTTATGGGACGCTTATGTATTTGCAGACTGAACCTCTCTAGTCGCTATTTAACACTAGGTGGCAGTAATGTTTTAGTTAGAGACCAGCGAACACAGAAGTCTTTTGTGCCAGAACATCTCATAAAATGTGAATGTTTGAATAATGCATTATTATATAGCACCCTCGGTTCTGAGTATATAGTTTAGGAAAATGTATTCTCACATGTTGCTTACTCACAATTTGGCTGAGATTTCTTTCTTTTTTTGCAGATTTTTTGCAGTCAGATTTATATTCATATTGTTTGTGGGGTTTTCTGCTTTATCTTCATTCTGCATAACTTAGCTAATATCTTGTGCAGCTGATATTTAATGATGTGGTTGTATACTTTAATTATCCTATCGCAATAATTTGCCCTTTGAAATGTCAAATCATATTACTTATAAATAAGCTTCCACTCAGCAAAATGTAATCATTTATTTATCAGTCATGCTTTTTGTTACAACTGTTTTTGCAGCATTTTATCTTGTGGTCTGTAATAGATAACTGAATTTGTTTATCTCTGCAATCAGAATTAGTATCTGCAGTAGTTGATCTTTTCCTAACAAAACAGAACTTTACATTAGAAAGATCATATTTTCTAGAGTAGTTGTTATAATCTGGTTTTGCCCATATTACCCAGATTTTTCATATCATATGGTGACCCAACAGAGCACCAAAACAGCTTTACAGTCAAAAGTAAATAAAATGTTCTATTTTAAAAATCCTATCCATGATTAAATGGTTAGTTGCATTAGCATTATCGTTTTTAAGCATCTTCGAGTACCTTGAAAAAAGTATGACTCTGCATATTGCATTTGAATATATAAAGGAATCCATTGCTAGAAAAAAACACTCGATATGATTCACTGAATCCAGTGATCACTCTTACACTAATTGGATGTTTCACTGAAGGAGGCCAGTGATCATCAAAATGCTTTTAGTCAGAATATAAAGCAATGCCCTTGGACCCTAAATTAAGATTAAAACCGAGTGCAGTGTTATTGCATTAGACAAGAGCTTGTGTAGGAATGAGATGCATTCATTGCCTCTTTCAAGCAGCTATAGCTAAACAAACACCAAATTGCAAGCTGCCCCTCGAATTCCAAGTCTTTGCTTATTAATTTGGACACACTCCGCAATCACGTTGATTGAGCTGCAGTAATAAATGACTGGTTAGAAGCTCCATTGGCTGTTAAATGAACTCGTGGCAAATGAATATTGCTTAAAGGAATTTACCAGCATCCGCTAGACTAGTGTGAGTTTCTGTCTGAGAACGGAGCTGTTTATTCAGAGGTTTAAACGGCCTCGTTTCATGGAGACTTCTTTTAGTTCCTGAAAGCAAAGCAGTCATGGGCTCAAACACACGAGACGTTCACAAATGGCTTTTGACGGAGCTGTTCTACGCGCTTGCTTATGAATTCCCTCAGGTTTTACTGAAGGTGCCTGTCATTTTTTTCCTGGCTGAGGGCCCTTGATGGCCAGGACATGATGTATCTCCACATAGCTTCATACTTTAGTCGAGTTTTAGATGTGGGGATGCAAAAAAAAAGTCAAGGTTCTTGATGATCCTGTTTTATAAGCTAAAACTTCTGAAGCGGTTTACAAATTGCCTAGTTAAACAACAAAGCAATTCTTTTACTTTCTGTTTCCCCATGACATTAATTATCATGGTTAACATGAAATATTCCTTTGCACAATTTAAATGATACCCCTCGGCATTCTTCCATTTTTTTTTCCTCCCATGTCCAACATTTGTTTCATAAATATATAAATTAAACGACAGATAGACAAATAACATGCTGGAGGGATGGATTTGTTTTCCCTCATGTGTGTCTGACATGAACAGAGTCTCGGTAATTAAGGACCATCTTTTTCTCTGTCTTTGCTGGAGAGGAAAGAGGAGGAGGATGCTTCACACCCCTGCTGGTTGTGAGACTTCATCAAAGCTGTGTTCTCCTCACTCCATTAGAAACAGGAGAACCCGTCTGAGCCACGCCATCAATTATGATGGCAACAAAAGCAAAGGTGCACCTTCTGCTATCTCGTCTCCAATGTAGTGTTAATCAGACAATGCGTCTCAGAGGAGAGGGAGAAATGCATTAGAGATGGAGAGAAGGCCAATGCAGGCTTAAATATCAGGAAATGTTTTGCAATTTCATTAACTGATGTGTAAATGCTTTGACTAGAATTATGAAATGACTTCCTGTACTGCAAATTACTTTTTTTTTTTTGTGGTGCTTACTTAGGGTTAGAGGTTTGAACAAAAGGAATAGGCTAGTAAGGGATAATGTACAGTTAGACGGTTATTATCGCAACCCAAAAAGCTGATTGGTCTTATCACACTTGATGTGCTGCCTTAAATTTGTAAGTACAATCAACTTGGATGTTTAAGTTATTTCAACTTAAATTATATTACACAGACTTAAAAAAAATAGTTGAATCTTGTATAACTTGTTTAATCATCAAACTTATTTTGATGAAAAAGCAATGTAAAAATATATGTTGTCATAACTTATTGATAATAAATGTTTTTACAGTGTACTCTGCTACTTGCCAAACTATTTGAGGATGAAATATTTATTTTAGTTTACCTGCATACTATCTTAAAGCTTCCTCTAAAATAGTTCACTTAACGTTTAACAGACAACCTAACAGCAAGAAAAAGCACCACAACAATATTAAAGTCGACATGAAACTGAAGTTGTGGTAGTCTTTTCTTTCTTTTTGTGATGTATATGCAAGTGAAACGGCTTCTCGAGAAAAAAAAAATGTAGGACAAGACTTGATTTTGTCCATCAGGAATTGATGGATGGTTGTGGTTTGCTATTGGTCGATATCATGTGACTGACAGGTTGTCCCGCCCTCCCTCGTGCCAGTAAACATGTCATCACAGAAGAGAGATGTTGTTGTTGCAAGAGGGAGGGAAAGTTATTTTGATGAAAGATATAACACTTTCACTGCTATCAATAATTGATGAAAATAAATGATGGATAAATGGAAAATGGCAAAAGTTGCATTTGTATGAACAAAAAAATCATAAAAGATTGTATTAATGAGTTCAACATTTTTTTTTACAATAAAACAATCTAAGCATATAAATACAATGATATTGTACAATGATGACACAATATAGGACAGCAGCCTCATAAATTTTATAAATGCACGATAAAGCAAAAACACACCCGATTCAATTTCAGAATCTTTATTTTAAAGTAAAGTAAAGTAAAAGGTAGTCATCTTGCTTCGACCAAAAGTACCACTTCCCAACTTGTAATTACAAGCTTCCCAGGAGGACTTAAACACATCATTTCCTACCATGTTTTTCCAACGCATTCTCATCCTTTGGCGTCATATGTCGCGCCATATGACAAAACGGCGAAATACTACGCACATGGCACCCTTTATCGTCAATATAACACGCACTGTGATGGGTAGGTTTAGGTGTGGGGTAGGGTCTGCGTCTCATATTCACGCTAAAGGATGCCAGTCAACTTTATGACGCCTTGGGTTCGCGTGTTATATTCACGCTAAAGGGTGCCATGTGCGTAGTATTTCGCCGTTTTGTCATATGGCGTCACATATGCCGCCAAAGGATGAGAACGGGCTCGTTTTTCCGTCTATAGTAGCAGGATCATCTGGCTAGTTCTTTTTTTAAGACTCCTGTTAAATTGCAAGAATACTGCATAAATATTGCTGGGATTTATAACAAATCAGTGTGCACAGATAATCTATAATATATTACAATAAAATAAAAAGAGAGAAAGAAAATGAAAAGAGGAGAAATTGTATATAATGTATGTAAATATTTACAAAATGAAGATTCCTAAACGAGGTTTTTGCAAGAATGTAGAACTGTTCTGAATCTAAAGACCCCTTTTCCAACATAAAGAGCTTTTTGTGCAATGGGAAGGTCTTCGTGGAAACACAGATGCCAATAAAGAACCTATATTTTAAGTACAAAAGTATAAAAATATATATTTGAACTATGGAGAAATCACCATATATCATAATAAAAGTAAAGACAACAGCAATGCTTGCTTTATCTTTCCATTTTTTTATATAAATCTTTTCTTAAGGTTTTGACATCGAGTAAAATTTTTTTTTTTAATGTTATTTAGAAATTTACTTTTAAACTGTCGAACTCAGCACCAGAAAACCTTGGTGTTTGTTTTGTACAGTTCATAAGAATTGGTCATCAGATTTCTTGGCTGGTTTGTGGACAGCCATAGCTCATGCTGTGCTATCTGGGTGGGGCTGTTTCTGTGAGTCTGAGTTAAAAATGCTGTCGTTGATGAAAAACCTGAGGTGGCGGGAAGATGAATCGCTCATGTGAGTCCATATTCATCACCAAGGTGTCCCGCACTTCCGATGGCCCCTGACACAAGATAAAGAGCTGTGAGACAGGGGAAATGACCTCATCTGACAGCCTCAAATAGAACCAACGGCACAATGGAAATGGATTGGAGCGTTCACAGGAAATATTACCGTACGCTGTATTCATGATGTGTGGTACGATAATGCTCTGCCCTCTTCAGCCCACAGATTGAATTGGCAGCGCTTTTTTATTTTATTTTAGTTTACGGTGAAGCACGAAATGATGCCGCTCTGAAGGAGCTGTCTAAAAAATACAGCCGGATCAATAGAGCGAAGGTTTAATATCCTTAATTTCTTTCAATCGACCTGCTGGCCCTCTTTCTGTCAACAGAATTATATACTGTATGAGTTAGTGCAGTGTGTGCTTTATTTGCCGAATTTACTTTCTTTTAATTGCTTTTGTTTATAATGACTATCCATTAGTCTGTGTACAGAAGAGCACACTTTGTTACGAACTCTATAGCTGCCTCTTTCAAATTGATTTCAATAGTGCTATGATAACATGTTTCTAAGCTAAGGTCAAAAGACAGTACTTTTAAATGCACTATTAGTTTCGAATTAAATTAGTTTATTTATGATAAACATAATCTTGTTTTGTCTGGCATTTTAGATTTATTGTTCACTGAGCTTATTACAATGTATTCTCGAATTGGCTTTGAATGATGTAGAGTGTTGTGGAACCTTACTTTTGAAAGTAATGCATTACAATATTGTGTTACTCCCTAAAAAAGTAACTAATAGTTACTTTTTATGGAAAGTAACGCATTCATTTACTTACGCGTTACTTTTTTTTCTCCTGGACTGCTTACTTCTTTGTTTTTTTCTTATAACAACAAAAAGTTATATTTTTGGCACATGTAAAGGCCCTTTAACTCCTAAAGTGAAATGAAAAAGTCAAAGTCTGAAGTAAGTTTACACCTGCATAGTGGCAAACCTTACAGCTGTGCTGCCATTCTGGATTGCAGAAGAACACTCAACACTCTTACTTCAACAATAATAACAACAACAACAAAAAGAAACTCAAATTTGATGCTAAACTAAAGTTATTTTTGCTTATTACTGGTTGAATTGGATCATCAGAGATCAGCAGCAAAGACACTGGTTAATAAAGTGAGATTAAATACATAAAGGCCCCGTTTCACAAACAGGGCATTTAAATAGCTTCTATAAACGTGCCTTAGAAAAAGACTTTAATAGTGTTTATCTTGAGACAAAACACTGTCAGTGAAATATTTTAAGATATGCCAGTGCAAGTTGCAATTTTGCGTTACTTATTTGAAAGAGTAACTCCGATATTTTATTGTAAATTTAAAAGTAATGTGTTACTTTAGTTACTTGAAAAATGTAATCTGATCATGTAACTTAAGATACTTGTAATTAGTTACCTTCAACAATGATGAAGAATGTCTTAAAATTTGAGCCATATGAGGTGAAGTATGTATAATAAACATTATTTACCTTTTGGAACACTCCTCTGATGCCTTAAAATGCTATCATATGTCTTAAAATGCTATCCTTTGTAGGTACCTCACTTGGTTTCGAAGCAGTTTAAGTGTAGAGAAAATCCAAGATATTCTTTATTTAATCTTCTGGCCGTTCGGTGTTCAAACCTTCCCGATAACATTGAAAAATAACGTTGGTATTACTGTAATAATTGAGGCTTTATGTGTTTAGCACTAGACACCTTCAAGGCCTCCATAAGCCTTAAAACCGGAATGACTTACGGTTGTATTTAGAGGAACGGACAGGAACCGCTTCAGTTGAAGCAAGTTTATTTGATCTCTCGCAATTCCGCTGAGAAAACCATGAAACACAATAAAGGATCTCAGCATAATCTATTCATTTATCTTTTTTTTTTTTTTTCTCTCTCCAGGACCTTAGTATATTCTTTGAACTCCTCTGCGTCTCAGCTAGAACGTACGAAATCAATCCCGAATCAATACTGTTGTCTGATACCTTTATTTGACCATCTCTGTGCGGGCTACTTGGGATTGCGTGTAACCAACAGATGCGCCTGACACGACCATCAAACAAGATTGCCAGCGAGTGACTTCATTCAATATGGCTCGTAAAGAAATAGTAGTGTGCAAAAATCCATTTTTGGTCCGGCAAGGTGACCTTGTGGGAGGGGAAGTGGTCTTTGCTTTAAGGCTTAGTCACTCAAGTGGAGCCATCCATCACTGCGCATTTCCAGGAAAAACAAATTATGCCCCTGTACCAGCACATAAACGTGGCCAATCAATATTTCTGCCCTACCTCAAATGCCACACATTTTACACCATTTCTAATCATCTTGTTGTCTTTCCACCCCTGCCAGTTCAATGGAGTGTATCATAGCCATTTATTTTTCTTCTTTTATTATTATTATTTTTCATGTACGGTTGTTAAAATGTGTGGCATCACCTTCCATCTTCTGAACTAATCGGTTTTGTTGCTTGAATCAATTGTATTCTGCTTATAATAAATAACCGTTTTGAGGTTCATTATTATTGTTTATTTATTGTATTTTGCTTTGCTTATTATGAGGCATATTGAACATGTTATTATTTATACCACCACTCCTCCACTCTGGGGACCGCTTTTTTTGTTTGACAGTATATAAAATTATCTAGAACATAATCTTTTTTTTTAATAGTGTACTGTAGATATGAAATAAGTTTTTTATTATTATTTAAATTTCAGATTTCTTTTCATATTACATCTGAATCCAATATGCATATCAAAAGTGAGCATCCTTAGTCCACAGCATCTAAATTAGATGTTTAAACCCACTTTTACAAACTAAGTAAATAAAAGTGGAGATATAGAAAAAGGATTTAACAAGAGAAAATTGTGATAAAGGCCCACGGTCTGGTTAGAGGAAAAACTGGTGCCTTTTCTCCAGGATTTAAAAAAAAAATCAACTCAGATTGGCTTTTCCAAGAAGTCATCTGTTTCATGTTGCCAGAGAATCGTTATGTGGGACGTGGTCAAAGCTCTTCTCTCCTCCTCTCTTATCTGCACAATCCTGCTCTGATTGAAGCAGTAACTCAACTGCCTTTGATCAGGTTGTGTGTCACTTAAGACTCCTCTGAATGGAGTCTCATCTTCCTCATCCTGCAGAGTTCCAGGTCGGCTTGGGCTCTCAATCAAAAACACAATTAGAACAGCATTAAAAAAAGACAGGGCAGCTCCGTCTTATCCATACAATCAGCTGCCTTTACCTTTCTCCATTCATCTTTCTCTTTTTAATTTTCTCTTTTTTTGTTTCACAGCACGTCAGTTTTTTTGTTGAAGTATTAACCATTGATCGCATCCGCGCTCCTACATGTAATGAATGAAAGCAGGAAAAGCAGATAGATTAGCTGCTACAGTCCAGCAGGCAGGTTTATTCATTTTTTTATGATTTTTTTTTATTATGATATTTATTTTGTTTGGACTAGATATCTGCATTCACCTAACGGTACAGATCGGAGATGAATTTGGTTGCTATGTGATGCAATTTCTTAAATGCGTCCCTTTGGCTGCTCACACTGTCATGGCAATGAGGAAGATTGTTCCCGGGAAGACGGGCAGCACTTTTGGAAAGCATTAATTACCACAGAATGGGACCATTAATCAGAGCTGTCTATGCCAGACAGAGCAGAAGGCAGCAGAAAAGGGCTTCTCCTCTCGGCTTCTGGGCTGAATGACTGGAGGTGTTCTTATGCATAGTACCCTAGTGCACAGGAGGACTGCAACCAAACTAGAACATTGACATAATGAAGACAGATTTGCTTTGGGGACCATAGCATTTCATATATGTTGACAGCTAGGGACAAGGAGGACCTTACTGAAATTCCACTACATTTTGCCCTTTCCTTTTCATCTTTTTGAATCATTGCAAATGTAAAAACAGCTATCACCTATACTGATGTCACAGTCTCTATATTTTAAAGCCTGGTATTGACAAAAATATGACGAGTATATATATATATATATATATATATTAAGTAGGGATGTCAATTAAACTTGTTTATTTGGTATAATTAACAAAAAAAAAAAAGGAATTTTCCTCCTATCTGAATGTTCAGCATCACTGCAGGCACCTTTTTCTTTCCAATGCCACAAGTGCTGCCAATGTTTAGTTAATTCAACTAAACAAGAAGTGCATGCTAATTCTGTCAATATTGTGCGAATGGAGACAGACTTGTAATGAACTTAATTCATTTGATCCAGTTGAGTTAATTCAATTCAAACTACCTTAAGGACCCCATGGAATCTTTTAATGAATGGGGTTTTCTTTCTTATATCGACCTATTCAAATGGCCAGAGTTGTTTCCTAACTCTGTTTTTAAATAGGTCAAAATACATACATAGAATAAAATACATTCATTAAAACAAATTTCAAATGTGTATTTTTATTGTATGGACTGTCAGAAATGATATCGTGTGTCATATGTCAGTAGAGGAATCGCAGACATCCCTCCTGTCCTGGAAGTTCCAGGAGTCTCCCACATATAGAGCGGTGCAGGGATGACACATTTTTGTACGCTAAAACCTGGAAACGAGTTATCATTTTAGCACTTCCAGTTCCATCGTCCAGAAGTCAATGGGTTTTTCGAATGGATTTTTAGTTAAATGACTCAAATAAGGTGTGTTGAACATGAGCTCAAGACACTTTCACGTTTTATTCTACAACATAAAATTCATCAGTATTACCCCACTCATGATTTTTTAAACCTGTTTCGTGTCTTGAAAAAGCTTTTACCTACCTTTAGCTTTTTACTTCTGGTGATTGTATTTAGGCTTTTAAAGTTACTGTTTTATTAATTCACTAAAAAGTAATTTGCTCACAAATCAGACTACACTATAGTCACACTGTTTTTGATTCACTAAAAAGAAGTGGCATATAAGAGTCATTTGTTCTCTAATCGGACTACACAGGTCGCACTCTATATTTTTGATTCTCTAAACAGAATGACTTATAAGAGTCATTTGTTCACTAATCCGACTACACAGGTCGAACTGTATGTTTTTGATTTTCTAAATGGAATAACTTATAAGAGTAACTTGTTTCTGAATCGGACTACACTGCACCACTACCATGAAGATGTACAGGGCGGGATATATCAAAGGACTAGTCTCACCAGTAGCTGTAAATCATAATTTAATACTTGCTTTTGTAGTCGGGTGCTTCATGTAGCTCAAACAGTGGAGCAAGAAGTGATGAAATATGTATCTTGAATGCAATGTTGTTTTCGATAAAAGCGTCTCCCAAATGGATAAACCCACAAAAGGAGCATTTTGTTTGGATGAAAACCTGAATATGTGTAAATATATGAAGTGTAAGGTTGTAAATGTGTGTATCTGCTCTAAGACAATTTTGTCAACTTCTGGGAGTACACTAGTATATACAGTAGATGACCTCAAGGCTCCCATTTTGCTTGAACTTGACCTGTTAGCAGTGATTTTGGTAAATGCTACATAGAATTCACTTTAGATATTTTTAGTTACTTGAGATTATCCTCATGAATATGGTATTTCACCATCTACCTTCTGCCAATTATTGCAGAGAACGGACAGCTATAATCATATTGAAGACTCATATTGGTGCAGTTCCTTCTGGCTAAACGTTTATCTTCACAAACCACCAATGTGCTAACCTTAAGTGAAACCACTGGCCATTTTAAGCCGTCTTATTACTCTGAATGATTTCTTTTTAGCTCTGGATCGCCTGTTCTTATGAATTTATCTATAACTGGAATCCAAGTACCTTTTTTATTTTCCCATTGTTGCAATAAGCTGAATAAAGCTTCCCTCTGCCAGAATGTATTTTGTTGCTTACGCTAATGTTTTCAGAGATAATAAAGCAGATGCTTTGTTGTTTTTTTAGCATTACTGCAGCATGCATTCAAAAGGAATTTGGCAAATCGCATAGATCTCTCGCATCAGCCGCTTTAAATACTCTGTTTAATGTTGCATCACATCTCTGCCTCTAATTATCGGAAACCTCTCTGCTAGGATAAAATGGATAAGGCTTATTTGAACTTCTTCGAGGCCTTTTCTCAAGCAGTTTCAGCTTGGCTCTGTTAGTATGCACTAGCTGGGTGGAATTTCTGAGTGATTTCACAATCTCGCTAGAATTTTTTTCCCCTGATTTACAAAGCTCTTGCTCACTTCTGATGTCATTATGATGTCATTACTTTTCCCCCCTAGAAGGACGTTTGCAGATTCAATCCATCTTTAAAGCATCTGTGCACACGTATATCCACCTGTCCGAACTCTTGTCTCCATCCCACATATATTCTCCTGCAGAGAACTGATTTACCATCAGCATTTTAATGGCCATTCACTTTGCAGCCAGCACCGGCTAATGAGTCCACAATAATTAGTTGAGGTACGTTGAGCAGCACCAGTAAAAGTCCAGGTGGTGTGACTAATTACAAAGGTGTTCAAGGCCTTACTTACACAAGAACAAGAGAGCAGAGACCCTCTGCCAATGCTTAGCACTCAGTGAGAGGAAGCATTCATTCCCACATTATTGTTTCTGCTAATGTGCCATTTTCTTTAACAAGATGATTTAATATTTGTTTCCTGTCCGTAAGCGTTAAGTATTCCCAGCAAAGTCAGCCTGTCACTTTTTCGAAGACATAGCAAGTGTCATGCATCATGGAACATCTTTATAAACAATCAAGAAATGCTCATTTGACAGGTACGTGTTGCATTAACAGCATTAACATTTTCATGTCTTAAGCCCAAAAAAAAAAAAAAAATGCACAGATGTGCTAAATATACCGCTCCATATTTTTTAAGGTCTCACATCCGAGCTGTCAATTTGGCTTTGGGTACCTCTCAGATCCCTTTGCGCAGGTATTTTTTTTTTTTTTTTTTTAAGTCTCTTAGCCACTTTTTTTAGAGTGAGGAACAGCTTAAGATGAAAGAGGTAGTTCCCTTGCAGGATTATGTAGAATGAATAATTTAAAGTGGAAAAAGAAAGCTCAATTCCGTTAACCTTGTAAGTTATTTATTGTTTTTAGATGGCTGTCATGTTTGCTAATATCCTCCCCAGTCAGCCACAACTGAAAAATGGAAATTCGGTGGAGTCATTTTAGGGACGTCATCTCCGGAATGCATGCAGACTCTGACGGATGACTCGTACAAGGCCGGAGTATTCTGCTTGGGCGAAGGTACAGAAAACCAAAGAAGACTTGAATATTTATGCTTTATTTTTGACCCGGACAAACTTGCACTGTTAAAATGACCACTGAGGAATCCTTCTGACCTGAATGGGAGCATGCATTTGCTTGTCACAAAAATGGAAAGTTAATTTAAAAAGAAATGCCTAACATCATACCATTTATTCATCCTTATTTTGTTCAAAAAAAAAAAAAAAATATTTTTTTGAGTAATGTTTATGCTGTTCTTTTCCATGGTCTTGGTCCAAAAATGCAACATATAAGTAGGCTACCATTAAAATGGTCCGTATGAGTTATATGTTATATAACTTTATTTATGGGTTTATAAATAATATATAATGCATCAAATGAGATTTGAGAGCTATGACAGATGAAGATTTATAAATGTTTGTAAAATTTCTTGAAATTATCTTCAGACGGCTCTCAAATCTCATTCAAATCTAAGCCGCCTGAAGATAATTTAAAGAAATGTTTTAAAAGATTATACATTTTTATCTGTCATAGCTCTCAAATCTCATTGGGCTGCTTATATGGTGTTTTTCCTGTCAATTAAATATTTTTGCCTATCTTATCTCTTTTGTTACATACAGTAAACATTAGAATGTCATACAGGTTTGGAATATTTTGTGGGTGAATGAATGAGATGCATTTTTATGTTTTGGATAACTTGTACTTAACATAGAATCTAGTTCGTCGTCAAAGTTGGTATAGAGGTTGGCATACATGCTTCAGTAAGTTGAGCTCACATGAATGAAATTGATTCCAACTCATGTTGTTTCCCATTCCCAGATCATAAAAACATAATCCATAGTATAGATAGCTTCCTATAAAACCTGGACTTTAAGTAGTGACGTCCTCTCCTCATTGTCATTGTTGAAGGTGATCACTTTGATGCTCAAGAACCTTTTTTTTTTTTTTACTCCTCCCAAGATAATAAAGTTCTTTCACAGTCGTTAGATGAATTTTCAAATCGCTTCGCTGACAGATGGCTTCTTTCAGAGAGTGCTGTGATAAATAGATTGTGATATAAAAGGTGAGACACAGGCCAGTATTTTTATGGTTTGAAGGCGCAAGCTGCTGCAGGTGCAGATGCATGAGAGGAAAAAAGTGTCTGGGTACTAAAACACTATTTCTAGGCCAGGGGAAACATTTTCCAAAGACTACTTGATAAGGGGGGAATGATAAAACTGATAAGAGCGGGTGCACAAAAGAGCAAAAAACATTTTTTGGAGAAAATTGAGGGCGATTTGTATGGACATCAAAGGTCACCCGGGACCAATTTCCGTGCCTTGGCTTTCCTCCCAGTAAAGGAAGAGGTTTGGCTGACTTGTTCACCTTTTGTTTTATTTTATTTATTAAGCACTCACTCAAGGTCAGCATTGGAGGTTGATGCAAACATCAACATCACATTCACAACCGCAGTGCTGCTCGTTTCCAAATAGCTTTCGAAAAGTCACTGTAGCTGTAGGAACAACGCTCTTGAATTTGTAGGTTTATCTTTTTTAAGTCTTGATTTTCCCTTTCCATCCTCAATTCTTTAAGTCATTTATAGATCTCAGAATTATCCACCGCTCGGACAGATCCATCTGGCAGATGTTCCATTGTTTACACAAAGTAGTTCCTCAGAAGTCTCTAGTTTCCAAATGTCCTTTTTGTGTCCTCACCCATGGTCATTTGATAAATCACACTGCCTTTGGTTTATGTGGCGGCC
This sequence comes from Siphateles boraxobius, assembly GCF_051911475.1. Taxonomy (NCBI): domain Eukaryota; kingdom Metazoa; phylum Chordata; class Actinopteri; order Cypriniformes; family Leuciscidae; genus Siphateles; species Siphateles boraxobius. The sequence continues at coordinate 23,832,971 of NW_027508833.1, read as the reverse complement.
CGGTGCCTTTGAAGCCTTTGGAGCTACTTTTGGCACGGTATCACCAGGGTTCTGAAGGACTGGAGGTAAACTGTGCAGCCCTCAGTAATTCGCACATTGTTCCTGGTATTTTCGTTTCCTCAGAGCAAATGGCTTGTCGTGTATCTCCCAGAGAGAGTTTGCCTAGATGGCGCTTGACTGCTCCCTCAGAACCTCTCCTCGATGCCTGGACGGTTCCTGGGGAGTTTTCCCCCGGTCGTATTTTCACCTGCGTTCCATTTCCTCCTTTGCTCGTGAATAATTCATCTCACAGTCGTGTTTGGTCTGAGGCGGTGGGTCTGTTTCTCCTGCAGGTGTAATGAGAAGCAGAAGCGGTGGGCTTTGAAAAGGGTTCTATATGGATGCAGGCCAAAGCTTTACCCTTTCCATGGGTTCAATGTGACTGTAGAGAGAGAGCCAGGCTAAATTTACTCCTAATGTCTCTCTGAGATCACCTTCAACCAGCTCTGTTCGGTAATAAGACCTGTTTACCTCCGCCGCTCGGAGAATCTGCCCAGGCATACGCCGCCATTTTCCCTTGCCTCTTAAGAGGCTGTGCAGTATTTTTTTTTTTTTTTTTTTTGCTTTTGAACTCCAGACCTCATCTTCCTGAAACACATTAGTTATCACGTGGAGTGTAATCTGAGTACATGTGATGTTCCATCCCCCCTAGTGTAATGTGTTTATAGAATATGGCATCCTTGTCAGATCAATAAAACCAACATGGACCGACTCAGGGAGGCAAGCCTGGAAAGCAAACAAAAAGGGCTGGCGTATTATCGTTTCTAATCCTTGTATCGTTAGAACTCCTGCCGAATGTGTGAGACTCAATGTGACATGTTGTCCATGGCACATCTATGTAATCGACAAGTTCATCCGTGCTGTCATCTCAATTGTTCAACCTTGTCGTCTCAGACAGGCCGCCTTTTGGAGGACGAGACTGTGACAGTATGGTACGCGGAATTCATTTATGATGAGCTGATTTGAGATGAGCTTGCTGTAGGTTTTATTCCTTCAGGTTAAACATTCCCTAGAATAAGTTGAGCAGGAGAGACAAAAGACTGCGTTTTTGTTCCTGTCCATATTCAGAATGGTTTGCACCCTATACCTGCGTGCCATCGTTACTGGCGCACTCAGAGTCGCATGGATATACGGATGTGCATTCACAGAACATGTAAATAATTGCCGGCAATAACTGCATTTTGTAGCAAACAGTGAAGGAACATAGGAGGCTATGAGGGAAGGTCAGCCAGCATGAACTGAATTGCAGTTTTTTCTGCTCTGTCATTTTCTCAGACAAAACGTTCTCGACCCTTTATTATTTCTCCTGCTTTCATCTCTTCCACTGAAAAGTGCTTGTGGGGGTGAATTTCATTGAGATTAGCGACTGGATCTTGTTGCACAAATTCTGTTGTGGCTTCTTTTTCGTGACAGTTTCCCACTGACACATGTATTTTGTCTCTTTTAATGTCACCGAAGAACGTTGTTCCCATGCGGTGACAGTTTCTTTTCTTTTTTGTTTGTTTTTTCTTTATATTGTGTTGTCATGAGGAACAAATTTTTCAAATATCTCGCCAGTTAGTTGTCACCTTCCTGTGCAGTAAGTAATGTACTGTTTGTAATGTCTTGTTGCAGCTGTGTTTAAACTAGAGTTTATTCTTTGATTTATTTTATACTTTCGTTCCTAAAACTAATTTTCAAATTGATTTGAATTGAAGTAGCAAGCAGGATGAAGAATTGTAATAATCAAAGAAAAAATTAAAGGGATAGTTCACCCAAAAATGAAAATTCTGTCAGTATTTACTCACCCTGATGTTGTTCCAACCCTGTATGACCTTCGTTCATCTTCGGAACACGAATTAAGATATTTTTGATGCAATCTGAGAGCTGGATCACTCCTCCATAGGCCTCTTGAGGGATTGGAACTTACCGGCCTCGAAGTTTATCAAGCGTCGAGAATACTTTTTGTGCGCAAAAATAAACATAAATAACGACTTTATTTCAACTATTCACTTCCTTCTCTTTGGGCCTCTAGTCAGTTACACTAGTGTAATTGTGTACAGCTACGTCACACGTAGGCTCACTAGATTGGCTGACGCTGGTCATGTGTGTGATGCATGTGACGTACAACAACAGATCATACGCTCTTAAACTAGTGAACTGACACGAGGCCCAGAGAGAAGGAAATGAATAGTTGAAATAAAGTCGTTATTTTTGTTGTTTTTTTGCGCACAAAAAGTGTTCTCGTCGTTTGATAAACTTAAGATTGAGCCACTGTAGTCACTTGCAATATTTTAACGATGTCTTTAATAACTTTTCGAGGCCGGCAAGTTCAATCCCTGAAGAAGCCTATGGACTAGTATGGAGGAGTGATCCAGCTCTCAGATTTCTTCAAAAATATCTTAATTCGTGTTCCGAAGATGAACGAAGGTCTTACGGGGTTGGAACAACATGAGGGTGAGTAAATACTGACAGAATTTTCATTTTTTGGTGAACTATCCCTTTAAAGTGTATATAGGAATGTCATATACAGTATATATATATATATTTATATATACGTATATACCTTTAACCATGTGTTTTGTTACGATTATATGTAACCATTTCCTAGAATCCTGGAATACATATTAGTAGGAATTGGTTACAGATAATCATAACAAAATACATGGTTAAAGGTAAAAAGATAAGCCATAAGCCACAGAAAAGAACTTATTTTACTCACGCACAGAAAGTTGCTTTTCGGACAGCGCGCAATTGCAAATTCAGTTCTCTTCTGCAGCTTATATGGCCAAATACATACAAAATTATGTTAATATGTAACATTTGCATATAAGGCATAAATGAATTTAAAATCTATATATGTTGTTTTTTTTTTGTTTTTTTTATTTCATTTGTTTGACTTTGTATTTAAATCGATGTTGATGTTGTCGTCTTTGTTGTCATGTTTTTGTATGTTAATTTCTTTGCTACTGCAGCAAAACTAATCGCCCCTTGGGGACAAATAAAGGTGAATTGAATTGAATTGAATTGAATATGCCCGTCTTGGCTAGTATTCACGTAAACACTGACATTTATGTTTTAAGTGAACATAAACAGTTGAGAAAGAAAATGCGTTTGTATCAGTTATAATATTATATGGTTATATTATCGTTTAAATTCATACACAGTTAAAGCATTATCGTATCGCATATCAAATATCGTTTTATTTAACAAATTATCACTTTTTTCTTCAATATCGTGCAGCCCTAATTTTTATGTACACAAGCACCTATCATACACTTATTTCAATAAGTGACATTTCAACCATTGCTTATAAATATTATCTGTTTCTCGAAATTCGCCACATGTTGTTTTAGCGGTTATTCAAACTGAAAAGTAAAACGTTATACAACTGATCAATTATTTTTTGTAACTCTCAACATAACGGCACCAAATATGAATATATAGTAAGTGAATTTGAACGTTGGTATCAGTTTTATCTGATATCAACATTTAAAAATTTTTACGTTTTATGTAAAAAATTTGGTGGCCATGGCTCTGTTTATCTATAAGGCAAAACCTCAAATGTCAGTGAAATTTATTTATTTAAGTGGAAATGCATTCTTAATTCAATTCTGAATGGTGTGCAGTCCTGCTCCAAATATTTTCACAGCAACAGAAAGGCAAGAATATCTAAAAATTCAACCGTAAACTACAGGACTATAAATACATAAAAATAACATCCTATAATATAATACATGCAACACAAACATTGCAGTGCATTGTTTCTTATACATATCAAGTCTGTTCTCTTCATGAATGCATTTTAAAATGTGTTGACCTCAGCACCTGTGCATGGGAAGCACTGTGAGCCGTATTTGAAATGCTTACAGAGGAATTCGTTCATTGATTGTCAGCAAAACGTGGCTATGAGACATACACTTTCTTTATGCCCCAATTCTCAATATTTCATCAAGACGGCATTAACCCTTCGCATGATTCAGCTCTTTACCATTCCCATTGCCGTATGGTTATTGCTTCATCGCTTTGCTGTCTCACTCAACCGTGATGCCCCATTAAGAACGCTCATTGCCATTGTCGTATTTCACACAGAGCCCAACTATGCAGGTATAACCAATGAAAAACAATTACCTCTGCCATTTAATAATGACCCTATAGTTAAGATTTGACCTTCCTTGTGATTTGTCTGCACTATAAACAAGAGAATGGCGGCTGTGGGGGGCCGTCTGAGCGGTCATCAGATTTTGATTATCTTAATCTCTCCAAGGGGCTTTATGGCCACGCCGTCGATGAGCAGGATTCAGCAGTTTTCCACAGAAGGTTAAAGACGCATGCTTTTTTTCCTCTCCTGCTGTTCTATTACACGAGCAGCTGGGCCATTTTCACTTGCCTAAAACCCCATAAAATTTTATTTCAGCTTTTCTCAAGGTGTCATGATCTTCAGGTTTGCAGGTGTGATGCCATAATGGATGTGTGCCTGAGCAAAGCTTTTTTTTATTTATTTTTATTTTTTTTATTTTAAGCATTTCGGCACCTCTTTGTAAACACCTGAAGAGTTGTGAATATTAAGTCACTGCATTGGATTTATATGTGAACAAACCCTGAAAGTAGGTCTTAAGCATTTACGACATATTTGGATCTACAGATGGACTTGTATGAAGTATAGAAGTAAATACAAGTGAATATGCTATATACTGTAAATTTGCAGTTTGTGTCTTTAGGGAGATGATTCGCAATTCTTTAAGCTAAATCTCTGATGTTCCCATCTGTGCATCTGCAAATTAAGACAAATAGGCATCAAACTCCTTGAAACCGCTCATGCACACACTACTGTACATGTTGTTGAGCATCTGATGCAGTCAGTTTTCCTTCCTTTGTATGGTTCCTTTATAATGTAGATGTGAAATAAGCAACCATATGCTCTTTTATAGAATTAACCATCAGTTTTAGTGCAACAACAGCCGTCGCCAAACACCTAATTCGTGGGTAGCTGTTGTATGGTGTATCTACTTTTTTTATCTAGAACGAAGGACTCGTGTATTTCTAACTTTTTATTGACTTAATAATGACAGCGGCATCAGATATCAACCTCTGACCTGCAGGAACTAGAAGTCGAGTTGGGTTACTCATGCTCAGTAAGGCAGGGAACTGTATGCCGTCCTCTGGTCGCTGAGGCTGACGTACATTTGTTAAGTCTGCAAGTTCCCTTGGTAGGAACACATCAAAGGGAGAAGGTGTGGCGGACAGCTGGCTATCGGAGACTGTATCTGAAAGATAAATGCATGCATGCCGAGAGCTTCCTCTGGCCCCCTTCCTGTAGAGAGACCAGTGTAATTGAGAAAGATGGCTTCTGCCAGAAAGAGGACACAAAGTCCTCTATGTGCGTCTGTTCCTTTGGCGAAACAAGGTGAATCTTCTTTCAGAGCTTACAGCATTGATGCGCTGAACTCCAGCCATAGCTGTAGACAAATGGTCCCATCTACAAGGAGGTGTGACTGGTGTAAATTATGGGTTATTAATGTTCCTCATTGAATGTGTATTTATATCTCGGAAAAGGTTGATGGTGTTACTCTGGAAGAATGACTTCCGAAATGAGATGAAAGAACACCTTGTTTTCTCTCTGTATCTGGGCATTTCTTTAACTCTTTGCACATTTATGAAGTATTGGAAAATCAGCTTTTTTAAAAGATTAAATTTTTGTGTAGCATTTGTGTGTGTGTGTGTGTGTGTGTGTGTGTGTGTGTGTGTGTGTGTGTGTGTGTGTGTGTGTGTGTGTGTGTGTGTGTGTGTGTGTGTGTGTGTGTGTGTGTGTGTGTGTGTGTGTGTGTGTGTGTGTGTGTGTGTGTTTTTGCGTGTATTTTTTCCCCACTAAAATGTCACCCAAATTTCCAATTACATTACAATGTAATTTCTACCACAACTCAACTATTGTTTAATAGCATTATGTGTTTTTTTTATTATTATTTTAAAAATAATTTCATTTTTTATTTCTTTGTCTGGCTAAGATTAATTTCATAGCTAGCATTTTGAGTGTCTGAAATGCACTCAATTAAACATAAAATTAAATATGTTTTTAGACTTTTTGGATTATTTGGCCAAAAAATGCCTTGTTTGAAAATTATTCACAATAGTTATTTTGCCTCTTTTTGTTCTTGCTTTTTTTCATGTCTCCTTGACAAACAAGTTAACTTTTTTAAAATAATTTATATATATATATATATATATATATATATATATATATATATATATATATATATATATATATATATATATATATATATATACAGTCATGGTCAGAATTAATGGCACTCCTGGTAAATATGATCAAAACTGGCTGTAAAAAATAAATCTGCATCGTTTATCCTTTTGATCTTTCATTCAAAAAATTGCCAAAAATCTAACCTTTCATTGAAGTAAAAGAATTGAAAGTGGAGGGGAAATCACATTATGAAATAAATGTTTTTCTGCAAAACATGTTTCATATTTCATTTCATAATGTGATTTCCCCCCCACTTTCAATTATTTTACTTCAATGAAAGGTTATATTTTTGCTAATTTTTTGAATGAAAGATCAAAAGGATAAACGATGCAGATTTATTTTTTACAGCCAGTTTTGATCATATTTACCAGGGGTGCCATTAATTCTGACCATGACTGTCTATATATAAAAAAGAACATTCCAATTTTACAATTTGTGCAATTATATGAATCTTATTGATAGTCTTTGGTGCAAGATTTGTTGTTTGTGATGGAAGCGATGCCCGTGAAGAATCAAAATTTCACACAATACTTACTGAAACGTTTTATGACCGTTTCACTCCGATTTGATTATTGTATCTTTTTTTTAAATATGTAGTTTTATTTGCTATTTTTATGAAGGATAGTCATATTTTGAGACTGAATGTCTCAGTATGGGAAAAAAGCAAAAAAAACAAAACAAAAATAACCTTTGAAAATTAGCATGGATAAATGTTACTTGGTCAATTTTAATGTGACCTTAAAGTTAAATATGAAATCAGTTTTACTAAACCCCAGGACATAACAGTGACTAGTTGAACTAACTCCCATCTATCCTTGAATCTCACTTGGAGAGTGTAGAGAAAGATCCCTCACGTGTTTCTCGGTTCCCCTGCATTCTCAGCAGATCTGTCAATGTTATCAGAAAAGGAGCAGCAGGAGCTCAAAGCTTCTCACCCTTCTCATGTGTTTCCATCACACACACACACACACACACACACACACACACACACACACACACACACACACACACACACACACACACACACACACACACACACACACACACACACACACACACACACACACACACACACACACACACACACACACACATACACACACACACACACACACACACACTCACTCATTCCCTAAGCCGCCTGAAACGTCTCCTTCCCTCTTTTCTGCCTCGTCGTTTTAGCCTAATTGTGTCGATTCACAGGCAGGGCGAGCCGCATACATAATCAATTCTGATACTCAGACGGAGGATCCCCAGCTTTCCGCACATCAAAGTCGCCAAGCCAGCCAAGACCAGCTGGTTATTCTCACCCAGCCGTCCCACACAGAATCAGCAGGGGAGGACGGGCCGAGGACAAACGTTTGTCACAAGATGCCGGGAATGTTTCCCTACTGTAAATATGTTCTCCTTCACACTGTTAAAGGTGCTGTACGTAATGTCTCCGCTGATTGATGACTTCGGTAAAAGCGAAAGGCATAAAATAGACGCCCGACTTCATTTCACTTCAATTGCAGACACTGTTATACGGCCTCCTACTGCATGTTTTCTCAGTTGGCCAAGCATTCAGAGAGCTATTCCCATAAAAGACTCTGATAGTGCCAGCAACTTTAGTGAGTGATTCATATTTAGAGTCGAGGGCAAGAAAAACAGAGTCGGTCCAGATGGTCCGTCGGCGAGGTGCAGGATCTGCAACCCCATTAAAAAAAGTGCACGTCCTCGCTGAGCACTTTTCGATGTCCCGTGCCCCGCGGCCCCTCCGCGCTGAAGTGATTGAGCAAGTCGTGTCGTAATTAATTTCTTGTTCTCATTTTTCCTTCGTTTTCTGGTGATCTTTCTTTATTGTCTCTTTTCTCTCTCTTTCTGTAAATGTCAAAGGGTTCCTTTTTGTATGCTTTAGTGGTTTATATCGAGCAACAGTGTTTCCGCGTCTTACAATGGGTAGGCTTGTGCATATTATTCCTACTTAAGTCAGCTTGATGGTGTTAATTCTCTCACGATCTGCTGGGAGACCACTCAGCCATAATATTTAGAAACAACACACTCATCATATGATGTATCGTTACACCAGGCTATTAAGACAGACAGCGAGTAATGCCTTGGAGAGCAGCTCTTCAGTATCTAGCACACTCAGAGGAAACTATAGATTACTATCACACACACACCCAGAGAGAGAGAGAGGAGAGAGAGAGAGTTCATTTTGATCGCTCCTTACATGGCATGAGATAATGAACTGTTGTCTGAGAGAGCAATTACATTTGTGTGCCCAACCAGGACAAACACAAATCTTTGACAAGAAATGATATTACAGTATCACTCCAAGAGCAAGCCAAGTGTGCACATGTCACGCCTCTGAGCTGAAAATGTTTTGGCATCACATCCCAACTGCATACTCACTTTCTCACACTTGACTTGGCAGGATGCAAACTTTTGGTCATGACTTGTTGTTAATGTAGAGCGCGGGCTTGTCACGAGAGCTTTGAGCCTTTTGAGATGGTACCGGACACACACACACACACACACACACACACACACACACACACACACACACACACACACACACACACACACACACACACACACACACATACACACACACACACACACACACACACACACACACACACACACACACACACACAAACACACATACTAACACACACACACACACACACACACACACACACACACACACACACAAACACACATACTAACACACACACACACACACACACACACACACACACACACACACACACAAACACACACACACACACACACACACACACACACACACACACACAAACACACATACTAACACACACACACACACACACACACAAACACACTTACTAACACACACACACACACACACACACAAACACACACACACACACACACACACACACACACACACACACACACACACACACACAACACACATACTAACACACACACACACACACACACACACACACATACACACACACACACAAACACACACACACACACACACACACACAAATGCTACACAAAAATTTAATGTTTTAAAAAAGCTGATTTTCCAATACTAAATTAAACATATTTTTGAAAGGAATAGTTCACCCCTAAATGATTTACTCACCCTTATGCTGTTCAAAATGCATATTTAATCTTTATTTATTCCGTAAAACACAAAAGGTGATCTGATTTTATTTTGAAAGAAAATCTGTATTACAGTATATGGTTTGTGCGCTATACAGTATTCTGGGTCTTCTGAAGTTATATAATATCTTTTTGTAATAAATAGAACGAATTTGAATTCAATATTTGCTGCTAAAAAAAAATATATGATCAATAAGTTATGACAAATGTTTTTAATTCTGCTTTAAAAGTAATTTTCAACTTTTTTAAGTTATACAAGATTCATCAATTATTTTTAAAGTCAGTTTAATGTGATTTAAGTTTAAATTACTTAAGCATCCACGTTGATTGTTCTTAAAAAAAATAAAATAATAAGTTAGCAACTTGTTTTAGTTGCAACTGGATCATTGAGTGAATTGCATTCAAGACCTGCATCAGTTATCAGATTTATTTGGCTAAGTAAACTGATTCGTCAAAAAATGATCCACAAATCAGTAACATTACAATAAGGTTCATTTCATTAACTTTAGTTAATGCCTTAGGTATTGTGAACTAACAATGAAAAATACTTTTACAGCATTTGTTATCTAAGTTAATGTTTTATCCTAAAAATGACTTATATGTTCAAATGTATTACTGTAGTATAAATTGACATTAATGCATTATGAGTGTACATTATTAATGAATTAACAAACAATATTGAATTTATAAATTAAGATTATTAAATGCTGTCTCCCTATTGCACTATGTTAACTAATGGAACCTTATTGTAAAGTGATACATTTCCCACAAATCAGACATGGTTACTTCTCTGGAGACTTTAAATAGAGAATTTTACTTTTTTTCTTTTGAGAAAAGACTTTAGCAATCTCACGTCTCCTTTTGAATTTTAGAAGACAACAAAAAAAAGTTCAGAATTAGAGATTTCAATGCACACTTAAAAACTTCTAATCAGAAATGACTTTGCTCTACTGAAGGCTAGCAATTTGTCTATTTTTTGCATTCGTCTTAGGAATTTTGGGAGAAACATCTGAGACATGTGAGCCCTTCATTAGCTATAGTCTCCTGATCTATGAACGAGCAATTTAAAACATTCCTCTGGGAGAATGTCAATATACCGTGATGACACCGCTAAAGTCAGGCAGACGGAGACCACCAAGTAATCTCACCACAGGGAAAAAACTTCAGAAGAGTCGTTTTATTTATTTCTCTCCTTTTTGTCTGTCCTTATTTACTTGCAGCTTATCAGAGAGTGAAGCCTTTACTGTATCAGTGTAAATTAAAGCACTATCAGTCTGTTTATTTTTTTATTGTTTTCTGTGGATTTATCCAAGAAAGAGGTATTTGGTTTAGCAAAGGATTGAAGTTCCCTGCTGCTCTTTTGAAATAGCGCTGTCTTTGATGTCCAGAGGACAGGGCAATGGTTTTTTCTTTTCTTTGCACTCATTGTGTTTTATTTATTTTCTGTGGAATTTTTTGTCAGCATAAAATGGCATTCGCTATCCATTTTGCTTCTGTAATGTCACATGTCTTTGTGAAAAAGGGTATTCAGTGTTAAAAATGTAGGACAAGACCTGATTTTATCCATCGGTAATTTATTGGATTATGAAAAGGGGTCTCTCTATGACTGATGGTTGAGCGACATTAGCCTAAAAAGAAAGTCTTGTCTCTCTCTTTGGATTAACATGCACAGAGGAATCATGCTCAGAAAAGTGTTAAAAGAGTAAACAGGGTCAATGTTGGCTTCCTGTTGACTTTAGCCAAGCAATAAGGCAAGTATGCTTCTTTCTGGTCTAGTCGGGTTATAACTCATCTTCTCCCACCAGTAGCGTTAGGCTGGCCGACACCAGGCTCCCTGTGGGTTACAAAGATCAGACTGAGAGGTGGTTTGCTGCAGGCAATAAATCCTTTGGCATAATCTTGCCACATTTGTGAGGAGCTGAACTCCTTTTCGGTATAATTAGCGAGATGTATGATCAGATGTATGTGGAGATAAGCGGACTTAGAAAATTATTTACTGTGAGGAGCAACGGCTACTTTTATGTTTTTACTGTATCTTTGTTTGCACATTTTAAAACTTAAAATTCTTGTCTTTTCTCAGAGCCATGGAGAAGTGTTTATTGTGCATGTTGAGCTGTGGTGCTACTGTGGGTGATGCATGTTTGAATCCGGCATGTCTAGATTCTTGTTTATCCAATAAATAATTGTACCATACAATCACTGTCCTGATTATAGTCACGCCATTATGCAATTTTTCATGGTTTTGCTGCGTCAATGCTACAGTTAGACTAGCCAGTGATAATTTACGAGGCATACATGAAATGAAATCAACAAAGGTTGTCAAGTCAAAGTCATGTATTAAGCATTTTCAGTTCATTATGTCACGCAGTTAGTCTCAGAAGGTGTCAGCTCGCTAACAACGTGCCGTCAAGGTCCATCATGCTATTGAGAGCCTGGTATATTTACATGCCAAAGAGACAAATATGTCTTGACCAATCAATAGCATTTGTTTCAATTACACTTAAAGTGAGCTTTTATAACGATTTTCTGTGCCATGCGTTTTGCAGATCACTGATGTATTTCTGACCCAGGTATTTGATTAGATGGCAGCTCTCCAGTTGATAGCACTATGTGTCCTGCAGACATTGATCAATAAATTACATTAAACCGTTTTAGCTGCTGTGGTTGAAAGTTACAGTAGCGCCTCACAGAATTAGAGCTGTAGAAACCGCCTTCTCAGTTACACGTTTTCCTCCCTATACTATATATAATAAATAAACCAAATAATGTGGTAAAAAATAAACATCCTTCCTGTACCTTATTTTTATAAAACAGAAAGTTAAAGCCTTCTAATTGGCCTTTTATATTACTAATGATTTATATAATATCATTCTTATAGTTTAATAAAAAAATGCATTTATGAAATATATGTATATATGAAATGGAACTTTTCTTTTACAATACGAGGTAATAATACGTTCTCTCAAAATTCTTTCCAAAAATATTACAAAAATATATATATACTTGTAAATGTACACCATGGGCATTTCCGAAAAACGCCTGAGGACTTTTCCATTGTTGAAATTAGCCCAGGTTTGCACTTGCTACCTATTTTGCTCAGAGGACCAATATTCCAGCAGAGCGTTTTATGCTCCCTGCAACAAAAGATCAATGTTCCATTAGAATAAGTGAGCTGTTAAATTCATTTCAACCTTGGTGCTATTATTTGATTTGGGGTCGTGTAACGACATGTTTGCCTCCTCTCTCACTTCAAATGTTTCACCCTCTCCCTGGCTTAATCCATTTTATGATGGCCAGCAAATGCCAATCAATATCACTCATTGTAGTTTGCGTCTACGTTCCCACAGTGCATGGATTGAGGATTGAGTTTCTACAGTTGAAGGCTCTCAGAGTAGCAGAAGGGTATGTGTATACACTCACCCATCGTCTTGATCTTGTGGTGTCTGCTGGCTCATCTCTTCCACACCTGCTCCGGTGTGAACAAACAGACGTCTACTTCCATGCAGCTGCTAATTAAATTACCACCATTAATCTTCATCAAATCTGGGCTTGGGCTCTCAAGTTTCTAGTACATGCAGTGGATGAAAGCTCTGAGAAAGGAGAGGAGGAACAAATGAATTGATAACCACTTCAGCGAATCATGCTTAAAGGTGCAGTGTGTAGCTTTTGGCGACATCTAGCGGTTCGGTTGCGAGTTTGCACTAAGGGCTCAGCCCACTGCTCACCCCTCCCTTTCGAAGAAGCTACGGTGGCTAAAATGGGACAAACATCGTCGTCTGAGACAGCAGAGAATAGCCAGAGTAAACCAAGTTTCTGTACCACAGTCCATTATAAACCACATCATGGATAAAGATTACAAAGCCATAGTCAGGTGAGGACAAGGGTCTTCATACATAATGTAATAATAGTAATCAGCTGATTGTCTCACGAACGTAACCAGCACATTCTCCCCACATAGCAAACCCATAATGTAGCGAGGGAGAAGAACCACATGAAACTATGCAACTATATATTTTTTCTAACAGGGTAGTAAAAGTTTAGCTGGCTAATATGAGCTGTTACTGTAGCTGAGCTGGTTAAAGCGTTAAGCCTTGTTTATACTTGACGCGTCCGCATGAGCCCAAAGGTGCGTGCGGCAAAAATTACATGATTGTAACAGCGCGCGCGCCTCCGCATCCCCTAGACACCACTTACTACACACAATAGGCTTTTTTCTCTGATTTTGGAAACTCGATCGACTTACAATGCTTCCAAGATCGACGGGTTGGTGATTCCTGTAACTGTTTTACGGTCAATGACAAGAGTAGCCTACTAATCAGCTGTCTCACGAACGTAACCAGCACATTTATCCCCACATAGCAAAGCCATAACACAGCGAGGGAGAAGAATTAAGTTACATGAAACAATCCAACTACATATTTACACCACTGACAAGGGAAAAGCCACTACTCACGGTGTTTATGGCTAGCTTCTTCTAGCTTTCTGCGGCTTCTCTTTCAAGGCAGTGTCGAAACGCGCTCTGTAACGCTATTTGTTCGCTGTCGGCTACGGTAGAAACATGACGTCACAATATGGCGACCTTCATAGAAGGCGATTCCCGCGTCTATGTAGATATAAACGTCTCACTCTAAGGTAATAAAAACATTACGGTTTATTAAGTAAGTTCTTCATACACCACTGAACACATAGTTATGGATGTCATATTGCATTTCTGTTAATAGATACTCAAAATGTTTACACACTGCACCTTTAAGAGTTTTTCTTCTGCGTCACAAATAACTGACGACCAATTGAATGAAAAGAGACAGCAGCTCAGACCAAATTTGAGGAACGGTGTAGAGCAGGCTTGCAGGTTTGTGACCTCAGATCTACAGGTGATGGCACATCTTTCACCCCTCAAACACCTGGAATTACACCTAGAAGCATTTGTTAGGAAGTCCTGATCTTTTAGCTCACCACTTTCCAATGCATTAGCCTGGGCACTTTTTTTTTTTTTCAAAACGCACATACTCTAAATTTATTTAATAACAGTTGCAATCGTTATGAATTCAGAGTATGTGTTTGCAGAACTCTCTGCATCCCATTTCTCTCTCTTACTTCAAATGCAGAGACAACTGGTTGAATTTAAAGAGGGCAGTGCACCAGGCTCTGTATTTGGCGTCTCTTGGGCTTCCTTCAGTTTTATCTGATTCTGTGATAATGGAAAAAGTGAGATTACAAGGACCTTGTGTGAGCTACTAGTTGAACTGTCTTATCAGCTGGGCTGCATAATTATTCAGTATGTTAGACATGTTTTGCATGATTAATTATTATTTTGTGGAAGGATTGTTAAGCTTCGCTGCCCTCCGGAAGGCAGCTATGTCCATGTGCCTGCTTTCGAACATGCGTCAGTACAATATGTAACATGCAGGAGTAGTATGCTTTCCTATATCAGACAGAGATTCACCAGGGTATTTTTAAAATCGTGCCTTGCCTGCAGCTAATAATGAAAGTTTTTATTAAAAGAAGCATTTTCCTTGAATAGGTAATATGTTACATACTGAGTCATTCCATGGTTTCAGATTAATTCTTCCAATAAGGTAAGTGTGAGTAATTTATATATATACAAATTCTACACAGACACACGAGACTGGTAGTTTGTGCATATACTGTATATATATATTAGGGCTGGGACGATACACAACTATCTCCCGATTCAATACTATCACGACACTTGGGTGATTTTTTATAATTGCGATTCTACAAGTATTGCGATTTTTGTTTGCCTTTTTAACTCTGGACCATGGGGAAAAGTTAAACGATACACACTCATACATGATGGTGCTGGTCGTATATCCGTAGATGTTTCTCCACCCGACATTTTTCACTTTCTCGTGTCCACTAGGAAGAGATATGCGGTCATATAATACTCACTGATACAACACATATAGCCTTCAAGAGGTAACTTTCCTCCATGCAACTCGTAAGCAAGGACTAAAATAAAGCAATTTAATATATCACTTACTTGACCAACCAGAGACTGCCAAGCACAAAGCTCCACTATCCTGTTGTGACTGATAGGTCAGGTTACAACCTATAGGAAATGGTATGAAATATATTTTCTAAATTCTTCCTTAGTTTTTTGTGCTATTTGGAAGCACATTTAATTGTCACACTTTTAAAACATTTGAGGACGTTTCAGTTTTTTTTTTTTAAATATGGCCTTCAAGTGGCTCTTGAGATTTAACTATAAATAAATGTTGCTTAACTTGAGCCATTTATGCTTTTTAATGCTTAGGCGCACTGCCAATGGGCAATATATTGTAATGTGGGTAAGATGATACATTATGCATGAGGATGTTAAGTGTCCCATTGGAATCTGGAATAATAAATAGTACCCGGTTTTAAGGTTTAGTAATATTGAATCGCTGCAATCTGGGAAGATGTTAGCCGCTCATGTACAGTGCAGGTGAGATCATGTTTGACCTCTGTCTTTTGTGAGTGGCCATCTGAATATGTGATTTACTTCAAGTTCACTCCTGCTTCTATTTTTCATCATATCACAGACAAACATGTGGCCTCTGCTGCTGCAGTCACAGACAGTGTTCATTACACTGCCTGCCTACTCTTATTAGACTATCTTCTTAACATTTCTCTGAGTTGCAACTGCTTGCTGAATATTTGAACAAAACTAATGTGGCTCACCTCATTAATGATCCAGGTCACTATTACTATACACTACTTTTTTGTCTCCCCATCACATGAAGTGATTTGAAAGTGATACGAGCCATCTGCTGTCTAATTGCTCTCGCGATACTTTGATGTCATAGCACAGCTTTGCTTCAAGTCAAACACTCATATAATGAGTCATTGAACCATTAAATCAAGAGATTCGTTCTGAAACTCTGATTCATTAGTTAAGTAATGAAACAAGTTAAGTCTTTCTGAGCGAGTCATTGAATCATATCTTCAAACAAATAAAACAATTACAATAAATCAAATTAATTAAAATATTTTTTTAAATAGAATGCAGGATTTTAACACAACTTCTTGTAAATTTTACTTTTTTTTTTTGTTTTGTTGTCTATTAAGAATTGTGGGAGAGTCGTGATCACATTTGTGATTCTCAATTTATCCAGAATTGTGCAGCTCTAACGTGTGTTAATATAATTTAGCTGAAGTGTTATAATATAATTTTAAAATCATATTAGGGCTGGGAGAAAAAATAGATTCTCTGATGCATCGCGATTTTTCTCTTCAACGATTCTGAATTCTCTGAATCAATTTCGAATCGAGTTTCTTTTTAACCGCAGATGCGCGGTGGCACTATATGTGCTCTAGAAACAGCCATCATTTCTAATTCCACATATGCACACACACGGAAACTCTTGATGCTTCCATAATAATCTTCTATGTGTTTCAAATTGCAAGGGCAATCGCAGGCTTCATTGCACAGGATATGCTCTGTGAGAAATGTGTGCTTTGCTTGATGTTACGCATCCTGTTAGGCACCAGTTTTCTTTTTGCATAGATAATAATTCCTGAACTTTTCATTTTTTTTAAGCTTCAGATACCATTTTTAAAAAATATTTAATTAAATTACAGACTTTTAAAATATAAAAAAGGTACTGCATAATAGCAATGATCCACAACAACAACAACAACAACCACAAAAAATTGTGGTTGTTGTGGATCATAATAATTTTGCGAGGCCCTCAATAAAGTGAAATCCCGCAGCTGAGCATAAATTCTAGCCTCTGGCTTTTAGCTGGCGAAAATGCAAGTTTTGCAATATGAACCCAGTGTCAAAATAAAAACTCATGAGACGAAATACATGTGAACAGGCATGTCATGATCTGATGCCCAGAGATGACACACTCCCTCACCTCATTCGAATTTCCCCTCAACCTGATCAAATGGTGTCACATACAGCAATGTCAGTACACAACAGCGACAGACAAGAAGCCCTGTCCATCAAAGAGCTCCCAGGAGCTTGGATGCCTTTTGAATACGAAGGGGACGCTTGCAGGTTATTGTGTGTGGTGATGGAGCCCGGCTGGCTACCGGTGGGGTGACAGAGAGTCTATTTTCTACATGACTGGGCTTTATTTCAACCCTGCCGTGAGCGATATCACAGTGATTGATTTTTCTCCTCTGCCATAAAGCACTGCGATTATGCACAGCATCCAATCTTTAATCAGAGCTAAGTGTCTTAATCCATTATTTCTGGTGGGGATAGGTGGGCATGGAATCGTCCTAGTATAAACTGCATCTGGTTTCGGGCCAGACCTGGACGTTGGGGAATTGAGATGGCTGGTCATCAGAGTCTGACTGAGGTGCAGTATAAACCAGGGGTTTTCAAACTCTGGACCCTTGGGGGTCAATCAGCGATTGGCTCTTTTATCTAGAAGGCGGGAAGTATTCTGCCATATTGCGCATTACACTTTCTCTCATTCATAAGTAATAGCAGTGCTCTGTCTTTGTATATCTATAGTCTTTTTTGTTTAGTACAAAGAAAACTAAAATAGGCCTATTTGTTTTGTATGTATATTTATTAGAGCAACAATCAAATTACTAATCAAGATTTTTGGTTTAAAATAGAGATTGTGATTCTCCGACGATTCTGAGTAGACAACTAAATAAAGTAATGCAATTTATTGAAGTGTTAATCACCTACATGAACAATTTACAGTTTTTTTTCTCTTCAAATGCTATCTAAGTTAGAAACGAGTATACTAATGTCGTATGTAACTTTAGAGACGGTCCCTAAATTTGCAAATATTGAACGTCCAATGCCAAGCCAACTTTACGCAATATTTCACAGGGAAACGCTTAGCGTCAAACTTTGCGTATTACGTTCATAGTCTAAGTCCATCTGCTTGCCTGTAGCCTATAAAGAATAGCCTACATTTCCAATAAGGTATGAGTTTGGTCTTTTATATCACTGTATTAGTCTGTTAAGCTAAGTTAAGCGTTTTATATGTACCGACAGCAAGGGGATCCTAGAGTGTGATGTTCTGTATTGAGAGAAACCCTAGTAATGCAGCCAAACAAGCGACAGAAATATATGTCTACCTCATAATTAACGTTTGATCTGTACATTAGCATCGGGGAATAACATTATAATCTCATTCATGGTAGAGAAAGCTGCTGACATGTAAAGGGGGGAAGTATCAGTGCAGGCATTGAATTAAATATAAGCACAGCTTTTGTGTGAAAATTGCCTGTCAAATATTATAGGTTGTATTTTTATAGGTTGTAACATAATAAATATTTTGGAATTGAAATCTGATAGGTGAATATAGATTATTGATTTTTTTAATAATGAAAATGTGTGTGAAATGTTTGGAATTGAAGTATTCAAAGCTTAAATATACAACCATGTTAAATTTTAGCCCATAAAATGCAAGCCCTAAAAATGCAATGCATTAAAATGCTAGCACTTTTTTTCAATTAGTGCAATTCAACAAGCTTTTATGTTTTGAAAAACATTTGGCATCCATTTTCTTCCATACTGAAGTCTATTTTTTTTTAAATCATTAATTTGAATGAATCAGCATTAATATTATTATTATTATTATTTAAATCAGTTTGAATGAATGATTCAATGACTCCCTCACAAAGACATACTGGTGTAACAATGTAATTGATACAAATCTTTAATAAGTAACAATAAGTTTCAATAGGTTATTTACTACATTTTTATTGCTACCGAATGAAGATTTGAATGTTCTTCTGTGATCGTACTTTTCACAGGATTTATAGACATAGCTGAATTGTTGTCATTTAGGACCGTTTAACAATTAATGGTGCAGCTCTAGTATTTGTATATACAATTTTTAATTAAATGTTCTATTTTTAAAAATTATATTTTAGGAAATGAGTCCCCTTGTCAGTCCCCTTTGATGTTTGCGCATCAAAATACCTGATATAAGGGACATCTCTGATCTTAATGTGTTGTTGATAAGAAATGGATGAAGTACCTTGTTTGGGTGAATGTGCCAGGATGTGTTTTCAGACTCCAATGAGTCTGTGCATTTCTATTTCAGTGAGCATAAATCCAGAGCTGGGAGCAAAGAGAGAGAGAGTGCAAAAAAAAAAAAAACAGCCATGCATCACCATGGACAGGTCATTGGAACAGTGCAATGCAGCGTCTGAGAGTTTCAAGATTAGAGGGGCTAATAATTTTTGAGGGCCATGCTTTATGTTAATGTGGCAGGCCACGCTGTATATTTCTGCTGAGACGGTGCCTTTGTGGCGCTTAATTTTGCTTTAATGGAACTGTTGTGTTAGTATCTGCAGCAGACCCTGAGATTTAAACCCCCTGGAATTAACTGGCTTTATTGCAGAGGACGTCCTGTGATTTATCTCATGTCTCCGGACATCGGGAAGGACACCCAATACCAAACAAGTAAAAAAGGAAAAACATGAAATGAACTCGTATTGCTATATTTTTGTAACCTGTGTAGGACCAGCTAATATGGTGAAAAGTTGCATATGATGCCATGAGTCCAGCAGGATTGATGTAGAAACATTAATTGATATACCATCAATTAATAATTCACAGAATTGTGCTTTGTGTGATGCATATATTTTTGATATATCAATCTGCTCTGTTTCAGTATTTAAAATTGTAATTATTATAAATGATGATATGAGAAAATTACACAAAAATGTGTGTATATATTATTATTCTATATTATTGTTTTAATATGAAACAATGGTATATCTTTTTCATTTAAAATTTTAGTTATCTTCCAGACTATTTTTTTTTTGCTCTATGATATCCTATCATATTTTATCCTAGATTATTCCCAAACTCTCAGAGCATTTATTTCAAGAAAAACAAGAACTCCCAAATTCCCCAAAATACAGAGATTTGGTATGTCCCCCCCCCCCCATTTATATCTATAGCCTATAGCTAACTATATCAATTCATTATATCATCATAACTTAATCAATTTATAATTTCACTTTCCACTTCCACTTTACTGCACTAATTCAAAGTGCTTTATCGTGTCTGTCCAAGTTCATATCGTTTTCATTTTTTTTAGCTAAAATTAATTAGTGATGATCTAAAACCCTGTTTGAATCATTCATGAGCTTAGTATTAATAATTAACCAATAATCGTAATACACTCATTATGCTAAATGGTCATTAAATAATGTAGTTTATCTTTATCCATCTAACCAAGCTTCATTGGTAGTGTCTTTTTCAAACATGCCTCAACTAAAACAACTATAATACCTTTTAAAAGTATTTCTTTTTTTGCCAAGGAAAACACAATTTATGCTGTTAACACTTTTTTTGTCAGACACTTTGATAACTGGCTTTCATGGTAGAAATGTGTAAATTGTAGTTTTGTGCAGTTGTTTTCACAATGTGTTTATTAAAAGTAAACTTTTTTCTCATTATTCATTTTTGAAATTGGCGTGTAGTCCACCTCTCACGCCACAACACACATGCATAAATTCCGACCCACTTCCTTTCAGAAAAGCAAGCTGATAAAGGTCACTCGTGGCAGGACCATTTCATTAGCTACTGAACCCAATTTAGCTGTTTAATTTAAATAAATGGAAACTCGTTATACATGTACCCTGGGTTTGCTCCTTTAATGTGATTGAATTCAAATCCGCATGCAAATTAACCATCAGCGAATGCATTTGACTGTACTACATGCACAAGGTAGTACTACAAAGAACATTTTAATAAACAGGGCAAAGAAAAATAATAATGTAAATTGCTCAGAATTGTTTCATAGCAGTAGGACTTTATCGTTCCAGCGCAGCTTCTGCCCATGCAGCACAAAATGTCAGTGTTATAGCAGGCCTGCACAGTTCATGGATGCCTGAGAAATACTTGATATGTGGATCCATCCCATCTTCTACCAGGAGCAATTTACACTGAGCCTTTTTTGAGCATTCTTATTGAAGTGTCAAATATATCAATATGAGTGTTGGTTTTGTTGTGCATGTTGATAAATGTTAAAGAACTCTTTAGTTCTGAAACATGTTTGTGTGTTTTTGTGCCATGAATAAACTCTAATTGTTTTATTCACTCACATAAGCACAAACCTAAAGAATCTATAATTTGCACTCAATTTGTTTGGGTAGATTTATGTGAGTAAAGATACCTACATTTCACAGCTATGACTCTCAAATTTAGTAAAGTCTACCAAACATTTGTCAATGCATTACCCATCAAATTACTTGATTGTTGTTGTACATTTTAAATAGCTTCTTCGCCATGCATAACTAATGTTTTAATGAACAAGATACAAGATGTTGCTCATTGGAGAAAATAAACATAATCCTTGTAGCCATCCACGGCCTCAAAAAGCAGATTTTCACCATGAAAATAGACAGCAGAGGGCTCAGGTCATGTTTGGCAGCTCAAGGTGTTTGTAACTGACCATTCACAGGGAGAAGTGTCATGTCACACTTCATGCATTTACAATGTAATAGGCTACTTGGAAAGTTGAAGAGTTATCTGATATGGTGTGAATGTTGCTAGTGATTCCTTTATGTACCGCAGTCAGAGATGTATTAAAGCAATAAGCCATGGGAGGCAGCACGGTGCAGTTGCTTTTCCGTGGCTATGGGGACTTATTTGGCATGCTGTTTTCTTAACTTTGGTAAAATCATTTGAACGGCCTGTTGTTGTTTAAATGGTGGCAACAGCAATATTAGTTAGAGTTAGAGACAATATTAGACAGTAAATGTTGTGTATTATTGCATTCTGATGGGATTCTGCCATTTTATAATATACTACCGTTCAAAAGTTTTGTGTCTGTAACTTAAAGAAAAATATATTTTTATTCAGCAAGGATGCATTAAATTGATCAAAAGTGACAGACTTTTACATTGTGACAAAATATTTTTATTTCAAATAAATCTCAACTTTCTATTCATTAAAGAATCCTGAAAAAATGTTTCCCCAAAAATACTCAGAAACACAACTATTTTCAATATTGTCAATAATATGAAATGTTTCTTGAGCAACAAATCAGCATATTAGAGCTTTGTTCTAGAGCATCTTTTAGCAGCGTTGCAGGAGTGTTGAGGAATTGCTCAAGGTTTGCCCACAGGCTAGTTCAGAGGTTAGTCCAGAAACTGCCAGAGACGCTCTCAGAAGACAGAGGAGAAAGGAAGCTGAGGAAAGATGACACACAAATATTTTTTTCCTGCACAAAACATCTCTCATGCCATATGTTTATTGAATGCATACAGTATGGCACATCAATTTGTTCATGTACTTCTCAGAATTTCAACTCTCTGGGCTATAAAAATTTAAACTGCACCACTGCTGAGGGGCTGTTCACTAATATTGGCGCACACTTCTCCCAGCTGTTTGGCACTGATACATGGAATTATAGACAGGAAATGTAATATTCATATAGGCCAGAGCGGTGCATTTTAATCCGTGTGAACCTCATGGAGAGCAAAGGGCAGCTCAGAACGAGGAACCCGCTAGGCATTCTGGGACGGGCTGCTGTGGGACAGAGAGTGTTACATGGCTCATTTCATCACACACGTTGCTCAACGATTGTGGCATTGTGTGTGTGTGAATGGATTAAATGCATGATTCATGATTTACAGTTCTACTATTAATTATTGACAGCAGGTATGAAATATTCAAGCTAGTTCCTAAACGTGCATGTTTTTGTGTTGGAGAGTCTATATCTTTTTATTGTTTTTGTTTTTTTATGTTTTATGCAACAGCAGATAGACCATACTAAACACTGCCAAGGCAACCACAACAGCTTCATGCCCCATAATGCATATACTGTACACTACCGTTCAAAATTTTGGGATTGGTTAGATTTTTTTTAATACTTTTGAGAGAAGTGTCTTATGCTCACAAAGACTGCATTTCTTCATTTCTTTGATCAAAAGTACTGTAAAAACAGTGCTATTATAAAATATTATTACAGTTTAAAATAAATGTGTTATTTCTATTGGTCTGATTTTATCGTTTAGATTTCATCATAATTTATTATCTAATTCATACTTTTTACATTTTATATTGTTTTATGGTACATTACTGTGCAGTACTGCATTATTATATATATATATATATATATATATATATATATATATATATATATATATATATATATATATATATATATATATATAGTATACCTTATATGGTAAGGTAAACTATAGGTATGCAATTTTTTAGATACAGTGTAGCCTATATCTTGCAAAATGATGCCACTTCACTGCATAAACCATCTTGTATGCAAAAAATATGCCTGAGGTCGACGCCTGTGGTTAACTAGCCATGCATTCACTGATGTGGTGATGTCCACTGCTTGGCTTTCCCAAAAAAACTCTTGGAATATCAGTTTGTCCTTGAGAGTCCGCTGGTCGGGTGCTGACATTCGGAGTGAGGGATCCAGTCAGGCTCGGGGTGATTAGCTTTAATCTGGCTTCAGTGCTCCCTGACTTCACAGGTCACCAAGCTTCGGTGCTAGAATCAGGCCCGTCTTCCTCTGTCTCTCTTCCTGCCTCCCTCTCGAGAACCACAAGCTCACAGACTCCAAGCCTTCATTGTCCGTGAAGCCGGGACAATAGGAGAGATGATTGCCTGAGAAACCTTTGGTGATGTGTTGTGTCTGTGAGCGGGACTGGGTGCGATTTTATACCGCTCACGCCACTTGCATGGAACTCAACTTTCTGCCATCCTTCATCTTGCTGATTCACATGATTTTAAGGGGGTCATATCATTAAAAATCTAATTCATGAAATAAGAATTCAATATACATTAAACAAATTCTGGGGAATCTGGGCATCATTAATTACTCAAGTGTTACCTATAGTCACTCTTCAAGAACTACTAGATCCGGACCATTATTTTAAAGTTAAAAACGTCTAGGTTTCTAATGTAACCCCCGTTCCCTGAAGGAGGGAACCGAGACGTTACGTCAGAACGACTGACGAATTGGGCTCTCAGGTGAGATCCAAATTTGTCTTTTTCACTTGAAAATAATGGTCCGGATCACTAGTAGTTCTTGAAGAATGACTATGTAACACTTGAGTAATTAGTAATGCATTTTATGACCATATTCAGAGTAAACAAGATTATTGATTATATATCAGACACACAATAATGTTCTGATTAGTAATTAATTGGTATTTCTTTATAAATTGTCATAGTTAGTTGATAGTTATTAATGAGGCTAATCTCATTCAGTAATTATTGATTAATTACTAAGGAACTATCTTAGTCCTAAATTTGATATTACTTACTGATTAGTTAAGCTTTTTTTCATATTAGTTAATATTAGTAGCTGAAGTGATAATGTACTACTCAATTGTCCTGCATTACTTCCTGTATGGTTACCTATTAATGACATAACATAATTCTAAAGTGTTACCGAATGCAGTCATTCAAGATTCAGTGTTCTGAATCTCAGTGAAGTAATTTTAAAGAAGAACCATCATTTTTAAGGATAAGAAAAATATATTGCAAAATGTTTTGAAATATTGTTCTGTTGATTCATGGAGCCCCTAAAGGGACATGGTGGTGGAAAAAAATATAGGACGGGACGAATAAATATATATCAATACTTTTGCGTTCTCTCACAAAAGTTTTGCGTTCAGTTGAGAAACTTGAGAAACAAAAGCATTAATATATATATTTTTTAATATATTAAAAAATCCCATCTCATATTTTTTCCATCACCATGTCCCTTTAGGGTAACCGTAATTCCCAGCATTAAAAATGGGTGACAACTTTTTTATTATTTTATTTTATTTTATTTTATTTATTTTACTTATTTATTTGTTTGTTTGTTTGTTTGTTTGTGTGTGTGTGTGTGTGTGTGTGTGTGTGTGTGTTATTTTTTATTTTATTTGTTTAATTTAGTTTTTTTTCATCTGCAAAGGGTGTTTCCATATTAGTCTTACATAAACAGCTTGAAACAATATTGCCCATTTAATGATATGACCTCTTTAAAACAATAACAATTTGTGGTGATTGCTACCACTCTCATCAGTCAAAATAAAATAGAAAAGTTCACCAAGCACTGGATGGTTGCTATAGGGAGCATTTCTAAGATGGTTACTAGATAGCTAGATACTGTATGGCAGCTTAAAGGACACTTAATTACTGATGTGAGCCCAAACCCTTCTCATTCTCTTCGTACCACTAATACGATGTGTTCTAGATCATAATAAACACAATTTTGCATTGATTCATTATCTTTTAGTGCCATGGTTGTGGAGCAGTTGTTTACAGATACCAGATTTTGATATTAAGCACCTTTCATGCAGTCCTTATCTTTGCAACAAAGGTTCCAATTAACTAGAGCGTGTGCCTTCCATTTCCTCTCTCACTGCATTAGGCCCAATAATGAATCATTGTCAACCACATGGAGGGAGAAAATGAATTGGAGCTAGAGTCCTGTGGTGTTATTTTATGACTCTAGTGTGGCAATTCAAATAGTTACATATTATTATTGAAATTATTAAGAATTATTGGGTGATAATTTGGCCGCCAACCACCATAACCCATATAAAATATGGAGTGTCACATTAGAGTTGACTAACAGGATGAAAAATGGTTGTGAGCTGGTAAGAGCTAAATGCTGTATGAAATTGAAAGTAAATAATAATAAAAAAAGAGCGACAGAAAGTCTATCCCGTTAAATTTAGACTAAAGTGTTAATATAGGGATGGAAATGAAGCATGGGGCAGCCGTGCCGAAAGCTCATCTCGGTGAGCGGTTAGAGTGCAGTGGAGCTTCTCAAAACTGTCAAAACCTTGTGGATTTTGTCAAGTTTTATCTGTATGCCAAGTGGCTTGTGAACACGGGGATGCCTCTTTCCACTAGATACCAAACTTAAACAAATGTTCCCACTCCTTCACTATTATTTGGGATCCCTGAGATTTTTCCCTGGGTATACATGTATATGCTGTGTTCGTATGTGTGTGTATTTCAGATATAGATTGTAAACATTCAGTACTACATCTTACAGATTTACATTTACATTTACATTTATTCATTTAGCTGACGCTTTTATCCAAAGCGAGTTACAATTGCTATACTCTGGAGCAACTAGGGGTTAAGTGTCTTGCTCAGGGACACATTGGTGTCTCACAGTGGATTCGAACCCAGGTCTCTCACACCAAAGCTATGTGTCTTATCCACTGCGCTATCACCACCCACACCCACACCCACCACTGATTTTAGTGATATCATCCAAACCATTAACTCAGAAGGACATATTTCATTTCAATTACACAAAGGAGGCTTTGCAAAAGTGCATGGTGATTTATAAAATGTCTGTGAGCATTATTAGTTGCATGGTTTATTTAACCCACATATTTGTAGTGCTTCTCTCATCTTTAACAAAAGAATCCTTTAAAGCAAGCATTTCCCCTCAGAGGAGCCCGTGTGAGGAAACGTGTGCAGAGCATAAGTGGATTACCGTTCTTAAAAGCCTAAACTTGTCTTCTGCTCATGAAATTTAGAAAGCTTCGCAGATGCCTGAGTTCTAGGCTTGATTGTGTAGAGAAGCTTAACTAGGAATTGCACTTAGAGATGATTCTATTTGAGCCAGAAGTATAAACGTCCATTTGGAAAATTAAGTTGGGAAAGTTCTAACTTAGGTCACTTCTGAAATTGGCACATGGTCTCAACCATGGATGACCTCTACTCTCTTATGTCTAATCTGTTTCATTAAAAAAATAAAACATTACTGTGTAGTTCATGTAACTGAAACAAAAAAGAAAAGTGAATCAATATTGAATCAAATTGGAATTAAAATTTGTTTTAGTGTTTGAAAAGCAGTAGTGCATACGTTTGGTCTCTTTGTCGCCATATCTGTTTGAAACCTGAAATTGCAGTTTTTTGCGGAGTTATTTCCTTTATGTGGGTTGTGCATCGGGAGGCACGGCTCCTGAGTCAGCGCGGATGAATCTAACGTTCCGAGGGGTATGCCTGTCAACGCACCAGTGTGGATCCTCTCTGTACATCAAAATTCCAGTTACTACGTGTTACTACGTCTTGGAATTATATAGTAACATGTCTGCCACTTTTGTTTCCGACCAACTGAAAAAAAAAAAAAAGTGACTTAGGCCTAATGACGCAAAGACGAACGGCGGCAAACTAGTAGGCTATTTCCCATGAAAAACCGTCCCGACCTATCAAGTTAGAAAACATTATTACAATAAGATTGTTTTGAACACTGATTGGTTATGAACTTGCTTAATAATTGATTTTTTAATCAAAAACATTTACGGATTGCAGCTTCAAGTCTCTTATGCTCACCGAGGCTCAGGCTGTTCATGCAAAGCAGAATCTCCATCTTCAGTGTCACAAGATCTTTCAGAAATCATTCATATTTCCTGATTTGGTGCTCAAGAAAATTTTATTTTTATTATCGTTGTTGAAAAAAGTTTTATATTTTTTTAAACCTTAATGCAAAAAGGATAGTCTAATATCAATTACATCCAGTGGGGGCAATTGAAACACTCTGAATTATTTGTTTTAATAAATTATTATGATCAAGTCTTTCTCAATGTACATATTTTTAATATGGCACTGTTACTGACCAACATTTTTCAGATATATCAGATAACTTTGCATTGCAATTACAATTGCCTCCTGTCCCCTGTTTTTACTAAAGTAGTCTTTCCATCTGCATAGTTCGTCACGCGGCCACCATTTTGAGTTTTAGTGCATCTGTTCTTGCTCCAATCTCAGCTTTTGTCTTATCCCATTGTTTGTTCCAGTGGGTTATTTGTCTTTCTCACTGGAGAAGCCAAGATTTGAACAGATAAAATGCATAATTACCAGGGGCTCACATATTCATGTGGTCTGTTCAAAGCTTTTTACACCAGTGTTCAGGAAACAATTTAGCTGTTTCCGTGGGCTGTCCTCTCATCTTCCCTAAAAGACATGACGTTAAGCAAAAACAATGTTTTCATGTGGCCGAAGACTACTTTAGGAATTGCAGGTGCTAGCAGCTGCTTGAAAGAGAAGAAAAGAAGGGAGGAAGAAAGGAGAGGAAAACAAGAAAATAAGGAAAGAATGATGAAGTAAATCGAAGGAAATAAGCATTGAAAGAGATAAAAAGTTAAGGAAGGATGGAAGCATGAAAGAAAAGGCTAGAAGTAATTATTTATGTCTTTGTAGTGGTAAACTAGGGAAAGTGTGAACCTAAACTGTCACCTTGGTTTTTTACCATCTGTGGAGTTTCATTTGGTAAAGCGGGCTAATAACACATGTCATACAAACAAAAGTTTCACAAACAAACGCAAGAGTCTGAACACGTTTAAATTCCCCAAAATAGCTGAAAGTTTTGACGCTGAAGTGTCAGTTTCAGTTTAGAGGTCTTTATCTCTCGCACATGTATGGAAATGAGGATATACACAGACATAATAGAAGATGAGAATAAGATGATATGGAGCAACTGAGAATTGGATGTTCTCCAGGTTTGCGGTAGAAAGCAGATAGAGACAGAAGCTCATTGCGGAAGAAATGGGAAGAGCGTTCCTGGTAGGGGGTTAAAACAAGAAGAACACAATAGGTAAATCTGTGACAGACAGGTCGGTATAGACACAGACACGAGAAAGCAAGCAAGAACAAGCGATACTGTACAACACAAGCGGCGGATTCCCAGCTTGTGCCTCTTTTGGGAGAAATACGCATTTAATTTTGGCAAGTGGCTCTTATTGTCACAAGAACTGTACGGAAGCAAATGCAAGTTGACTCTTTTATTAATGGTCAGAAGACACAAAGACAATCACGAGGAACACTGCAGATGGTGGCGCAGGGACTCAGTGGTCAGCGTGCAGGTGGTGGTGATACCGGTGCGGGTGATGGTGAATCCAGTGCAGATGGACATCCAGACGAGACAGGACACGAAGACACCGAACAGGAACTCAACTGGAACAGACTGCGACAGGAACACGAAGCACGACACAGAGAACACCAAACCAACGATCTGACAAAGAGAGGAGAGTGTGTTGAGTCTTTATAGGTGAGTGAATTGGCAGCAGCTGGTGCAGGGAACGAGATCAGCTGGCACGCTGATCAGTGGCACGAGCGGCCACGCCCACTCACACACACACAACAACAATGACACGAGACATGAAGAAAACAGCGAACTCATGAATCGTGACAGTACCCCCCCTCCTAGGGACGCCTCCTGGCGTCCCCAGACTCCCTTACCTGTCGATTGTAATCATCAATAAGGGAGTGATCCAGAATGTCTCTAGCAGGCACCCAACTTCTCTCCTCCGGACCGTAACCCTCCCAGTCCACCAAGTACTGGAACCCGCGTCCCCTCCGCCTTGAGTCCAGAATACGATAAACCGAATATGTGGTCTCCCCGTCTACGAGTCGCGGCGGTGGGGGAACCGGGACAGGCGGATTAATACGAGAACGAAAAACGGGCTTAATTTTGGATACAAGAAACACGGGATGAATTCTCCTGTACACTGGAGGAAGATTGAGGCGGACTGCCACCGGACTAATGATTTTGGTGACAGTAAACGGACCAATGAATTTGGGAGCAAGCTTATTCGAGACGGAGCGGAGAGGAATGTTCTTGGTAGAAAGCCACACTTTGGAACCGACGACGTATACGGGAGGCCTCCGCCGGTGGCGATCAGCCTTGGCCTTGGTGCGCGCTCCCACTTGGAGTAGAGTCTCTCGGGCTCTAGTCCAAGTGCGATGACACCTCTGGACAAAGGCGTGAGCGGAGGGAACCGCGACCTCGGGTTCCAGACTAGGAAAAATTGGTGGCTGGTACCCTATGCTACACTCAAACGGAGATAGGCCCGTGGATGATACTGGTAATGAATTGTGGGCGTACTCCACCATTGACAGTTGTTGGCTCCATGAGGAAGGATTCTTGGAAACCATACATCGCAACGTTCTCTCTAAATCTTGGTTGGCTCTCTCAGTTTGGCCATTGCTCTGGGGATGAAACCCTGAGGACAAACTAACAGTCGCACCCAGTAATCTACAAAATTCTTGCCAAAATTTGGACACAAATTGGGGACCTCTGTCGGAAACCACGTCTGTCGGGAGGCCATGTAACCGAAAGACGTGGTTAACGACTGTTACCGCTGTTTCCTTGGCTGAGGGCAATTTGGGCAAGGGAATAAAGTGGGCCGCCTTCGAGAACCGGTCCACCACGGTTAAAACTACCGTGTTACCCTGAGAGGGTGGGAGGGCGGTGACGAAATCTAGAGCGATGTGGGACCAGGGTCTCGAAGGAACCGGCAGCGGTTGAAGGAGCCCATCTGGGGGTCGATTGGAAGTCTTACCAGTGGCACAAACTGAGCAAGCCAAAACAAAACTGTGAACGTCGCGAGCCATACGAGGCCACCAAAATCGTTGCTTGACTAAAGATGTAGTGCGGCTAACTCCTGGATGACAAGCCACATTGGAACAATGCCCCCACTGAACAACGTCGGACCGTAATTCCTCTGGCACAAATAAACGGTTCGGTGGGCAACCGACCGGAGGCGTTACCCCTTGTAAGGCCGTCTTGACCTTCGATTCGACCTCCCATGTGAGAGTAGAGATAATTAGAGTCTCTGGAAAAATGCTCTCGGGAGTAGACGGGCGATCGGAACGGTCAAAAATGCGCGATAAAGAATCGGGCTTGATGTTTTTGGAGCCCGGGCGGTACGAGAGAGAAAAGTCAAAACGTCCGAAAAAAAGTGCCCACCGAGCCTGCCTAGAGTTCAATCTTTTAGCAGTTCTGATATATTCCAAATTCTTATGGTCTGTCCAGACGACAAAAGGTACCCCCGACCCTTCTAACCAGTGGCGCCATTCCTCCAATGCCAATTTGACTGCCAACAACTCTCTATTACCAATATCATAGTTACGTTCGGCAGGGGATAATCGATGGGACAAAAACGCGCATGGGTGCATCTTGTCGTCTGTGAGAGAGCGTTGGGATAGTACTGCACCTACCCCCACCTCTGACGCATCGACCTCCACCACAAACTGACGTGATGAATCAGGGGTAACCAGGATGGGGGCTGAAACAAAGCGGCCTTTCAGTTTGGCAAACGCAGCTTCCGCTGCGTCTGACCACCTGAACGCCGTTCTGGGAGAGGTCAAGGCGGTCAGAGGCGAGGCTAGTTGGCTGAAATTGCGAATAAATCGTCGGTAAAAATTGGCGAACCCCAAAAACCTCTGTAGGGCCTTACGGGAATCTGGACTTGGCCAATCTACCACAGCCTTAACCTTCTCAGGATCCATACGCACTCCCTCAGACGACACAATGTACCCAAGGAAAGGAACAGACTGTGCATGAAAAGCGCATTTCTCCGCCTTGACAAAAAGCCCATTCTCTAGCAGTCTCTGAAGCACTCGTCGAACGTGCTGCACGTGTTCCTGGAGAGAAGAAGAAAAAATCAATATGTCATCCAGGTAGACATATATGAATTGGTCGACCATATCTCGCAGCACGTCATTGACGAGTGCCTGGAAGACCGCTGGGGAGTTGGACAAGCCGAAAGGCATGACCAAGTATTCAAAGTGCCCCCTGGGGGTATTAAAAGCAGTCTTCCATTCATCCCCCCTCCTGATGCGGACCAAATGATAGGCATTACGTAAATCCAACTTTGTGAAGATAGATGCTCCTTGCAACCTCTCGAAGGCTGAAGACATCAACGGCAAAGGATAAGTATTCTTTACCGTGATGTTGTTCAGCCCCCGGTAGTCAATACAAGGTCGCAAAGACCCATCCTTCTTCCCCACAAAAAAGAACCCCGCCCCCGCTGGAGAAGAGGAGGGACGGATGAACCCCGCTGCTAGAGAATCAGAAATATATTTCTCCATAGCCTCCCTCTCTGGGACAGAAAGTGAATATAACTTGCCTTTAGGCGGAGACGTACCTGGCAATAACTCTATAGCACAGTCATAGGGACGATGCGGAGGGAGAGAAGCAGCACGAGACTTACTGAACACCTCCTTCAGGTCTAGGTACTCCGTGGGCACGCTTGACAAGTCCGCTGCTTCCTCCTGAAACGTACAAACAGAAACAGACGGACAAGCAGACACAAGACAGGACTCATGACATTTATTGCTCCATTCAGACACTGATCTCTGCTGCCAGTCTATTTTGGGATTGTGTTTGAGGAGCCAGGGATGACCTAAAACAATGGGTGCCAGGGGGGAGTCCAAGATATAAAAAGAGATGGTTTCGGAATGGTTGCCGGATACGCTGAGTGTGAGGGGTCCAGAGGTATAAGAGATGGTAGGGAGTGTTTGTCCGTTAATCGCGTGCACTGCGATGGTGTGACTGAGGGGTAGAAGGGGAACCTGAATCCTGAGTGCAAAAGTGTGGTCCATGAAGTTACCTTCAGCCCCAGAGTCCAGTAGTGCTAGACAGTCGTGAGAGTGAACGGACCACCTGAGTCTTACCGGGAGGAGCGTTGATGTTGATGAGGTCTTCTCGGCGGAGATCCCACCCGACAGTAGCCTCAGGTTTACTGCCGGGCTTGGCCTTTTACCGGGCAGTTGAAAGCAAAATGTCCTGCTGCACCACAGTAAAGGCAAAGGCCCTGGGACCTCCGCCTCTCCTTCTCCTCCCGGGAAAGCCGAGCTCGCCCGACCTGCATGGGCTCGTGATCGTAGACGGGGCTGACCGCGTCCCCGCCGCTGGCTCGCGAAGTCTCCGCCGCTCCAGATACCCGTGCGGGTAACCTCCGAGATTCGACTCTGGAGAGTCGGGAGTCCACACGGAGTGCCAACTCGATCAGCCCATTGAGGGTAGTAGGTAAGTCCAGGGCATAAATCTCTCTCTGGACGCGGTCAGCCAGCCCATGCAGGAACATATCCCACTGCGCCTCCTCGTTCCACTGACACTCTGCCGCCAAGGTCCGGAACTCGATAGAGTAATCAGATACAGATCCTTCACCTTGCTTGAGGTCTGCTAGAATCCGGGCCGCCTCTCTTCCCGCGACCGCACGGTCAAAAACTCTTCTCATCTCGGCGGCGAGTGTCTGGAACGAGTTACAGCACGAGTCTTGGTTCTCCCACACCGCCGTTCCCCATAGCGCTGCCTTCCCAGTCAGAAGAGTGAGCACGAACGCGACCTTACTGCGTTCACTGGCAAAGGTCCTGGGCTGCAAAGAGAAGTGCATCGAACAGCGAGTTAGGAATGCTCTGCAAAAGTTCGGCTCACCGTTGTAGGACTCAGGAACAGGTAAGCGGGGCTCTGACTGGGAGGCGCTCTCTGGTGGTACGAGAGGAACGGCTGGTGTGGGTGGCGCAGTGGGAGCTTGCATCAGTTGGAATCGCTGGGTGAGCTCGGACACCTGCGCCACAAGAGCTTGAATAGCTCGACCCGATTCATTAGTATTCCTCTCCTGGGAATCCATCCGCGCCATGCAGGTCTTGATGAAGTCTTCCAAGGAAGAGGCTGTTTCCCCTGCTGCTTCAGATCGTTCTGTCACAAGAACTGTACGGAAGCAAATGCAAGTTGACTCTTTTATTAATGGTCAGAAGACACAAAGACAATCACGAGGAACACTGCAGATGGTGGCGCAGGGACTCAGTGGTCAGCGTGCAGGTGGTGGTGATACCGGTGCGGGTGATGGTGAATCCAGTGCAGATGGACATCCAGACGAGACAGGACACGAAGACACCGAACAGGAACTCAACTGGAACAGACTGCGACAGGAACACGAAGCACGACACAGAGAACACCAAACCAACGATCTGACAAAGAGAGGAGAGTGTGTTGAGTCTTTATAGGTGAGTGAATTGGCAGCAGCTGGTGCAGGGAACGAGATCAGCTGGCACGCTGATCAGTGGCACGAGCGGCCACGCCCACTCACACACACACAACAACAATGACACGAGACATGAAGAAAACAGCGAACTCATGAATCGTGACACTTATAGCCTTGGTCTCCTCCTGCCTGCCTTGATCCATTCCATCATTTAAACTCTCAAGGTAAAGAAAATCTCGCTTCCAGCAGGAAAATTGCACTCGGAAGCAAGTTCATAGCCTGCATTGAGAAGAGTAGCCTCATTCTGCGGCGGTCCAATCTATCCCCCATTGAGACTTTCTCACTGGCAGTGCTGGTGCCAGACACTCCCAGATTGGCCATGATGCCTTCCTCTCCTTGCTGTTGATTGTGCATTATCAGAGCCCCTCACACACCGAAAATTACATGTAGCACCAGAGGTGGTCATGACAATGATAGCTGGTTTCCATGGCAATCAAAGGACCTATTGCAAAGTGGCAAGGCCTGTCGCATTGTGATAATAGCCCCACTCATTTCGCTCTAATTGAAAAAGCTTTTGGGGGGAAAAAAATGTCCCACCTCCTTCTTTCATTGTAGAGCTAAAGCAAGGTAAATAGGCTTTGTGGAACGCCCCTTAAAATGTATGCATAGTATTTTGTGACATCTGTCTCATCAAAATGCGTTATTGTCTTTTGTGCAACAGCCTCTTGGAGCATTGAGCATTTAAATATATATATATATATATATATATATATATATATATGAATGTAATGTCCTTATACTCCTATGTAATTATGCACATATAAATTCATTGATGTTTAGTTCAGTTTTAAAGCCCATTTTGCTTACATATGGAAGAAACACTCTCTTGGCTGTTGTACATTATCCCCCTTATTTTAACGTAAGAGCGGGTGAAGCCATTGCTAACTTGAATGTGCAAGACTTTCGATCTCATGCGCTTCCAGTTATTGTAATTGTACAAAACAGTCTGCATGGCTGAATTCAGAAAGATTTTTTACTTCTCTTTATTCAGTATCTTTATATAGTAGCTAATATGCTACTATTACATAGTATTTGTTTCAACAAAACAAGATTCATTCGTAATGGGATTCAGGCTTCACTGGTCATGCTGTATCTTAGATTCACTAAAAATCACAAACTTTGTGATTTTACAACTTATGATTTATTTCACTATGGTGCTGAAGGTTCAGCCGCAGGGGAACATTATACTGTAACTCACAATACAGTTAAGTTAGTTAAGTAAAACAAAACACAGTGACATCTACAGGACAGGCAGAGCTATGTTATCTCGCTGCCACTTTGTGATGTATCACCCTTGCATTCAAATATAAGAATTACTGCAGGTATAAAACCACTGGAGAAACCCCTGGTTAAGTGTCTTGCACAAGGGTGGTGGCTTTTCATTCCATCTGGGATTTGAACCTGGTAAGATTGTACTCCGATCCTGTTTTGGAAGCATTTGAAACACTGAATGCATATTCCTAGAAATCTTTGTCTCCATTCATGGATTATTCTAGTTAACCTCCTTTTAAAGGTCAGATCAGTAGGAGTAATATAATTGTTTTGTTGTCACATTTTAAATTGATCAATGTGACTGATGTAATCTCCAAAACAATACACACTCGGTTGTGTTTTACAAGTCCATTTGAATACTAGCAGTCACAGGTGATAAGCATGTTAAGTCAAAGCCATTGAACAGACTGTAAATTGAAGTGTCATTGAAAATGGAACACATCAATGCTAAGTGAAGTGTTTACTTCATACTGAATGATTCATTGGGTACCGAGAGCACTCTCAATGAAGTCAGTGGAGCTGTGTGACTCTCATACTATTCCTGTTTTTATATGCACAACGATACTAAGATTTATAGAGAGATATAGCAGGAGAATTAACCTTTTAAACATTTTTTGTAAAAATGAGCACTTCTCAGTGATCGAGTCGTGTTTGTGAGCTTTGTCAGAGGCAATTAGCACTTGGAGGACTGAGGACAATAATAATAAAAAAAAGAGCTGGCTCTGTAGTGCGATAACAATATATGCAATATACAACCCCAAATAAGAAAAAGTTGGAACATTTTGTAAAATGCAATAAAATCAAGAATATGTTATTTGTTCATTCTTTTAAACCTTTTTTTAACTGACAAAAGTACAAAGAAACGTTGTCCAATGTTTTCACTGACCAACATAATTGTATTTTGTAAATATGAACAAATTTTGATTTTGATGGCTGCAACACACCCCAAAAAAGTTGGGACAGAGACATGTTTACCTCTGTGTCACATCACCTTTCCTTTTAATTACACTTTTTAATCATTTGAGAGTTGAGGATACTAATTGTTGGAGTTTTGCTAGTGGAATATTTGCCCAATCTTGTCTGATACAAGACAGCCGCTTAACAGTCTGTGGTCATCATTGCCTGATTCTCCTTTACATGATGAGTCACACATTTTCCTTAAGAGACATATCTGGACTGCAGTAAACATCAGGCACATCCCTTCTATGGTGCAGAGTGTCTAGAAACCACTCAGTTGTAGCACGTGCAGAATGAGGCCTGGCATTGTCTTGCTTCCCAGGAAAGATGTCATCTTGATGGCAGTTTATGTCTCTGTACAATCTAAATATATCCCTCCATGTCAATGGTACCTTCACACAAATGCAAGTTGCATACCTTTTGCAATGATGCACCTCAATACCAGGACAGATGTTTGCTTTTGCACCTGTCGCTGATGAAAGTTTGGATGGTCCCTTTTGTCTTTGGGTCTGAAAACTCGGTGTCCATTTTCACACAAAAACAAGCTGAAACATGAACTCATCTGACCACAGCACACATTTCCACTGTCTTCTAGACCATCTGAGATGAGCTCAGGCCCAGAGAACTCGCCGGCATCTCCACATAGAACTGATGTAAAGCTTTCTCCTTGCGTAACAGAGATTCAAGTGGCATTTCTTGATGCAGCGTCAGACTGTGTTCAGTGCAAACGGTTTTCCAAATTACTCCTGAGCACATGTGGCTGTATTTAACAGATTAGCATGATGGTATCTTGTGCAATGCCATCTGAGGGCTCAAAGGTCACGCACATTCAACAGAGGTCTACTGCCTTACCCAACACAGACTGAGATTTCTCTGGATTCCCTGAATCTTGTGACAATATTATGTATGGAAGATGATGAAAGGCATAAATGCTTTGCAATCTTGCATTGAGAAATGTGATTTTTTTAATTGTTTGACAATTCTCTCATGATATTTGGCACAAAGTGATGAGCCATGACCCATCTTTGCTTAAAAAGACTGAGAAGCACTTTTACACCCAAACATGATACCCTCAACTATTACCAATTCACCTGCTCATTGTGGACTGTTTCAAAAGAGTTGGTTAATCTAATTTGGATAATCTTTTCACTCTTATTTGGTCTCTGTCCCAACTTTTTTGGGGTGTGTTGCAGCCATCAAAATCAAAAATTGTACATATTTACAAAATACAATTATGTTGGTCAGTGAAAACATTGGAAAACGTTTCTTTGTACTTTTGTCAGTTAATAAAAGGTTAAATAGAATTGAAGGGAGTGGATTCCAATGGAATCCACTCCCTTCAGAATGAACAAACCACAGATTCTTGATTTTATTGCATTTTACAAAATGTCCCAGCTTTTTCTGATTTTGGGTTGTTTGCAATGATATATGCTGTGCATTTATAAAAATATGTAGATCGGTAGAGATACTTCTGTGCATTTACACTACAGTAAAATAATTTAAGTTCATCAAAAAACGGTCATAGTCTCCACAAAAAAATATTATATACAGTCAAACAAAAAAGGATTCAGACACCAGATATAATTTTTTAACATTTTTTTACTAGTGGGTGCAGGACACTATAGTTATTTTATGTAAACATTTATGCAATCTGTGACATATTATACCCAGAAATTCTTTATACGGTAGACTACCAGTAAAATTGATAAAAAATTTGGGACCAAAAATTATTCAGACACTTTGACCTGACCATGTTATGCTTAAGTGTTTTTTTCTTTAAATGCTAATGCGACCTTTTTACACCACAGACTGAACAAAATGAAGCATGGCTTGGCAATTGGTTGACCTAAATTGGTATTATTTAACAACTGAAAGCTAACAGCTTTTCAACCAAATTCATGTGTGAGACAGTCTAACAGAAGGATGGCCAAAACCAGAGTTCTTGTCATATTTTATTACCATTTGCTCCAACTATAGTGAATAAACTGTGACATTGTGAGAAATGTTGAAAGTGTCTGAAAATTCTAGTAAAGCTGTCTAGTAAAATTCTGAAATATTCTTACAATTTAAAATTATTTATACAGTCAAGCCTAAATTTTGGCTTGACTGTATAAATCATTTTAAATTGTAAGCATATTTCAGAATTGTATTATTTTTACAGTACTTTTGATTAAGGAAACACAAACTTGATGAACATTAGAAACTTCTTTCAAAATCCAACAAACAAAAAAATCGTATAGACCGACTATAGACGCTACCATTGGAATGATAGAGTCCCAGGCCGGTGCAAGAGGCAACAGACTAAATTTCCAAAGTCAGACACCAGCAAAGAAACCTGCCACCCTTCGACTATAAATCAATTTCTATTTAGATCAAGCAGATTCAAATGTGAAGGCCTAATGTGGCACTGAACAAACAGGCCAGGAGGATGATGAATGCGAGGGGAAACGTAATGGGCCGACCGACTGATAGCCCGATATCACAAGCATCCATCTTCCTTAATTCCCAGTGCAGTCTACTGGATCCTGTCCAACACACTCAGATGAATTGTCAAAGACACAGAGAGGCATTTTGAATCAGCCTATTTGAGTTATAGCTGTCACTTCTCTACCTACCAAACTTCACTCTTTTCATCCCTCTGAAAAATCAATTATTCAGCCCTGTTTCAGAGGTGTGCCGAGGTTGTTCAGATACTCTAAAATATCCACTGAAGTGCAGTGTCTTATTCAAAAACTGTCGACACTAATGAATTTGTAAATGGGCATGAAAATCGTCCAGATCGCAACTCTCTGTGGCACATCTTTTACTTGACTTGTAAAGAAGTATTGTGAAGTTGTCGAGACTGTGTAAATGAGGATATATTGCTGTCATGACACGTTTATGCACATGTAAAAGTAAAAAATGTCACATTTACTGAATCTCTGTAGGTCATTACATAAGGTGATGCAATGGCAATGCAATGCAGTTAAATTGAATTTGAGTACTTTTTATGTTATGAGCATAAACTCTCCCTTTATATACACTTTTGATGATACTTTTGGATATTTAATTAAATATTTGCTAACACTTTATTTTAGGGTCCAATTCTCACTATCTCACGTTGTTTATTAGGCATGCATATTACTAGGATATTGGCA
This sequence comes from Siphateles boraxobius, assembly GCF_051911475.1. NCBI lineage: Eukaryota > Metazoa > Chordata > Actinopteri > Cypriniformes > Leuciscidae > Siphateles > Siphateles boraxobius. Next base: position 23,793,431 of record NW_027508833.1, on the reverse strand, counting down.
GTTAACTGGTATTATAAAGCACATATTAATGCCTTATCCTGCATGACAATACTCTACATCCCTAAATCCAACACCTAAATGTAACAACTACATTACTAAATATTAATAAGCAGTAATTAGGAGTTTATAGAGGCAAAAGTTGTAGTTAGTAGTTAGTTAATAGTAAGAATTGGGCCCTAAAGTAATGCGTAACCAAATATTTTTGATAAATATTTAGATACTTCAAAGAATGCAATGGTATTGACATTTTAAAAATAATTTATTTGGACTAAAAAGGGCCAAAAATCCATAGCTAAAGAAAAAACAGCAAGTCAAACTGTGTTGGTGTTACAACAGGGCTTTACAGATAGGTTATTGTTATTGATACTGTTTATCAATGATATTTTAAATCAGTCTTTTGGATTTGCTTGCTTTTGTAATCTTTATGGATATCAGAAATTACTTTCACTTTAGTGCTTGTTTGGATGAAGCTTAAGGTTTTAATACATAGCAAATACAAAACATTTGTCATGCCTCATTCATAATGTATATGTATTCAGTAAAAATAGAGTAGATTCACATTTGGATCGTTTGTTGAGTTGTTTTCCTCCCAGCAATTTAGACTCTGGGTGGTAAATATCTCCCTGACAACTATAATAATAATTCATGAGATATTGCAGAGATACATATGTATTCATAGCGTGAAATGCAGCATGCTATAAAGTGACCTAATAAAGGGGATGAGATCATTTCGGCACAGTAATCGAACAATTCAGGAACAATCCTTGAACAGGTTTGCATTTTGAAATGTGTGCATGTTTTAAAAAATGTTTTTTTTTTACAAAAATATGTCCTTTTTTCTGTTCCTGCTGAGCTTTTTCTCTCTGTCTGCTCTTAATATTTGTTGTGGAAAACCAGCATGATTTATTTCATAAGTAAATCAGCTTGCCCAATGAGAGCCTGAAGCAGTAATACAGTCAAAATCAATGGGCTACAGAGATGAAAATAGTCTTTGTCATGCAGCCATGTACAGTAACAGTGATTTTGGTTAATTTAAAAGAAGCACGGTTAACCAACGCGAATGAGTGATAATGAATCTTTTGGAGCAGCATCCAAAGTCAAATAAACAGCTGTGTATTACAGTTCATATAAAAATGCAATTAACATATGTATTATATGTTCATTATTTAGCAAAATACAACTAAAATATGCACATATTTTACATTAATATTATTATTTTGTTGTTGTTTATATTATTTTTAATACTACTTTAATACGCACACATCATGTACAATCTACTGAACCCATGGCACAGCTGCATTTTCAAGAAATTTGGGTAATAATTATTCAAATACAAAATTATTGAAGTAATTTCTCAGTTTGAGAATACTTTCTCAAAGAATTTGGATTCCTTGATACTTCAGCTTGTTGCTATAGGCTTTTTATGAGGATATATATATATATATATATATATATATATATATATATATATATATATATCCTCATCAAGACCCTATAGCAACAAACTGAAGTATCAAGGAATGTGGTTATATAAGCATATAAATGTTAATATACACATATATTTATATATTATATATATATTAACATTTATATGCTTATATAACCACAACTAATATATATATATATATATATATATATATATATATATATATATATATATATATATATATATATATATTAGTTGTGGGTTGTGGTTATATAAGCATATAAATGTTAATCCTCCAAGAAAAAGGAAAGTTAGTTATAATTAATTAAAGATTTGTATCACACCATCCAACTTTCTTGCGTACACATAATTTTGCCTGTCTGTTTATTTTATTTTTCTGCATCAAAACAGCCAGCAAGAATTTGTCTGACAACATCTAAAGAGAATATAGTTGGTACCAGAACAATAGATTGGAATGAAAAAATTAATTGCACTGCACTGTTGACCGGATATACAGAAAACAAAAACAAAACAAAAAAATTATGAAGTGTGTGTGTGTGTGTGTGTGTGTGTGTGTGTGTGTGTGTGTGTGTGTGTGTGTGTGTGTGTGTGTGTGTGTGTGTGTGTGTGTGTGTGTGTGTGTGTGTGTGTGTGTGTGTGTGTGTGTGTGTGTGTGTGTGTGTGTGTGTGTGTGTGTGTGTGTGTGTTTAAAAAATCTGTCCACCCAGAAGTACTCATTATTTTCCAGACATAGCTCACAACACACTTCTATTCAACAAACATATTTAATTCACTTGCTACTTAGTGTGTTTCTTTGACAGATTTGATGCTATGCACATTTGGCAAATCAGTGATTAGTTTGTACTTGTATAAGTGTATAAAACTGTAAAATATCAGACTCCTGGATGTTGCGTAGTGCCAGAAAAATCGGATTTTTACTATACAATTTTTATATATATATATATATTTTTTAAATTTTTATAAATAAATTTTTTATACAATATGCATTAGATTACAGTATATGCTGTTCAAAAGTTCCCTGTCGGTCAGTCACTACTATGTAGGTCATGACTGACCAATAGGAATCTCGCTAGAGAGGCCAATATACTTCAAGTGAAATTAAACAAGCCCATACACATCAGTTGCGTGGCCTCGCAGCGCGGGTATATAACGAGCAGCTGCTGCGATTGCACTTCAGCTTTTTGCTTCGGAGCCAAGCACTTTGTATGCTGACAACACAGAGTGTGAATCTGCAAGCGTCTTCTGGATCTCTCCACTTTGGTGCGGGCGTGACAGCACAGCAGCGCGAGCGGTCTTCCCTTCTCTCTTCTCTTTTTTGTTTTTTGTTTCAAAAACTGAGCAAAAACAAAAGCAGCTGGTAAGGTGCGCGGTGAGAGAGAACAGCACACAAACAGGTGCACATTCCTGTCTGTGTTTGCGATGACCGTTCCCCTGCGTGCTTCAGCACCAAGGAGAGCAGTCTCTAAAAGAGCTTACACAGATAGTTTGCGTCTTTTTCAAGTTGACATTCTATCTGTGTGTTTCTGGATGTAGTCATTACCTGGGGTCACGGGATGGTCATGATCGCTGCCTCGTGTGTCTGGGCCTGGAACACGCTGAGGCAGCGTTCGTGGATGAGTCATGTACCCATTGTGGGAAGATGACCATCTCAGAGCTGCGGTTGAGACTCTCGTTCCTGCAAAGGGGCGGAGTCCCCGTGCATCTGCATTCGGGAAGTAACACGGGAAACCTGTGGATCACGGTGAGCGCAATTCCTTCGTGGAACAAACCCCCTAGGAACCCTCATCCCTCTCACGCTCCGCAGCCAGTTGAGTTACCAACCGAATGTGCTGTACCATCCTCGAGATGTGTACCAGTCGTTTCCTTTGGTGCTCCCTGGAACGACCAGATGCCGATTGCTGCATCCGAGGGTGGTTCAGACAACTCCTCGGACGACGGCTTCGGGTGTGCCAGCGATGCCCGAGTCGGACCCAGAGATGATGGCCATGCTTTCCCGGGCCGCCAACAGGATCGGGCTCAAGCAGAACCCTCCACCGTTTCCCGAGCCCTCGAGGCTGGATGATCTCAGCGACCCACCCTATTGCCTTTCTTCCCGGAAGTGCACGAGGAGCTCACGGGGACGCGGACGGCACCCCTGACCGAGGGAACACTCGGCACGAACGCACTGGCACACAGCTGGCCCCGGGGTCTAAACAGAAAGGTCACGCTTTCCCAGTGTTATCCAATATCTCACTGTATGGGTTATCATGGAACAACAGTGTCAGATACACTCTGTTTAAGCCTCCTCCTATCGTCCTTCCAGGCAATAAGGGGTAGAGGCTTGCACGGGGCGCTGGATGGTGCCCATGGTGCTTTGCTAGGGATTCCTATTGGTCAGTTATGACCTACGTAGTAGTGACTGACCGATAGGGAACGTCTCGGCTACACATGGTAGCCCTCGTTCCCTGAGGGAGGGAACTGAGACGTAGGTCCCGTCGCCACATCTGCTGCCACCCGCCGGGGCGGCCAGCTTATCAGGCTTATCAAGCAAAAAGCTGAAGTGCAATCGCAGCAGCTGCTCGTTTATACCCGCGCTGCGAGGCCGCGCAGCTGAGGCAAATGATTGCACGCCAATGTGTATTGGCTTGTTTAGTTTCACTCGAAGTAGATTGGCCTCTCTAGCGAGATTCCTATTGGTCAGTCATGACATACGTCTCCGTTCCCTCCCTCAGGGAACGAGGGTTACTATAGACCCCTTTTCAGTTGGTAAACATGGTGACGTTTTTATGTGGGCGGAGCTTAGGTGGTTGCAGAACGATCCCTCTGGCCGCTTCACTAACGTTAGTTTGCAAGTTTTGTTAGCTTGTTTTTTAACAATGACTGGAGAAAATCCGATTTTATCTTAATGTGCAAGGTCACTCACTGTCCAGGACCGCGATTGTTATTTTCAAAAGTTAATTTTAACAGACGGAACCAGTTTGGCTGACCCGTACACGCTCAGGCAATGGATGGACGATCTGACAGGATTAACGTTAACGCTAGGCTCAGTCCTACACCTATCCGATAGAGAAACCGAGCGTAAAGACATACTGGGGTCATATAAATCTTTAGATGCCTATAACTATGTGATGAATGGTCATGTACAAGACTTGTGTGGTACGATCCGCAGTTCTGCCTAGCCAGCGCCAAGAAGACGTCAATGTAAAGAGTGACATTACGGTGCAATTTTAATGATGTGAATATTTTCTAGAAATAAAAATTCCAGATACAGCATATTCATTTTTCATTGATTCTTGCATCCAAAATGAAAGTGTAATTTATTCCTGTGACGCAAAGCTGAATTTTCAGCATCATTACTCCAGTCTTCAGTGTCACATGATCATTCAGAAATCATTCTAATATTCTGATTTGCGTTTCAAGCGTATATTGAAGCGTATAAATATTGAAGCGTATAAATATTGTTAATGATTCAATATTGTATCATTAACAATATTTAAAAAGTTGCACTGCTTGATATTTTTTTGGAAAACATTATACCTTTTTTCAGGATTCATTAATGAATACAAATTTCAAAAATCAACAATTATTTAAAATGGAAATCTTTTGTAACATTTTAAATGTTTTTTTTTAATCCATTAAATGCATCTTTGCTGAATAAAAGTATTAATTTATTATAAAAAAAACATCTTACTGACCTCAAACTTTTGAAATGGTATGCACACCATTACAAAAAACAAACGTTTATTTATTATTATTTTTTATTTTAGTAAAAATAGTCCAGTAAAGAACGTCTAGGTTACGCATGTAACCCTCATTCCCTTTCAGTTGGTCACGTCTGAAAGGGAACAGTATGTTCAGTATGTTCTCTTGCCGAATACAGCGAAACATCCATAAACAACATGAAAACATAGCAGGCAAAATCATCTCAGCGGTGCCTCCTATTAGAATCAACAGTTGCTCATGACAGAATGATGTCTGCGTGCCCTGCATACAGCAGGCATCTGGCACTCACTCCAACGAGCTGCATGGATGTCATCCATTATTGAGATATTATTAAAAAAAAAAATTACGTTAAACCTCTAATTAGACCCAAATTAATAATGATCATTTAGTGTGTCAATTACAAACTGTGCGGAAGCCAAATGAAGCTCATAAATAGCATGCTAATGAGGCATCATGCAGTCAGGGGCCTCTTAGCATGTTTAGAGCCCATAATTGTATCAGACCCTTGGATTCTTCCAACTGTCAACAATGTGATATCAACAGGAGTGTGAGGGAGATGTCTGCTTACATCTTGTGTACTTGGAAAAGTGAGATTCATAACAGCATTTTACAGGTTTTTTTTTTTTTTTTATGGGCTGCTAAAGTTCAAACCAGTTCATTCTTTTTTTCTGTGACATAATGCTAGAATTAAATTACTTTTCAAATGTGTCCCGCTGTATCGCCAAACCTTTATTCCTGGGTGATATGACTGGAAAGCGTATGTGTGATTATCAATTATTTACCTGTCCACAGAACTGAAAGTGATGTGCACATTTCTTTCACTTTATCTCATCAATCACCATCAAATACTGAATCCTTTTCTGCTTTTACTATCATGCCACTAAGTTAGAAAGTGCCTCAAAAACTTTTGGATATTACCTAAATTTTCCCCCGGCATCCTCTGGGCCTTTTTCTTAGTTTACTGATTGAACAAAGCACAAACAAGTTTCACCCAATGGTTTTTATGACATTTCTGAGAGGGGGAAAATGAAAGAATAAAGAATGAAAAAGAGGCAGGGATGCATGAAGGAGGTAACATGTCTGTCTTAGGCACTTACAGAGATGCTGAAAGAAGATGAAATTTGACATCATTTTCTCATCAGATGTGAGAGTGCTTGCTGGTTTATTTATTTATTTATTTATGTTTTGTAGTAAGTGAAATTATGCTTCAAAAATCGATATCACAGAACTATCATATGAACCTATCAGCTGGATCTTTTATATACACTACTGTTCAGTGAGATTTTTTACAATGTTTTTTTAAAGACGTCTCGTATGCTCACCAAGGCTGCATTTATTTTTATCAGAAATATAGTAGAAACAGTAATATTGGAAAATAGTATTACAATTTTAAAAAGATGTTCTCTATTTATTCTCAGAATTTTTCAGCATATGTACTCCAGTCTTCAGAGTCACACGATCCTTCAGAAATCATTCTAATATGCTGATTTGCTGCTCAAGACACATTTATTAATAGTATCAATATTGAAAACAGTTGTGCTGGTTAATATGTTGTTAGTATGTTTCAGGATTATTTGATAAACAAAGTTAAAAAGAGCAGCATTTCTTTAAAATAGAAATCTTTTGTAACATGTCTTGAACTGTCACTTTGGATCAATTTAATGCATCCCTGCTGAATAAAACTATTTTTTAATTTAAAAAATTAGGCAATCTTACTGATCCCAACCTTTTGAAAAGTAGTGTCATATCTACTCAAAAATCTACTTTTGTTTAAAGTTACTTTTTAAAACTGTTAGTGTATGTTATTTTGTAATTCGGTTATGTTTTATTTGCTGTTTTGCATCGAAGCATTTCCCAAAGTATAAGTTTGTGTGAATTAAAATGTTTGGAGATGGCTTAATTATTTTAAACAAGAAAATTCGATGCATTCATGCAGAAAATAAGTAAATTAGTGTAAGAGGCCCTAATGGGGCCTTAAAATAAAAGCTCTCTTTGTTCTTAACGTTCATTTACACAATCTAACATCTCTTTACTACTTTAAGTAGCAGACAAATATGTGAATATTATATCAAAGTCAGAGATAAAAAAAAATAAAAAAACACTGAATTAAAAGTCTCTGCATATGTGTGATGACGATGAGTGAATGTCCTTATGCAGAATGAAAGATGGCGGTTTTCTGGATGGCGGTTAGCGTGTAAATTGTGGTTGATAGCAGATTAGGATAGTCTGTCAGGCCAGTGCTGTGCGTGACTGTAACCGTGCTGCTGTCAGGGGTTTCTGGGTGAGAGACTGCAGAGATGTATAATTATCAGACTAGCCTGCTGAGCGCTGGATGCTGCCGGGCTTCGTCCTCGCTGTGGCTTGTCTCCAAAATGACAAAAGTTTGAGCTCTCATCTTCCCTCTCCTTCTCCAACACTCAGGTTGGTATTCATGGAGGAGAGCCGATGGGTAGCACACGCTCTCACGCTGTCCAAACCCTCCTATGATCGTAAAGATCTCAAAGCATGACGTGGCAGCTCTGTTCTTAAGCTGCGGTTTAGAAAGACACGGCAGTACCACAGGGAATTTCTTGGCTTTAAACAACCGAACATCAGAGAAGCGACAAATCTGCTCTCGTTCGCTGTAGCTGCACCTGGGTTTTAACCTCGATCAACTGGTGTTCACATGTTATTGATTCTTTGGATGGTTCTCTTCTGATTTTCATTTACATGCCGTTTTCATCCAATTAGAGATGCATAGCATTTTAAGGCATAGAAATGAAACTGTGTGATCTTGGAAGTCAAGTAAAGGTGTAATGACACTCCCCATAATAAGATTTTCCACCGACTGGGATCGTCATTTCTTTCACACCAGGACACTAAACACTTATTAGAATCTAACAGATCGGCAGCATAAAAAATAAAAAAAAACGTCCTTACTCACCTTGATTATACCATAAGCTTGGAAGTCAAAGTGCCTTTTACCCATAATGCCTCTCAGTGGAGCATGTTAAAATGCATTGATGTTGTTTAGGAGTTTTATTTTTTGTCTTGTTTTCCAATAAAAATGCCCTTAACATTCTCAAACATATACATTTTATATGATTTCCCCCCCATTGGAAAGCCTTTTTTGTTTGAAGTGTAGATCTTATTGTGTTATGCTTAAAATACATTTTGCATCTTATTTTAAGAATGTGATGTTTAAGTCATACAGCATACCAATGTGTCTTAGCAAATAAAATTATATATATATATATATATATATATATATATATATATATATAATGAACTGCTTTTTATTGAAGCACACTCACATATCACACAGAGAGATTAGTGATCGCGCTGCGCACAGACAGAGCACAGAAACTTGTTTTCAATGCTGCCCCACAACTTTTATTGATAAATTAGCTTCGCTACTGAATTGCTACATTATAGTAATCGCTACATTAAAGGAGGTGGTGGTGTCGCTTTTTTTTAAAAAGCAATTTTTTTTACACAGCTTCATTGCTAGAAAAGAGACGCACAACGCGCACATCTCTATGTTTTAAGTTGTCAATGCTGGCAAATGACCATGGTATAAGTGGGATAATCCACAGCTATCTGTGCAATAAACAAACTTAATGTACTATGCTGAGTGGTTCTTTGCCTTCGCGTCATTGTCACGGACTTTCATTTTCATGGACTTTTAGTTTGTTTCTTTTAGATACCTGGTTTCCGTTGATCCAGTTTCCCTCTCTTCATTTGGTACCATTGTTTTTGATTAATTAGTTGTCACCTGTTCGTCATTGAGTTCATTCGCCCTGTGTATTTAAGTTCCTCATTTCATTCAGTTCGTTGTCTGGAATTGCTAATGTGTCAGGTCTACACGCTGTTTCGTAGCCGTTTTTAACTTTTGGATAACTTTAGTTTGTCTTATTAATAAATCCTTTGTGTGTTTAGACCTGTTGGAACTCTTTCCTCATCATCATCATCTGGGGCCGGTTTCACAAAGATAGACTGTCTATGGCTTAGATATAGTAGATAGTCAGACTTCAGATAGACATCTGAATCAGACCGTTGCACAAAGCACTTTAAGGGTTAGTTCACCCAAAAATGAAAATGATGTCATTAATGACTCACCCTCATGTCGCTCCAAGCCCGTAAGACCTCCGTTCATCTTCAGAACACAGTTTAAGATATTTTAGATTTAGTCCGAGAGCTTTCTGTCCCTCCATTGAAAATGTATGAAAGGTATACTGTCCTTGTCCAGAAAGGAAATAAAGACATCATCAAAGTAGTCCATGTGACATCAGTGGGTTAGTTAGAATGTTTTGAAGCATCGGAAATACATTTTGGTCAAAAAATAAAAAAATCTACGACTTTATTCAGCATTGTATTGTCTTCCGGTTCTGTTGGGGATCCGCGTTCACGAGTCCGCAGTGACGCTGATGACGTAAGACGCAGCTGACGTGTATCTGGTGCGTCCGTGTATTCGGGTTCAAATAAATATGGCTGGGCAAAAAAATGCAAGTCTTCCTCTGTGTGGAAATCCTTAGACATCCTTAGATTAAATCCTTAGACATGTTTGTGAAGATTGTTTTGTTTCCAGCGTGCGTCTCCCTCAGACTGTAAACGAAGCTCGGGCACACCGGACACACGTCAGCAGCGTCTTACGTCAGCAGCGTCACTGAACGCGGATCCCCAACAGAACCGGAAGACAATACAATGTTGAATAAAGTCCTAGTTTTTGTTATTTTTGGACCAAAATGTATTTCCGATGCTTCAAAACATTCTAACTAACCCACTGATGTCACATGGACTACTTTGATGATGTCTTTATTTCCTTTCTGGACAAGGACAGTATACAGTTCATACATTTTCAATGGAGGGACAGAAAGCTCTCGGACTAAATCTAAAATATCTTAAACGGTGTTCTGAAGATGAACGGAGGTCTTATGGGCTTGGAGCGGGATGAGGGTGAGTCATTAATGACATCATTTTCATTTTTGGGTGAACTAACCCTTTAAGACTCTGACTATCTTAAGTAGGACTACACTGCAATGTATTCTGGGTAAAATAACACTTTTCAAAACAAAAAAAACAAGATGGATCGACTAATCGCATTCAACCGCTTAGTGCAGTTTACCCCAGCGGAAAATATGTGTTTGTTGGAGGAGTATAACAGTTACAAGGACATTTTACTTGGGAAATTTAGTGGAGAATGTAGTAACATAAAGAAATGTTTAATTTGGAAAAAGATTGCTACGACAGTTAACAGCGTTAATCCGACCGTTGAGCGGAGCGTTAAAGATTTACAGAAAAGAAAAGCCCTCATTATTATATATTTCCAGTAGGTTACTGCGGTTCCTAAAAAACATTTCCCTTCTCATAGCTCTCTTCATAACGTCGTGAGCAAACCACAAATTATGAGCCATTTTCCCTTTTCTTTTGGCTGTTTGTAATGTAACTGATTGTTACTGCTGGTTGCCAAGGTAACATAGAGTCTTAGACCTAAGTTAGCCTGGGTGGTAAGGTGTCTAATTTTTTTTTGGTCTAAAATTAAGATTTTTAAGATTAAGATTTCTGTGAAACAGTCTAACTTGCATTAGACTAGTCTACGAGCAAATTTTAGACTTGTCTAACACTATAGACCGTTCTAAAATAGCTTTGTGAAACCGGCCCCTCAAAATATAATAGTCATACATTAAAATCGTTTAATGCACAGCTCCTTATGTGTAACTGGTCCTACTGACCCGCTCAGAGTGGGATCCCACTGGGATCTCGGCATGGAAGGCGGGCGCTCTAACAAGGCTAAATACCACAGCTTTCAGCCTATAGATTTAATTTAAATCTATCTGTCTGTCTGTAAATCTACAGTTCAAAAGTTTAAAGTCAGTAATAGTATATGTATATATATAAAAATGAATAAAAGTATTAAATTTATATATATATATATATATATATATATATATATATATATATATATATATATTAATACTTTTATTCAACAAAGATGCATTGAATTGATTCAAAGTGACAGAAAAGACAATGTTAGATAATTGTAATATTTCACAAAATCAGTTTTTACTGTATTCTTTTTGATCAAATAAATGCAACCTTTGTGAACATAAGATACTTTTTTTTTTAAATTTTAGATTAATAATCTTTCCCACTTTACTATTATTTATGTACTATGTAGTTTTTGAAATGTATAATTTTATACACAAAGGTTACTATTCCTAATACAAGAAACAAACATCTAAAAACCATATCAGCGAATGCTTTTAAAATTTATATTAATATAAAAAGTCACGTTAGCCAGGAGTTGCTGAAGTCTCAGCATGTCTGCATCCGCAAAATTATTTTGACGATGTGTCAGACCCCGGTGATGCAATATCACGAAACAAGATTTTTATATACCTAAACATCCTCATCGCATAATCAAAAATATCAGTTTCATTTGCGACATTTTCCAACCACAGCTATTTCCAGAGCTGTTTTAGATTCCCTCATTTTTAGCTTTCCAATGCTGTCTGCCTTTTCAGGATGAGGAACTCATCCGAGGGAAGGACACGGCTCTTCTCTCGGTCATACTGAATTCACTCTGCGTTCGATGAGGACGGTACCCTGAGGCAAAAAAAAAAAAAAAAAAAAAAAAACACACACCAAAGACTAGCCAGCTGAAGCGAGAACATGCATAGGAATACCAAGCAGTCATTACAGTCATCACAAACTTTACTTTATTTAGTTCCTAACGAAGCGCTCTGGTAGTGCTGCTGTGAGACCAACTGAGAACTGTTTCTAAAAACCTTGGACAACATGGGTAGAAAGCAAAGGCCTGTATGTGGCTAGTGGTGTTTTTTCTCTTTCTGATGCAATTCTATGATTTATTTTTTGTTTGTGTGTGATGTGCAGAGAGGCAGTATGAGCACATAAGGACCCTGAGGCAGAGTGATGGGGAAACGGGGCTCCTTGGGGTGAGCTGGAAGGTTTTGACATGTTAGTGGACAGATTAAGCGGGTGTGTGGAGAAAAGGTGCTTTAAAGGAAGGGCCTGGCTTATGGGCGGCTGTGGGTTCGGTGTAAATTGAGCAATATATGGACAGATTGAATTTATCAAAACATTTTTACACTTAGACAATTTACACCTGTTTAGTTTGCCAATGCTGTCTCATTCCGATAATTAGCTTAGTTTAAGAATGAACTATTTTCATTACTATTTTCAACTATTTCAAACATTTTTTAATACTGCTTTATTCTGTTTAAATTTAGGAGGAAAATGATACCTTCCACAAATGTATGTGGTACTCAGAATCGATGCTGGGATTATGAGCCAGTTTATAGCATTAAATATGCTAATTTACGGTGTTTTTACTGAATGTCAACACTAAATATCTCACAAGACATTTTAAGGTTGCACAGAGGCGACTAAAAGGTTTTTTGTTTTTATTTACATGGACCTCTATGCAACAATAAAAAGTATTTGTAAACTCATTATTTATTGCTTTAAAGGGATACTTCACCCAAAAATTCTGTCACAGATATGGGCCCCATTGACTTCCATAGTATTATTGTTTTCCATACTATGGAAGTCAATGGGTGCCCCACAACTGTTTGGTTACAAAAAAAATATATGTATATTTTTTAAACATCTTCCTTCGTATTCAAGAGAACAAAGAAATGTATACAGGTTTGGAAGAACTTGAGGGTGAGTAAATGATGACGTAATTTTCTTTTTTTTGGGGGGTGAACTATTCCTTTAATATGACTTTAATATTTAATATGACTGAGTAAAAACGCTTTTTACCATGGACTACCATTCAAGGCTTTGGGGTCAGAAAGATTTTTAAGATTAAGATATTTAAAAGAAAGTAATACTTTTATTCAGCAAGGACACATTAGACTGATCAAATGTGACCGTAAAGAGTTTTTACTGTATTTTAAATGCAGGCTTGTTGAGCATAAGAAACATTTAAACAATCTTACCAATCCCAAAACTTTTGGTAGTGCAAATTATTATTATAATTTATATTATTTTAAATATCTAACACTAATAACCCCCTGTAGACTGGTTCACCAAACCTATTCACTTTTAAAGGATTCACTGACTAGAAACATATTTCAGCAGAAAAAAAAGCATAAATAAAGACAAAAGTATTAGAGAGAGACCTAGATCAATAATATTATTAATTCCAGCCATGCTATCTACATTGATATGAAAGCACATATACGTATTTGGGTCACGTTATTTTATGTCCTGGATGTGGTTGTATAACTTCTGTTAAGTAGTCATTTCCTCTGATTAAAATCAAGCTAAAGCCAGCAGTGGCTTCTTAAATCATGAGCATACATGGCCTTGACGCTGAATTTGTTGTAAAATGATTGTAAAAAGTAATATTATAAAATTAGCACTTCATTTCAGCAGATCCTCCTATAATGATGTTTCAGCCAAGCTCATGATCCAGGTCTCCTAATACAGCTCCAGGCAGCTTAGCAGATGCCACAGAGAGCTAAACACACTCATCTGTGCCCGATTGTGACTGCTGATCCCAAAGCTGTCGCCCAAGATGGTGCATGTCCTCCAGGTGGCTCCAGAGTAGGACCGCTTACATGCATCTCATTTTAGTTGCTGGAGTTGGTGAGCGACTTTTACGCATGCCATTATGAAATCCAGCTGCAGCATACCTTTGTTTGTGAAGAAAAAGTTTTGTATCATGCACATCGTTTAGAAATGCACCGACCGCTTCAACCACGTCTCAAATTATTAATCTGAGGGCGGACGATGATTGTGCAGGCTCAGGTTTGTTGATGAGGAATTTCTTGTGCAAAATGGCAGATATTTTGCTCTCTCATCAGAAGCATGGAGGTCACTCACCCGAGAAATGCCTCAGGCAAGACAGAACTAGCTCTGAGGACCGAGTTTGGAATTTAATGAAACGCAAAAGACACAGCAGATGAAGAAAAGCAGTCCTTTTGATAAATGAGTACCTATCCAGCACCGATGGCTTTTGCCTTCGTCTATCGTTTCCCTGCACCCATCTGTGGAATGAATATGAACTGATTATCGTCATGGAGAATTTAAACTGAACGGTTCTTCATTTGCAAAGCCCCAAATGTTAAGAGTCTTTCACCAAAGTAATATCAATGGAAAGCTGATTTGCTGCTGTGGTTTGTAATTCCAATGGCACTATTTACTATATGTGAATAGCAGTGGTGGTTAAAGATTCAAAACATTTAGAGCTTTAAAAATAATACATTCTAGAAAGCAATGTTCTCGTATTTGAATGCCCGTTAAAGGGATATTTCATTGCTCTTTTTAAGGATATATATAATATTCAGACTTCGCTAACGCTTATGCTGGGAAAACAGGTCGCTCAGAAGTTGTCATGGTATTGATATCACAACCATGAGTATTTTGACATATTGACCACCTGATGAATGACAGTAGCTATGTTTCCATCGACCTATTTTTATGCACATTTTGGGATATCGCATAAAAACTACGCTGGATGGAATTCTAAAAATGTGCATAAAAAAACGCATGGGCTCAATTGAGTCGGATACATCTGGATAAGAAAATATGCACATAAACCACGATGGAAACACATTTACCAAATAAATAATCTATTCACATAAAAAAAGTAATGTGACTGGACCAATCAAACATCTCGTTGCACAGCATCCGAAATGCTGTTTTGGTCATTCCGAAATGCCTCAGCAAAATCTTGTCAAAGTTTTTCGGTATAATTAAACAGCTGGATGAAACTGACTGGATTAAAATGGTGCTTTATTCACGGTATCATTATGTGAATATCATTATGTGATATTCCAATTTTGCTAAATTCCAATTAAGTTAAATTCGCAACTTTGGATGGAAACATGGCTTATCTTTCTATCCACCTATTTTTATGTGCATTTGGGGATGGAATGGAAATGGCAAGATGCCCATAAATTCTAAAAATGTGCATAAAAATGTACGCACGCAATTGAGACAGATACAATTTTTATACGATAAGAAGATGGGTGTAATTGGATCACTTGACTAACCAGCAGACCAATTTCATTACACAGCATCTCAAATATTGGTTTGATCATTCTAAAATGCCTGAGCCAACGTCAGTCATCAAAATGATTTGGTTTAATTCCCTCCCAGGAAATGTCTTAAATGAGTGCGTTCACAAACACCAGGCATCCAAATGCAAGATAACATGACAGTGTTTATTGCGTTTCATCTAATCACAGTCATTTATGATTCATGAAAAAAAAAAATGCCACAATGGCTTCCCCAATTGCTGCAACTTCCATTTTTATTACCTATATTTTGCGCCAATTCCCAGGAAGTGACAATTTTGTTCTCTTGAACATATGGGATGGAAACATAGCTAGTCTGATCTATGGTTGCCAATCATAACAGAGTGTATTTAGAAGACTATATAAAAGTTATATTTGAGACTTTTTTAATAACAATTACCTCACCTAAATATTTGTGCACTCAGTGTATTTGTGTTTTCTTCAAGTATTTAAAGTAGATTAGAATATTGCCTTACAAGGTGACACTGTTACTTGTCTTTTTTTTTTGTAATGAAATGTATTCAGTTATGTGCTGAATCATATTTATATTGTTAGAAAGATACTTAGACATTTGAAAGCATACAGCTTGAACAATATACGGTGCTATGAGGTATTTTTTCAATGCACAATAGCCTACTCATACAATGGTGTGAAGAAGTTTGAAATAACTAAAGATGGAAACTGACAAAGTAAATTGAAGTCAGGTTAAATTTAGTTGTTTACGCTTGCAGTGCAGAGACAATGTGGTTAATGTGAAGCCAAATGCGCATCAGTAGCGCTGATTCACTTGCACTGTTTTTTAAAATGCAGTCTGAAAGAAAGTTTTCCAATTATTGATTTGATCTATTCGTCTATGTGGATTACTTTACTCATTTAACCCATAGTGAATGAATGTTGGCAGAAATTCCCCACATTGTAAGCGCAGAACTTGCGGGAAAGAGTCAAATTATGTACAATACCCACAATTCTGCACCAAAATTCAGACCCTTGGAGATGTTGTTTTGTGCTCTTTTCCTAAATTTTGAGGTGAGAAATGAAATCAGAGAATTAGGTTGATGTTATTTCCTCATCTTACACTCAATTTGTATATGTTGCGATGTACGAAATTAGTTTTTAAATGAAATTCTTGTATTGACAGTATTCTTCGAAACCCATTAACAACTTGTTTTAACAGGTTCGTTTTGGGCACACAGTGCAAATGTTGCTAACTAATGTCTATTTTAATGCAGAAAGATGCACATTTTCATCATTCAATTATCAGATTTTCTTGTTTTCCTTTCCCTTACATAAGCTGGTTCACTATGCGAATCAGAGGTCTGAAGCTCTATTTTAGGAGGCAGGGACAGATCCAGCCAGTCAGCCATGCCTTCTGGGCTGCTCTGTTTCAGATGGAAGGATATCCCAGAAAAAAATCAGGCAGGAGGAAAGAGGAGATTTTGTTCCTAAACATCGTCCATCATTTTGATTCTCTTGTGGCATAGGCGGTGTGTGTTTACTGTATGAGAGCGGTGTGTGTGTGTGTGTGTGATTGTGTGTGTGTGTGTGGTTGACTTCTGAAATGAGGAGGCAAAGTTCCCTCCCTTGGTTTTACTTTTTTTTTTGTAAATTCATGTTCAATTTGTTGTTTTCACAAGTTAAGATGTTATATGAATCAGCATTTACCTTATCAGTATCCACAAAAACCAGTATAAATATATTTATATGTTTAATCTTCATATTAAAATGCTATTTATATTAAAATCAAATCTCCTTTAAGTCTCTTCAAGTTTGTGCAATTTAAATTTGTCTTGTATTGTCATTAAAAATTTTCACCTTTTTAGGACCATTAGTCAATAAACATAGCATGGTAGACACACTTTAATTCTCTTAAATTTTTACTGCTACATATTATTTTGTTTAATTTCAAGTTTTGATTTGGAAGTGATGATGTCATAGCGAGTGATGTGTTTACTTTGTAAAATTAGTCTGTCCATTTCCAACTTCAGGCTGATTTGCAAACCAGTTGGAACATGAGAGTGATGCGTGATCACGGTGACAGTCTAATCAGCCAATCACAGTGACGAAGAGGCACTGCTTCATCTCACATTACGTTTTGCTTCAGCAGCTCTACAAGAACAGACAGTTTCATGTAATGTTTTGTAATATTTCTCATTTTATTTTTGTTCTGTCATTTTTATATTTATTTATTTTTTTGTGGAGGAAGCACTACCTCCATTCCCTCCTTATCGCAAAACTGCCTTAGATGTTTAATAGTCTTTTTTTGTTTTTCTACTTTAATTCCCACAGCTGTCTGTCATTGTTTCTTTCACCCCCAGTATCTCTTAATTTGCACTTCCTTCCATAATGTGTAGAACTTCATCTCCATCTGAGAGAGCAGCTATGTGTTTTCTGTGAGGGTTTGTATCGGCATCCCCATTTTTTCACACTTCAACGCCCAAACACACACATACGCATGCAAACCACACATCCTCTTCATCCCATTCTGTTTGCTTTGTTTCACCTGTACCAATATCTCTCTCTCTCTCCCTCCTCCCTCCAGCTCAGTATCTCTCTCTCTCTCTCTCTCTCTCTCTCTCTCTCTCTCTCTCTCTCTCTCTCTCTCTCTCTCCCTCTCTCTCCCTCTCTCCCTCCCTCTCTCTCTCTCTCTCTCTCTCTCTCTCTCTCTCTCTCTCTCTCTCTCTCTCTCTCTCTGTCTCTTGCGCGCGCTTTCATTCTCTCTCCCTCCCTCTCACACTCTCATTGCTTAGCAGAGCTGCTGAAAGTGCGTCAAGGCTCTGTCCAAATACAGACAGGCTGAGCAACACTAATCTCAGGAGGAAGAAAATCAGAAGCGAGTCTGTGTGTGTGAGAGAGAAAGCGTTGTTTCAGCCCAAGCCTTTGTATTGCAACACCTTTGGAGCCCAGGAGCGGACAGTGCTGGGAAAAAAGAGGAATCTGTTTCATACTAGAGTTTATCCTTTTGAAGAAAGCAAGAAGAAAAAAAGTCTTCTTCCTCTGCTTCCTTTGTGTGGGATGGACAGTGAATGAGTGGCAGGGTCGGGTCATGACCCTCTTTTCCGCCGGGTAATTGTCGCCTCTTCAGGTCTTGTGAGTGACTGATGCAGCTCTGAGAGGAGCGGACCCCATCGCAGACGCTCCTTCCCATCTATTCACTCAGCAGCTGCAAAGGGGCTCTCGTCCTAAGTGAGTGCATTTTCACAGGGGCCGGCAGCGGGTGCTGGACGAGGAGGTTGGGACTCCTAGAATGGGGTTTTCTGCATCATGAGAGAACTCTCCTCTCTCGGTTCTTTGCGCCTTTTATCTAACAGCGAGTCGGCTGTGCGTCATGCGTCCCAGCAGAGTGGCGGCGTTGTGGTTTCATGGCGGTCGAGAGGGGCAGCCCCTATCCCGGCTCGGATGGACTCCCTGGATGTGGACTCTGACGTTGGGATGTATTGCCGGTTCGGTGTGGAGTTCCTCGCCCAGCTCGGATAGTTCAGTGGCTGCCGCAGGACCCCCAGGGGTGGCAACCTCATACACCCATCCCGAACACCCGTTACACAATCCCCGTCACCACGCTTCGCCCATCTCCATATACCGCTTTCCGGCGTTCCTCAGAAGCGGCCACGGTGAGTCCCGGCAAGCTAGATTTGTGGAACTCCTGAAGAGTTGTACTTTATAAGACTTTTATTTGTTCAAAACTCTGACTTGCTCTCACCTCAATGGTTAATTGCGACGGGAGAATAATCAGGATTTAGTTTATTGAGGGAAGATTGTGTCAGACGCTCTAAATGGTGGTTATCGGGCTTTGTATCTGTGCTCGCGGTTTAATTAAAGCAGAGAAGATAGTGCATCAGTGTGGCTATAATAAGTCTGGCTTTAGATTGGGTTTTTGGAACAAGGGGATCTGATAAGCGTTGAGCTATTTTGCGGTTACGGAGAGCGGAGTTCTGTCTCCCAAGGCACACAGGCAATTACCCTATTAAAGTCTAAACCGAGCAGCTGAAACTGTGCTGTGCTATGATGGCTCTTTTGCAGCGGTTTAGTGTCAACAATCCTTTCACAACTGGGTAACGTAGAAATGCCGAGAAGTGGCTTTAGAGATACGCAATAGTTGGCAGGTGTATTTTAATGTGCGCGAGGGGAAGCGGATATAGATGCTTTGCTAGATGAAAGCAGAACTTTGAGTGAGAACCTGTAGATGTGTGTCTTTGAAGTGATGCAGATTAAGACATAAAGGGCTGACCTCTTTTCACCTCCCACTTTCCCATTTCCCTGTAATCGAATTATTTGACTGAGGCCAATATTGGTTGCTTTGTGTAATTCAAATGTCTTGAAGGGTGCATGCGCTTGGGAAAAAGTACTGAAAGTATTCAGAAGGACATTAGGGCAATGCAGCGATTAATTTCCAGCTTACCTTTGCGCTCTCTCAGTACACGGCAACTGGGAATAGCAGTCTTAATTCAGCCTTGAAGACGTTTGCTTGTTAGGGGGAAAACACTTGATTGCAGGAATGCATTTATTTGGAATGTAACAGAGAGGCTTTCTCACCTTATCGGCTTTGTACTTACAAATCACATTTATTCTGCTCACGCAGAGCATTTTGCTTTACCCTCAGATTTTATTTTTAGACGGATATCTCTTGTAAGCCGTGTGTGGGTGTGCGAGGAGTTCATCAGGCAAATTTACAATCCTTCTGTCTAATTAAATCAATAGAGACAAGTTTTCATTTTCCAGTCAGAGCTAATTTACATGGGGGACAACAAAAAGGGATTGTTTTAAGTGATTCTTAGTAGATTGTTAGGATATAGTTGTTGTTGTTTTTTTGTTTTCCCTAAATGACTCAGCTGGCCGGACCATAGATTTATTATGTGACTTTTTTCACACAATAAATCTATTAATAATTCAAAAATAAAAATAAATAACATTTGTGTGTGATATAAAAAAAACTATTTCAGACTGAAATATTATTATTATTATTAATAACAACTACAATAATTCTAATGATCCTAATAATAGTTTATTATTATTATACATTTCTGTTTTAAATCAATATACACTCTTGCCTTTATTCTGGTCCTCACTTTTGGTTATTAAATACTCTTTTAAACTAGTGTTGGACTAGCTTACTTTACTTGTGTTTTTATTCATTGATATATTTTATTTATTTACAATTGTTTTCATTCATCCTTTAGATCAGCAATCTGGTTTTCTCACTGTGTTCCTGGCATTAGTTTCGATGAAATTGCTGTGGTTTGGTCAGTGTGAAAATCCTGGTCGAACGTAGCACTCGAAGACTTTCCCTCACCTCTCAATGAGGGCCCCTGGGGCATGATGCCGCATTAGATATAGATGAAAAGCGCTCCGGCGCGCTCTCTCATTCCCTGTGTTTACACATGTAAGCAGAATCTCTGGATTAAGTTTCTACATCATTAGCTTTGCTATTATTTATTTATAATTTGATTTACGTATTCGTCTTGCTTTTGCACCTTGCTCTGCTGAATTCATTGCAAGTCACACAACCTGCAGGGTTGTTTGACGGCTAGAGTTCTATTTGTTTGGACATATAGCCTGCAGTCGAGAGGTCCAAGTTAAGGCCTCTCCGGCTGTCAGAAGCCGTCTGGAGAGTTAGATACTGTATAGAGGAGATGTGCACTGTAATGACAGAGGAAAGAAGCATCCAGGTGAAGACTCTTAGAAGAAGCCCTGCTAAGCCAGCACACTCTCTCCCCAAAGCCTCACAACGATGAGAGCATGACAGGCAGAACAGAGTGGATTTTCCCCCACGTGTTTACCATGATAGTGTGTGTACGCGTGATAGCGTAGCTGTGTGTGTATATGGGTGTATGACGTGAACAGGCCTGAAATTGTGCACTAATGCATTTGTAAATATTCGAGGAATTACTGTAAAGCATCACAGAACTCATATTTGTAGAAGGCAGTGCTGTTGGGCTTTATCGGCAAATTGGAATTCTAGGTTCATGCTTGTGGATTATGGGCATGCGCAGACCATTTTCACACAGCTTTAAATTTAGGGTACGTTTATAGACAACGATCTACTAAAAATGGAAAAGTTTTCCTTTGCATTTTTCTCGTACAGATGAAAACGTTGTCAAAACGATCCCCATTCACACTGATCCACGAAAACGACTAAAACGCTGTTTTTATCATTCCAGGCCAGTAGTTGGCGATGCCACTTTGTAAAGAAATGCCTATGGACTGAACATGTAATACCATGGCACATGGCATCACTGTTTTCACAAATTCATGTTTTTTGTAGTTTACACGAAGACGATATGTTATCGTTTTCAAAAACTTGCACTTTGAAACCCGTTTTCAAATGTCTGTTCATTCAAGCCCCCCAAAACGCTGTTGTCACGTAAAATTTGTAAATTTTAAGTTGAAAATTGTGTCGTGTAAACGACCACTCAGATACATTAGTTTCATTGTTAAAAGTCACAATGGCCACCAAACCATGATATTCGGATTTCCCTATGACAGATGGGTTTGGCTCAACTACCGGTATGCTTGGATTTTGAATACAAATGCATATCAGACTAATCAAAAAAGTTTTCTCACTTTCTGTGTTTTACTTTTAAAAGAAAATTGTGGTTCACTGGTGCAGACCTGAGTTTGAAATGCTTTCACACCAAATCAACCGAACTCTGATGTCAAACAGATTTGGTCCTCACCAAAAGCACCTTTTAAAGGGTAATTTCACCCAAAAATGAAATTCTGTCATTATTTAGTTACCCTTCTGTTGTTTCAAACCTGTATGACTTTTCTTCTATGGAAACACAAAGAGAAATTTGTAAACATGTTTTTTGTGGATATCATGAAAGTTGTCCTATTTGGTTTTGGAACCCATTGACTTTCATTGTATTAAAAAAAAAAAAAAAAAAAAATACATATATATATATATATATATATATATATATATATATATATATATATATATATATATTATTTTTATTTTTATTTGTATCTTTTGAAATGACAGAATTTTAATTTTGGGCTGAATTGTCCATTTTTAATCTACATTTATGTGTATCTTTTTGCGTCTTTATATCTTTATTTCCAATTGCTTTTGGACATAATTGAATGCACTTTCAGTAAATGTATACAGTGTTTGACTGCAAAAGAATGAATACCTCAGACCTTTTGGTGGAAGACAAAACAATACCGCCTAGTCCAACAAATGATATGCTACCATGACAGCTGTTCAGCTCAGTGTCCGCCAGTGCTTTGACACACATTGTTAGCAATTGAAGTTTTTAATTAATTAACATCCAGTCACTCTTATACAGACAAATTTAACTTCACTCCGCTTATCGTACTTGACAGAAACTTTGAATCATAATTGCAATAATTGCGGGTCATTATAATCCTGATAAAAGAGGAAGTTTAACACACCTATTGTTAATACATTAGAATTCCCATTCAGTAACAACTCTTTAATCTGAAAAAGCGACCGTTTTAAACTAATTTTCTTCGCAAGTTATCTCCTTTTATCACTCTTCAGAAAGTCCTGCTCTTTTTAAAATTCCCACACTATATATTTTGATTAACTGCCCAGCATTCATGTAGAATGGCAGGAGCTATCAAACACTTCACAACGGGTATAATTGACTTTCAAGAGGAACAAGAAGAACATAACCGTTCCATTTATGTCCTTGTTCTTCCGTCTCCTGTCATAGGCGGCTCTGCACGCGACCGTCGGGCGCCTATCTACTTGGCTCCGTGTCCATTTCCTGTGCTGCGATGCGGGTTAATCGTGTTAAGGCAGAGCAGGTTGTGTCGCTGGAGTCGGTGCCAGGTTTAGCAGCGTAAATAGAGGCAACTCCTCTTTACGCGAAGACCTTGGGACTGAGTCTGCTGGGGGGCTGCGCTACATTACGAGAAAGTCTCTCTGCTAACTGAAATGTGGATCAAAGGAAAGTTTAGACCTGTATCCCCGGGACAAGGATTAATGGAAACAGCAAGCATGGGGAGGACTGCAAGATAACAGGATTTCACAAGGCCTGTGATGGGAAGACAGTGTGTTGGAGAGAAGGGAATCATTTGAGTGTGCGTGCGAGAGAGAATTGGAAGGCGGAAAAGAGGAAGAGAGATTGGGATTGGAGGTATGGGACCTGCCAGGATTTGCACATGAGAATTTCTCTGTGTATCTGCCAAAATTGTCTTTGCGTGCGCTTGAGCCGCCATGCATTTTTCATGGATTGGCTTTTATAGCTGCTGTGTCTAAGTCCAATTTGGTCTAATTTTGTTAAACACCATATATTGGGTTAAAAATATCAGTGGTGGAAAGAGTACTAAAATATTGTACTTAAGTATAAGTATTGCTACTTAAGCAATAATTTACTTGAGTACAAGTAGAAGTACTGAAAAATAATATGACTCAAGTAAGATTAATGAAGTAGTTGGCAATAAAAACTACTCAAGTATCTACGTTGCAAAGTACTTTCGTATTATTTTAGTATATACAGCTGATACAGCGATAGTGTATAGAGATAAACTCTCATGTCATATCTGTTACATTCATACTGGAAGCCCATTCATACCTCGCGCAGAAAGTCCACAAGTGAGATTCATAGAAGTATTAAACTTATGACGTTTTAGGAAATGCCTTATATGGATATAATAACATGCGAATAGAGACATTTTGACTGATGAAACATGAAGACAAACACATGATAGTGATAATATATCTGTGTTCATCAAGATATCTCAGGTATTTTCATAAAGAATAATGTATGTATTTAAAGGGATAGTTCACCCAAAAAGGAAAATTAGCCCATGATTTACTCACCCTCAAGTCATTCTAGGTGTATACGACATTCTTCTTTCAGACGAATACAATCAGTTATATTAAAAAAAAAAATGTCCTGGCTCTTCCCAGCTTTATAATGGCAGTGAATGGCTGGAGAAGCCCAAAAAAGTGTATCCATCCATGATAAAAGTGCTCCAATTTTACTCCAGGGGGTTAATAAAGGCCTTCTGAAGTGAATCCATTCGTTTGTGTAAGGAAAATACCCATATTTAAAACTTTATTAACTATAATCTCTAGCTTCCCACGCACAGCGTAATGACGAACCTGGATTCTCAGAGGTAAGAGCAAAACAAAACCTTGGTCGCGAATTAGCAATTTTGAAAAGAAATCTTGGAGGATTTCTATATAATAAAAGAGGAGCTTCAGTTTGTTGCACAGCCCTATTTGTTTAAACCGCGAGAGGCGTCTAAGCTTATTATACTCCTAGATCCTACGTCATACATGTGTCCCGGGTCACTCTTGTGGCGCAAGTCAATTTGCGTATACTTACGGCCGTCTGGCGGAAGCTAGTTATTTAAGATTAATAAAGTTATTTTTTTAAATAAAATGTAAATAAAATGTTTCTTACTTTTTTGGATTTAAAATGTTTTCGTCTGAAAGAAGAATGTCATATAGCTACACCTAAGAGGACTTGAGGGTGAGGAAATCATGGGCTAATTTTCATTTTTGGGTGAACTAACCCTTTAATGCAATGCTAATCAACATAGCCTGTATCATAGAATTTAATAAAATAATATATTATCACTCTGTGTTAAAGAAGCAACAGAAGTAATTTCAAACACGACTGACATGTATTGTGATTTTGGAGTAAAACATGATATTAAACTCATAAATTGTAGTGTTTGACGGTATGCTTCGCAAACATACTTAGCTTTCCCTGGCTTTCTCTGTTGTTAAGAGCAATTGGTGTATTACTAATTTTGAAAAGTAAGTCCAGGTAAGATCATTTTTTTTGTTTTCATTTTAATTAACAATAAAAAAGAGAGATTTAGGCCTACAACAGTATAAATAAAAAAGTGCCAATAATAATATATTAAAAAAAAAGTGGGGTATGGTTAAAATGTTAAATTAAATGCTCTCTTTTTTTCGTTCTACCGAAAATGTGCTGTGAGCCCACTGTTGCTATAGTAACGAACTACACCTTTACATGCATCTGATTGACAGATAAATCATGCGATAATATTGCACTGTTGTTGAGGTTTTTTTGAACTTTGTACAAAGTTTGCTTCATACATTTAGTTTAACTGTAATGTTAAAGAGGGCGAGCTTTACCATTCAATTGAACTGTGTCCATGTTTTTAAGACACTTATTGTTCTTGCTCCGTCCATGCAAGTTCTACGTCCATGTTATGAGCCTACTTCAACTGCTCACTGCTCTGGTATTATCATTGGGATGACCCATTTCAGGAGTTGCCATAATTAAAATTTAAAATCAGAAAATGAGCATAGCTCACTTACATTCACTAAAATATTGAAAAATTTGCGATACTGATTCAAAACACGAACGCCAGTCACTGAATGTCACGCATTTTGAAGTCCCGGCCCCCCACCCGAACTGGAGGTTTTGATTGGTTTTGCACCTGAGTCAGACCTGTCTGTTATTGGCTGAAGCGCAGGGCTCCACCGCAGTAGTTTGACAAGTGTCTTGTCAAATGTCAGCTTGCCCTGTTGCACCCTTTATCAAAGTACTTTGTACTTTTGGTGAAAAATAAATGTAGCAAAGTTGAATACTTTATTTTTATTCTACTCAAGTAAAAGTACCACAATTTAATTATATTCAAGAAAGTAGAAAAAATCTTAAAATCTAGGCCTACTCAAGTAGCCTACTGTTACGAAAGTTTTTGTAATTAGTTACTTTCCACCTATGAAAAATAATATATCAAATATGACTCACATTCATTGGATGTGTCTTTCTAGATTTTCTGAACCGTTGTGCAATTAAAGGGTTGTATTTTGTCTATGGTTAAATACTTCTCCTATCCCAATTTACATAAAACTTTAATTAGGCCTTAATATAATATTATATTAAACCAAAGTGTTCATTTTAAAACAAATTATCGCTTCATTCTAACTTGCCATATATAGTTCTAATATCAAATGACTTGTATTCATTGGATGTGTCTTTTTAGATTGTGATACATCCCATATAATTTCACTTATCCCAATTTACATAAAACTTTAATTAGGCCATTCTGATTCATTTAAAAAGATGATTATGTATAATATTATATTATTCAATATTATATCATTTTATATGTAGGTTTTAAATTATATACACTGTAAAAATATGATTAATAAATCATTACAATTATATTACTTAAACTCATATTTTTAACTTTTTACAGATTCAATTAATTTAAGTTAAGCAGGGAGCAAATATTTTTCTTTTTTCTTCTACAGTGTTCTAATTACTCTTTTGGCAAATCAGCAGGGGCTATCTTTTATTTACACACTCTTAACCAATGGCATGATTTGGGGGCGGGGCTATCTTTTTGTCTGATCAATGAAAGTCGGGAATGTGAAAGTGTTGAGGAATCCTGTGTGAAATCAGATGCTAATGGTACAAAAATCACACACTTTGAATATGCCCAAATTAATATCTAAGAAGGGTTCATTGATGCGACTAATCCATTACACATCTGTATTCTCAAATATCATATAATCTTCCTATAAATTAAACAAAAGTGTAGTAGAAGTGTGTGATTCTCTGCGTGCATGTTCTCATATTGAATTCATCTGCTCAGAGATGTCAGCAAAAAGGCCAAACAGTATATGCTTGCTGTCAAGTGATACCAGAGCCCTAATAGCAGAGTGCATCTCTGCATCAAAGTTCAGTCTTTTTGGAGGTGGTAAATCAGTCTAAAGCTCTTATTTCCCACCTGTACCGTGGTGTCAGCGGATCAGTGGCGGCTGCACAGTGCATTCAGCACAGATTGGATGAATTCAATCTGACATACTGTGGTAAACCAGAAAGGAAATGCTGCATTCGGCCTATAACTGCCACATAATGCGTAGAGACAATCATCCAGTTAATCTGCTTAGAGGGAAATTGTCTATGTGATGCACAACTGTTTTCACTGTATAAAGTGCGTTGTACAGCTGTGTGGAACAGACAGGTACATGAGGGTTACCATATAATATAAATCATGCACTAAATACTTGCATGCTGTATTTCTTATTTTCTTCACTAACCACTAACTATTCAGTTTAACCAGGCGGGAAATGTGCTGAAATAGCCCCATGCACCATATTTAAATGAAAAAATTGTAATTTACATGTATGCATTTGGCAGATGCTTTAATCCGTAGCGACTTGCCTTACATTCAATGCATATATTTTATCAGTTCATGCATCCCCTTGAAATTGAATCCATATATGTCAGTAATTAATAAAACAAGGGTTTTTTTAAAATAACTATTATATGCTCACTAAGATTGTATTTATTTGATCAAAAATACTGTAAAAATTGTAATATTGTGAAATTTTATTACAATTTAAAAATACTGTTTTCTATTTTAATATATTGTAAAATGTAATTTATTCCTCTGATGGCAAAGATGGATTTTCAGCACCAATACTCCAGAAATCATTCTAATATGCTGAGTTTCTGCTCAAGAAACATTTCCAATTATTATCTATGTTGAAAACAGATGTGCTGGTTAATATTTTTGTGGAAACCATGATACATGATATTTCTTTGATGAAAATAAATGTATTTAGAAAAGCATTCATTTGAAATAGAAATCTTTTGTAACATTCTAAATGGTTTTTTTTTTTCTGTCACCTTGATTGATTTAAGGTGTATAAAACAATTGCTATAAGCAGGTGCAATTCCTCTTTAGTCAATTCCCCCGCACATATATCTCGTATTTTCCACCAGCTAAAATAAAAAATCTAATCCTGTTCATCCCCTACGCAGATACTCGAGAGAATAGGCAGGGGTGGAAAGTATTAACTGTGTTTACCCCAATGAGAAGAATCCTCAATCACAGCAATGAAGAAGCCTCTCAATGCGAGATAATGTTCAGCACAATGGATGTGACTGTGTCCGCACAAAACCTCTCATTCTGCAGCCACTGCCAGGGAATTAGCCCCAGCAGATTAATCCCATTATGAATGAACAAATTCCTTCTCGGAGATCTCACAGAAAAAAAGAAAAGAAAAAAAATTAAATAAAATCTATTGGTTTTATGGAAATCTCTCATGCAAATGCCGGAGTTGGAGTATAAATGGAAAGATTAAAAATGCCTGCTCCTGAAGAAAGCTGAACTAGCTAATATTATTGTATGGAAATAATCTACGGCCCTGGGTGGTACAAGCAGAATTGCCTGTTTAAGATTAGATCAGTTTTACAGCTTGTTTTCAAGTTCCACATTACATATTAGCACATATCTGCGAACTCCCTGGTTGTCGCGATCCAGAAAGGCACAATAACATTCGAACACCCTATTCCAG
This sequence comes from Siphateles boraxobius, assembly GCF_051911475.1. Lineage (NCBI taxonomy): Eukaryota > Metazoa > Chordata > Actinopteri > Cypriniformes > Leuciscidae > Siphateles > Siphateles boraxobius. The sequence continues at coordinate 23,764,990 of NW_027508833.1, read as the reverse complement.
TGGTGTATCCAAAGGTTCCCAGAAAGCAAATGAGATACGTAAAGCCAGTTTTTGTAAGCTGGCTCTTTCTTTCGTCTGACAGACTTTTTTCCTCCTTATTTTGGTCTTTTTTACTGCACTCCAAATGGGAAAGCACCTGGAAAGGCGCAGACGGTGCTGACGAGAGAACAGGATCGTCTTGATTATAATTGCGACTGTACAATCAGCATTAAACAGCTCTCCGCTGCAGTTGCGCACTTTGCTGTTACACATGCATGCATCTAATTCAGGCCTGAGCAACATCAAATTAGTCATTGTGCAGCAAAACAAACACTGAACGTCACTTTCTGGCCTCAGAGGGTTGCGAGATTGTTGCATTCATGTTAAACATATCGTACCTTGCTTTTACAAGGGCACAAGTCACACCAGTTGGCGCTGATATAGCAGCCTCGGTAACACCTTATTACCAAAGCAAATTCCTTGTATGTGCACAACACTACTTGGCAATAAAATTGATTCTGATTCTGATTCTGATTCTGACCAAGAACAGCCAGCAGTGCTGGGAAAAGGTGGAGTGTTAGGGTTTCCCCAATACAGAGCAAATGGCAGGTGTCTAACACTTACTTTATGAATAACTATTCATGTCAGTGCTAATTATGAGCTGACACACTCATCGTCTTAATGAGCCCTTCAAGCCACTGAGAAATGCTAATGCTATCAGTTGCAGCCAAGGCTAGGCACCCGCTGACACAGCAGTTCCCTATTAACACACACACTAGGTGTTGAATCCTGCTGTGTGAAGTAAGATGCATGGGGTTCTCAGTTGTACCATGACAAAGATAGAGACCTCAGGTTATCATCTTCCAGGCTCTTGTTAATAAGTAGTTCCAAAGAAAATGTGATAATGTGATGATGCTGCATTTTAGGTTAGTAATGTTAACATATTTAAGATATTTAATGGAGACATTTTTACTTTCTGATTCTACTAAATGATTCCGGTATGTATTTAATAATTTTTATTATTGAAAAAAAAAATCTTTAATTACATATTTTAATATTTTTAATTTACTTGTACTTGTAATGAGCATTTCAAGTGATGCTGAAATGATTTGTGGTTCTGTCAAAAAACACCTGGCCCAAGCATAATTTGTTCACTAATTGCACTACACTAGTTGCGCTCTTTGCTCGCTATTATGTGCAGCCAGCGAGGATATTGCTATATGAAAATGTATATTTCTGTTTGTTTTATTATTATTATTATTATTTTCCATGCACAGACCGAAATTCTGAAACTTATATAAATTAGCAATAGCCCCCTAGTGTGAAAGTCTTTGTTATATCTATGTTGTATGTCAATGTATACACAAATGATTGTACAAACGTTTTGTTGATAATTAAAAAATAAATAAATAAATTTTGACTTTAGTGAAATGAGAACAGCAACAACAAGATTCACTTATTTTGCTCTGATGCTGTAGATTCAGTAGCAGAGCAGTGGCACCAAAACAGTATAGTAAAAAAAAAAGTAGCCTATATTTTTTTTTTACTTTTTTTTTTTACAAGTGAAAATAATAATACAATATGTTTTAAGAATAATGTTACAAGAACATTTTTTTTTAAATAAAGTTTGTAACATTACAATATGAAGTAATAATATCTCAAGAATAAAATCAAAATAGAAGAATAAATTCATGCACTCAATACACTCATACACTAAATTCATAAAAAAATAAAGGTTCCAAAAGGGAGTTTTCACAGCGATACCATCTGGTTCCCCAAATAACCTTTCAATGAACCGTTCTTAAGAGAACCAGCATTTTTAAAAATCTAAAGAACTTTCCACTATAAAGCACCTTTTGAGCAGTTCTTCATGGAACCATTAATTAATGCCAATGCCTTCATTGTGTCTACACTCAAAATAAAAAGGCGACCGTTGTAAATCCATTTGTTCTTCGTGTCAGAAGTAGCATGAGTGTGAAGTACATCAGAAATAGATCGGGCATCATTTTACTGTTGGGAATTTGACGCGTCACATCAAGTCGCATCCAGTGTAGACAGCATCACTGAATTTAATGGGTTCTATTTGCTTTTGTCGTGTCGCGCCTCTCACGTTTGGTCAGACACGGTATAAGAGTGTAGCTGGTAGAATCTGTCAAATGCTTAATTTTCTATACAAATTTTTCTTGTAATTTTGACTTTTACTTTTCCTCTAATCTATATATATATTTTTTTATTTAACTCTTTCCCCGCCAGCTTTTTTGAAAGAAAAGTTGCCAGCCACCACCAGAATTTTTGATCATTTTCAGAAAAGTTTCATGACCCCCGGAATATTTCATTGTATGAATGTCTGAACATGCAATATATCAAAAGAAACAGACACTCTGCATTTAAAAAAAAAAACCTAAATGTTTTATTCTAGCTTAATGCATTCTGTTTTTATCAACACTTGAATGTCGGTAAGTTTCATTTAAAAAAGCAAAATTTTAATCAAAAAGCTGAGAAAATCACACTTTTTTCTAACTCTACATCCAGATCGGATTCAGAACGATGATCATGACATAGATGAAATAGATCTAGTCCATCAATACCTGGGTCGACATTTCATTCATGCTGTTTCATGTTGATGACCGGTTTATTTTACATACATTTATGCATCTGCTTACAGGTACATATGATATCGCTTGTTTCTGCTTCTTCTTTCAATCAGGAGATTCTGTACTCTTTCAGAAGAAAGATGTGTCACAGTGAACCCCTACCGTATAACAGTGAAAACATGGATAGACAAAAATTCCGTTAATGGCAGGAAAAGAGTTAAAAGAGGCACTTTTTTTCATTGTTCAAATCAGAATGCGAATGTTCAAGAAATGTTAGTGCTATCATGAAAATAATTCAGTGTTGGTATTTGTTTTTAAAAAAATGGAAGCGGTTCTTATTCTCAGTTTCCTTAGCCTAATAAAACCAAGGGCTTATTTGCTTTCATCTACTGATGCGTAAATTCTCAAATAATTGCAATTTTGAGCTTTGAGATCTTAATAGGCTTAATTAAAATTGCTTCAAAGTCTGGAATTGAGCGCCTGAGAAAGCCCACATCTCCAGTTTCCATCCCTGGCTTACTTTGTATCTTATTTAGCCTCATCTTCTTTCCTCTCTTTCCCTGTCACCGGCACCGGGCGCAGATGCTCCACTTATGTAGGTTATTGCTGGCTTTGTAACAGAATTCCAATAAATCTATGGCTGTGCTATTTTCAGAGCTGCTAATGTTCACCATGGCTAGTGTACTGTTAACTTCTTCACACTTCCTCACCAATTTCTTTCTACTGGAATTGCAAAGACGGAATTTTATACATCAGAAATAATATAAATGGATACATAAATAATAGATCCATGATTTTAGTTGGAGATTGAAGGTCAATCACCATGTAAAAGTGAACTATTGAAATGTAGCATCAAAAATGGATTGAAACGCATGCATGATTAAGTGAAATGAATTTGTATGGAGGACTACAAGCACTTATCTATCAGAACTCACCTTGACAGCACACATAATGACTAGCGGCACAGAGTAGCTGTCCAAGAGGGACCTATGATTACAATCTAAGAAACTGCAGGGCTTCATAATCACATGTCCATCAAGCCGACTAAACCGCACACAGACACTGCCAGGCTTGATACACTGCCAGTCTAATTCGGCTTTGAAAATTAATGGCCATAGGTGGGACCATCACACCATTATCAGCCTCCTTTTTCTTTGTCTTTCCGAGTGCATTTCGCTCGAAAATGACAGCTGAAGAAATGCAGAGTGCACCTACACCATCAGAATAAATAAATAAATAAGACCTTAATGCACGGTTGCGCTTCTGAAATGATTGGACTCCCAGTTTCAAGCGTACACAGATTAAATGGGTACGTACTATAATGAGACCTTTGTCTGGTTCGAGCTCCATTTATGCCTTGCCCTCTGCATTTCGGCTGAGTTGAGCGTCCAGGATCACAGGATGAGGCGATGCATTAGAATGGAGCTCCATGCCACTGATGAATGCCCGTGTGCACAGGGCAAATTAATTACCAGCCAATAGCTCGTCTCCACCACATAATATAGTACTTCCTGTCTGCTCGAGGGAGCTGGTAAGAGCTTAGACACCTAATCATTGCGGCTCATCTCTTACACGCACGTTGTCAGATGAGAGGAGTCTCGCACACATACAGCTTTTAATTTCATTCTGACTCACTCTCAGAGTGCCGAGTACATCTGGAAGACAGGCGAATCATAGAGCACTCGCAGGCTGTGTTGAGGGATTTCATACTGATTTTCAAGAAGCTGAAACGTTTAGTTCGTTGCTACCGAAGTTTTTCATGGCATTTTGGACCATCATAGCCAGTGTTGAGTGTATTTAGATTGATTGTGGAAGTATCAAATAAAGCAACACCCTCCTTTTTGTCATAATACAGCAGTTATTTAAATTGACACCTTAATACATTGCTTACTTTTTCAAATAAGAAACAATTCATTTATTTTGAGTTTATTAATTTCATGCTTTTAAGAGCCCACCAAAAGAAGCAACACATTTCTGAACTTACACCTACGTATTTTTGTTTTAAATAAGTCATATGCATTACTTTCTTTATACATTTCATCCACTCAAGTCCCCAATAATTTATCGCATAACATCTTTTTAAATAAGTAACATTACTTTAGTTAATTCAGTTTTTTTTATGTAATAATTTCAGACTTTTAAATAAAAACAATACTTTATGAATTAACAGCATTTTTTTTTTAAAGGAACATGCATTAATTTTCTTCGGACTTAATTTATTTAATATTACTTTCATTTAATGAATTCCTCCCTTTAAGAGCCCACCAAAAATTAAAGGAACATTATTTGAATATGTATTATTCTGTTTAATTTGCATTTATTTTATATTTTATTTATTTCTATTTTATTCAATTTATTTACTGACAAATACATCTGAAAGTCTCTCCCTTTCTCATAACAGTTCTATACAGTGTGTGTGATGGCATGTGTGCAGTGCAAGCGAGCGGCATGATGCGACTTGACAAAACTAGAACGCTTCTGTTCTAATCAACAAAGCTGTCCTCACAGCAAGCCGGAACAACGTCCATACAGGGGTACAGTTGTATGCACACTACAGACAGTCTTCAACTACAAAATATGCAACAAACCAAGCATGGTTCGACTGTTTTGGAAGAAATAGACCCTTAGGCTGATTCTGAGGAAAAGTAATGCAAAAGTAGCATGAAAAGTAAAAAATGTTATGTAATTGCAGGGAAGTGACATTTTACTTTTAAACTTAATGTTCCCTAGCAGTGATCGTGGTCCCTAAGCACATTTTAAATTGTCAGTATCAGATGCTGTTTATCATCTACAAGACATGTCACACATGAGTACAGTAGTCCATCAAACACATTAGCGCTATGTATATAAGCCAGAAAAAAGAGAAATTTGAAAAAAGCAGAGTCTCAGAGGCCAGTGGCTTCCTTGGGATGAAAAGAGAGCTGGCAGTCCCAGCATGCTTCAGCCCACTCTGTTGTCTACTGCATCACTTCCTCCATTTAGCCAGGAGCCATTCTCCTCCCAAACATGGACTTCTACTGCTCAGAGCCCAGAAAATACCTTTTCTCCTTCAGGTCTTTTCACAAGACAACAAAAGGAGTCAGTGTCACCCTCAGTTGCAGGGACATACTAGCTTACTCTCACTCTCTCAACACGTAATCTGAGTCTTCACCATATATATCCGTTCAACGTTTTTATTTTATCTTTGTTAAAGAAATGAATACTTTTATTCAGCAAGAATGCATTCAGTTAATTAAAAGTTCAGTACATCCATGTCTTTTTCAAATAAATGCTTTTCTATTGAATCTTAATTTCGCTTGCCATAAAAAAAATATTATGTTGCACTAACATGTTCAGATTTCAGTTTACTCTTTTAAGATTCCTCCAAAAGTTGGGTTGGGCACTGGTAAAACGACTAAGTTGCTTTCATTTTGTTGCTTGTAAAATAATACATTTTGTCATGCATACACAGATATTTTTGAATGGTCATCAAAAAAGTCTACCAGCAGAGGCTCTCTGGGCTGTGTTTACCAGCCAACCCAGAACTTTCAAGATTATTAGCGAACAACGACTTCAGTCTGTTTCTCCTACAGTACATAAGATATGGTCACTATAAACTCACTATACAGCAAGAGCTGTGCAAGATTCTTCAACCTTGACTATTTTTGCTTTTCACTGAACAACAGCATACTTGTTTCAAACATAAGTTTGCATTAACTATTTCTTTAAACGTCAGCTGAGTGTCATTCTAACATCTGACAGGAAATTGTATAGCAATATATCGCAGGCAGATGTGCAAACACTCGAAAAATTACATTTTCCAGCCCAAAACACACAAGAGATAATAAACCTCGCTGACGTGCGTGTGTGATAGGAGGCAATGTTTTTTTTTTTTTTTTGTTTTTTCAATACTTGAATGTTCAGAACTGCAAACTTCCGAATAACTATTCAAATTTATGTGGCCAAAATAATTATCCGTGTAATAATCAGCATTCCCTCAAAACAGTGCGGATGGCAGTAGAGTGTCTAAGCCAGCTAATTGCATGCAAATGTGGGGTGTCTCTTACCTGTGAATAGCAGAGCTCAAATCATCACCATAATAGTACAGGTCATTATTTTCCAGCCACCAGCGCTGTTCCCAGATGCATGTCAGTACTGGTCGAGACAGTGTGGTGAATGGAGATGTGATGGAGGTGGCAGAAAGTCTATATGTCAGTGTGAGAAGCTGCTTATGAGGAATATTAAAACAAATGGCATAACCAAACTCCTCATTCTGATATCTGAGGAACTAAGAGAAATTCCTCCACCGATAACTCAAAGAGCACATCTCTGTGTGTGTGATGGAGAGACAGAGAGAAACAGAGCGAGAGAGTCTTAGTGTTTCTTCGAAGGTGTGAAATTTTAATGGAATCCTCCTCTCGTTATAGAATGTTAATGTTTTTCTTCCTCTCACTTAAACAGGCTTCCTTATTGTGAGCTCTACTGGTTTTGCTCTTCATATTGAAATTGTGACTTTGCTTAATGGATGTATTCACATGCATAAGTGCGCTGTGTCGTCTATGAGGGAATGTCTCTTCCATTTCCATAAATTATATGCAGAAGTCTGGGGATGGATGTAATTTTGCCTGACAGACAACCTCTCATGAGCTCCGCCAGCGTTGTGAAAGAGCACAGCGACTTCAAATTGATTTTCCTTGTTTCTCTCCCGTTGAATCTGCGGCTCTCCGGCTAGTCTCCTCCGAGTTAGTTTTATGAGGAAAGATGTAGTGACCTCATATGCAATTTTCTTTGAACACACAGTACAAAACAAAATGAATACATGCAAATATATTTTGATATTCTTAAGTCTGGACACGTTAATAATCCACTCTGTGCTTTATTTAATAGTGCCGCAGTGATGTAATTTACTTAAACAGATTGTGAGAGAACACTGAAGTCTTGTTTTCTTTTAAAACTGACATTTTTTTTCGTATGCTGCACAGTGAAATTACTTCTTAATGTATGACTGTCTGGTTTCATTTTGTCAAGGATGGTGTAGAACTTGTAACTTAATTCAGAATAACCTTGCAGAAGCCATTATAATGTGGTTTTCTCTAAATTCCGACATTATGGGATTATCCGACTACACATCCCATCACGAATATCTGATTTTCTGTATTTTAAATGACAGAGCGGGATGGAGGTTTGCACGGTGAGTTCATCGGTCTTCGGTTAAAAGGAATCTGTTGGGGATTCCAGTGAAAGGTCATCTAAGCGGAGTTTAGATCAGGATTTCCACACAGCACGGCGTGATCCAATCAGTGCAGGGTGTGACACGGACATATAAAGCGTATTCTGTAAAGAGAGAAGAAGGGCAGTTCTTCAAAGTCTGAACAAAGGTCCAGGAGTAGTCTGGGTAAATGTTAGACGTTTACAGAAGTCAGGGAAAGTGAGCTGGTGCAGAATTGTGAGAGCAGGTGTCGTTTTTTTTTCCCACGTTCCTCTAGGATCAGTATGGAATCATATTACCGAATGTCATCATTAACAGGGTTCAACAAAGCGAGGACGTATTAAAAATCTGTGATTTAAAAAAAAATTATTTAAACCTGGAAATAAACACACAATTTTTTTTGGTTGAAAATTATAATTTTCTAACATATTATGATTAATACATTAAAGGGGTGGTAAAACACATTTTTTCAAAGGCTTGATTGTGTTTGTGGGGTGCACTGTAACATGAGTTCATGCTTCGTTTTTTAAAAATTGCATTATTTTTCATATATTTTACCTTTATTCAACACTGCTCTGCCCCTCCTTGTAAAAACAGTCTGATGGTTTCCTGCTTCTATGTAGCCAGTCCCTCAAAACTACGGAATGGGCTCAGATTGGTTAGCTGGCCCAGTGTGTTGTGATTCGCTAACCGACTAGTGCACGTTCTCCGGAAATGTCACGCCCCGTACCTTAACCTGTAGTCTAGTTTGTACTTTGTTGTATTAGGCCGGAGACACACTGGCTGCGTGGCGTGAGCGTGGCGTTTCTGTTGCGTGTCAGCTGCATCGCGTTTTCTATGTCTTTACACACCAGAAACGTGTCTGACGCGGCGCTGCTGACACGGATCACCCATGTTCGACATATGGGAGAGAGTTGTGGAAGCCCTATACTTCATGTTAAGCATAAATATAAAGCCTACTGATAAAGACACTGTCAGCAGTATTGACAGCATAGACTACAGAATTTTTGGTTCTGTATTGACAGGTGAAATATTTTAAAATTTATTTTTATTTATTTATTTATTTTTAAGGTTAGGTTAAGTATGAATGAGCATTTAACAAACCAGCAGAGCCAAACAGCGTTGTCATTTGTTTACTTCTCATTGCTAAAACGTACAATTAACAATACGAACTATTACAGGAAAACACATCGATGAAAAATAAATCATACTTACAGATTGTGGACCGTAAACAAAAGCTTCTGTTTTTAAAGTTGGAACTGCTCCATCTTTCAGAACAAGCCGATGTGCAAATTGAGCTTGTGAAGATTGTAAAAAAGCTTTCCTCCGTGTGCGGCACAGAGAGCGAGATTTGGGTCATAATAAAGTTGAGTTAAAATTAAAGTTAAAAATAAATTTTAACCATTGATCCCTAACCTCGTCCATAGGTAGGCTGAACAAAGTGGACCTGCAATCCGGATGAAAATAACAGCAGCGTTTCGACGGCATTGCGACAACTCATCTCCAAAACAGCAATATAAAATAGCCTCGCCCCGCTTATTAAGTATTCTCAGAGGAGGGGTTTATGTAAATAATGGGATAGGCTGACGTCAGCAAACCCGGAGGAATGTCGTGTAGTCCAAAACCTGTCGTTTGCTGTAGTCCTTAGAAATTGAATTATTTAAAAGCAAATATCTCCTTTTGCTTTGAACTTTGAGCGCTGTAACTTTGCAGATGTTGTTTATACTCAAACAGCAACATTACAAACTAGCTAAAGTTAGAAAAGTGAAATTGTGTTTTACCACCCCTTTAAAAATTATACAAGTTTGTGATGTAAAATGAAAAATATTTAAGATTTTAAAGAAACTACCGATCAAGTCTCTTATGCTCCCCAAGGCTGCATTTATTACATCAAAAATACAGTAAAAACAGTAACGTTGTGAAATTTTATTATAATTTTAAATAGTTGTTTTCAAATGTAATTTATTCCTGTGATGGTCTTCAGTCTTCAGTCATATGATTCTTCAGAAATCATTCTAAAATGTGAATTTTGTGCTTCTTTTTATTATTATTAAAACGGTTGTGCTGCTTAATATTTTTGTGAAAACCATGATAAATTTTTTTCAGGATTCTTTGATAAATAGAAAGTTTAAAAGAACAGTAAAGCCCATTATATTATTATTAAATATTTATATTTCAAATTAATCCTGTCACTTTTGATCAATTTAATGCATCTTTGCTAAATAAAAGTGTTAATTTTTGAGTCGCTAACCAAATAAGCTAATTATTTAACCGTGTATAGATGGTCAGATGTTCTTGCTTCTATTGAAGTTTTGTACTCAAACTGTTATACTGATAAAATAATTTATGATAAAAAAAACATTTGCATTAAATTTGAAACTATAATGTAATCATTTTCACTTGCGATTTTAGACTTTTGGGTCCCATGCTGAGTATATTTTTGTGACTAGTGTTTTGTACATCTTTGTAGCTCCACCAAGTGCTTCATGCAAAAACCTGTAAAGGTTTCCATGTATAATTTATCAAGATATTATTGAAAATGTAGGATTTTCTGGTTCCATAACTTAGGAAATTGTTATAGTAGAGGGTGTACTGAACCTTGTAGAAACTCAATTAGTTTCTTTATGGTCAGAGTCGAGGGCTCCCTATGCTACTTGATTCTGAACCTGAAATGGTGTATTGCATTTTTAAAGAGTACAAAATTAGTCTGCTCCTCAAACTGTATAGGTTTGCATGGGTAGCTCCGGGGCCTCGACATACAGCGTAAAACTCCTGAAAAAATATTATAAGGCTGGAAACAAATAGGCAGCCTGGCACATTTAACTACGAAACACACGGTTCTAGCTATGGTTTTTTTTTTTTTTTTTTGCATAATGGCTTTCGTTGCTTTAGGGAGACAAGAATTGCTTTACATTTCTCACCTTGACATCGGTATTGTCCCACGGCATAGGAAATGCGCAGGGAGTCGGTGTGTGAAAGGGGGGGAGTCGGGGCCCCCACGTCTCTCATTCCTACACTGACAAATTAAAAAGGTTACATTAGATTTTTATCATCAAAGAGAATTAAGTTCTGTAAATGGAAGCGTAAAATGCCTCCTGGGCTTTCTTTCAGAACTATTTTAATCCGTGTTCGGCTCTGATGAAACAGGCCGGCACAGAGCCTTGTGTGTGTGACGGGGGACAGGTTTCTATCTTTCGCTTTCTTTTACAGCCTGTTCCCCATTTGCACACAATAAAGTGGCTTTCAGAAGGCTTTTTTAAGTGTAACATTGTGAATATGGTACAAATTGATTTCATTATGCAGCTGAATAAACGCATAAATGCATCAAGAGACAGATTCTTTATCAGCCTCGTAATTGTGCACATTGCCATGAAGTACGGGGGGACATCATTTCCACTAATGCAGCAGTATTGCCAACCAGTGTGAGTTATCAGAGTATTGATATACCAGTCTGTATTGATTTTCTCTGTATCATTCAGAGCGTGAGCAGAAGATAATGTCAGCTTTCTCATTTAAATGATCGGCCTCCCTTTAATAACTCAGAGTGGGTATTAATGTAGCTGTCAGGTAAACCTCTGGCCGTCTTTCCTCATGTTGGTTGCTCATGGGAAATGATGCACTCCATAAGAAATAAAGCCCTTATTAAGAGAGCAAGAAGACGAGACCTCACCTGAATGGTGGGGGACTCTCATTAAAGCTGAGAAGAATATTGTGAAGGCCGCGGATTCACCTGCCTCTGTCTGCCGGAACGATTCCTTATTTGTTATGCATGTACTTTTGGCCTGTACATTCTGAAACATTATTTTATTTAAAGGTTCTAATGCTGCGTTTTCTGAACACTGGTTTCATCTTAATTGGCTTGCCACCTCTTGACCACGATGAAGCAATGTTTAAAAGCTATTACTCAGTTATTCTAATGGACAGAAAAATCTTATAAATAAATCAATTTAGTTCATTATCAGGTCTAGAGAAATAAAGTGAGAGTTGGGGCTCAAAGTCAACTTTCTCCAAAAACTGTTGCCAAATTTCACTTGAAAACAGGTGTGCAACGAAATGAATCAATGGATTATTTAATTAGTTTTTTTGTTAAATTCTGCACTCCTGCAAGAACTATACTAGCAGGGTATGTATTTTATGGTGAGTAATTTCTTTTAAGCAAATGTTTCATATTAGAGAGCCTTCATTTTAAGTGAAAAGATAATGGCTCTGCAGAGCTATGGACTATTATTAAATGTTATTTATACACATTCACTGACATAGATTACATGTTATATCACATAGGTTTCATCAAGTTACTCAAACATATGAAATGAAGGAAAAATTTTCTTGAAACACCTTTTCACCATAAAAGATATGCTGACAAATGATCAGTGAGCTCTGAGATTTTAAAATGGCATGGACATGTGTTGCACAGAAAAGCTAATGTCAATTCTTTCGAATGAGACCCAGTATGTGGTCTGATACATATGCAGCATTGCCATCATGTGAAATGAGAAAAAGTGAACCGTCCCTTCTTTAGAGAATAACAGTCATGCGTCTTGAGATATAAAGAGAATATTTAAAGCCCTGTGCGATACGGGTCACATTCTCGTCTATTTGCGTGTAAGTAAGAGAGGCTGTGAGGGTGAAAATTGTTTTCACCTCTCTGTTGAGATCATTTAAATGCATAACATCAAATCTGTTCTTCCTGCAGATGTGGACTCAAGCATGTCAATGTTTACTGATGTTTTTCTTTAGACTAAAAAAAAAAAAATCTGGCTTTGGCGATGTGGTACTGTATTCTTTGTGAAAATGAGGAATTGCATGCATTGTGAGGAATTCACTTAGCTGACAAAAAGTGTTGATGACATTATCTCTTCCATTAATTCTTATTTTATCTTTTAGAAGGATACTTTATTCTTCAAAATATATTCCTTCATTTATGGTTCCAAAGAAGAAAGTTAGACAGTTATGATATTATATCAGGGTGATAAAATGATGACAGAATCTTCATTTTTGTGTGAACTACTTTAAATAGTTTTTTTTATTATGCATTTGTTGCTATATATATATATCCTTAAATGCATGTTTTGCTAATCAATTACAGAAGTAACAATTAGAGTAACAATAGAGTAACAATTACAGAAGAATATTGTCCCTGCAGAGCTTATTTCCCAGTTCATTCAGCATCTGGCTCATATTCACGATCTTAAACATATTCTCAAAACTATTATTATCAACATCTTCAAATTCAATATTTTGGTCGCTGACTGCTTCTACACCAGAGCGACCATCAAGTGACAGTGACGCTAATATTTGATTACGTTCAAGTACTTTCTTTGCAGTAAATCGCTGAGTTTTTCTGATGATACTTCCTATTCTTTTGTTTTTACACACCCATTAATCATTAAGAGAATAGGGACAATCCTTTTAGATATTTTTTTCTCGTCTTTAAACTAGCAAAAGTGGATTAGGACACGCTCTAAGTGCACTTGCGCCGTGCGCTTTAGATCATGCGCTTATATCGTTTAAATAGGGCCCTATTAGTGAAATGTCTCTTTCAATGTCTCAGACATGCCACTTTGTGGAATAAAGGTGAATTGCACTTATTCAGTCTTCAAAAATTCAGTTATTGTTGTCCAGAAAAAAATATACTTACACTGTTACACACCTCGGGTCGTTAGTGATCCTATACAATTTTTACAAAAACGAATGGGAAAACAGTATTCTTTTAAAATTGTATTGTTTTCCTGGTTATATTGTTTATAATGCATTGATTGAGGAATACTAAGAAGGTTTATATCAAACTTTCACTACCCTGTTCTTTTTTTAACAACATCCCGGGTCACTAAAGACCCGAGGTATGCGTTTATATAACTGAACCCTTCACAGTAACTCTGTAACTTTGCTCTGTTTATTTAGCATTCCAACCAGCCTGACATAGTAACATTGTCTCAACCAATGGTGTAAGTTTGGGGTGGGGGTTATCATATATATATATATATATATATATAAAATGTTTTTTTAAATTTACCAATGGCAGTTGGGTAGATGTTTGGGAAACCTGTCTAACAGTTTAATGAATGCATCTTATATTAAGTCTAATTTTCCTGAAAACAATGTTGGAGAAAACATTTAAGAGAAGTAAATTCACTCCTCATTTATTGCAATTGGTGGCACTGAAATTATACCGTACACATTTAACATTTAAACATCTGACTAACAACAAATGTTATTGTAAGGCGTATTGAAGCATTTTCTAGCTCCGTTCTGCACATGAATCATTGTTAACAGTTTCTCTCTAGAGTCCTAATATACTGTATTTTACATTTTGTCGAAATGTAATGAAAGGCACAGGAGATTAATAAATGGGCATTGATGCATTTTTTCTTGTTTGCACTCAGCCTTTCCTTTCTCTCCAGAGCCACGTACTGTACTACACACTTGGTGATTAATCCATGAGTTGCATCAGTGAGATGGCGAACATGCTCACTGTGGCCTTCTTATCACGGCACAGGCCACATCCCAGCGTGTGCGTGGCATGTTAGAGCACCTGAGTGGAGCAGACACGGCCAACCAGGTGTAAAATCAGCAAGGCCCGAACCAGAATGCATGGTGACAGCTCTTCATGCTTGGTAGCCTTCATCTATCCTGCTTTTCGACCCACACCTAGTCCGCATCCAGCTCTCCCGATTTCTCCCTCCGCCTTGCTGAATTCTTCACACCAGAGCCTCCTCCATTTATCTCCATCCTGCAGGTCACACATGCACAGCGGGCACTAATGAGTCTGTCCTGCTGTCCCTGTCACCTGCACTGATAGATTGATTTATTAACTTTGCACTACAGAAGAGATTCACGGTGCCGCAATATCGAAGTCCCTCGTTTGGATTCTTTACATGGTGGCCACAAAAACTCGAAAAGAATAGAGCTGGAAAACACTTTACTTTTTTTCTGCTATGCTTAAAGTCACGATGAAACAGAAGTAGCTACAAATCTTTTTTTTTTCCATATTGTGAGGTACATCCGAATTTGATGAATTATGGAGAAAGACAAAATATAAGGCGGGGACTTGGTTCTTGAGACCGTTGTTGGATTGGATTATGAGATGTGGGCATTGAAGTCCAAATTAGAGGCATACATGAGATTGTAGGGATGGGGTTTAAGCGGACTAAATGATAGGAGTCATTTGTCATTTTCATTTGAATTTCCAGTTATGACATTTTGATTGAACCTAGAAAGCCTACTGTATCATATTTGATACACAAATTTCTAAGGGGTATACATTTACGAACATTATAACAACTTGATTAAAACAAACCTGTTGTACACAATCTACTAC
Source organism: Siphateles boraxobius (assembly GCF_051911475.1). NCBI lineage: Eukaryota > Metazoa > Chordata > Actinopteri > Cypriniformes > Leuciscidae > Siphateles > Siphateles boraxobius. The sequence continues at coordinate 23,749,911 of NW_027508833.1, read as the reverse complement.
ATGCCTTCTGATGTCTGATTGATCGTTTATACTATTTAGCAAGTAAAAGGCCATTTAGTATATTTCTAAAAACGTCTACCATTTTTATAAATTAAATGTAAAAATAACTTTTATTTTGTTAGTAAAATATTAGGAGGAAAACTTACTGGACTAAAGCAACTTAGGTTTACATGATTAAAATGTAAATGTAAAAATGTAAGTATCAAATATGATTAATCAGACTTCTGACATATAGAGTGATAACTGATTTAAATGCATTTTATCCAAGTAGTACATTACAAGCTATCAGAATTCCATCTTACTTTTTCGCCACATAAATAGCAGCAACTGCCTCAAATTGCAATTTTTTGCTCAGTGTGAGCCTCTGAATAAATCTTACGTTTGTTTGTTTGTTTGTTTGTTTGTTTGTTTGTTTTTGTTTCCGGGTGTGAGTTCCACCATATCACATGGGCCATAAACGCCCTTTTTTCCCTCTAAGTTCAACAAACTTCCATTTCAAATTATTATTTTTTCAAATGTCAGGTTTTACAGGGTTAAACATTACAAGGTCAAAACAAAATTTAAATATGAACCATATGCATGGATGAATTGGTCACAATAAGATCAATAACGTGCATTTAGAAAACAGACTGACTTTAAACACGTATACGTGTCTCTGAAGAGCTAGCAGTCCACCAACAGGAAAGAACGCTTTCTTGGTGTTTCAAGGTGTTGGGTTTTTTCACGTAATGCTCTCTGTACAAGCGTGTGTATATATGTTTGGTTGAAAAATGTGTTCCCTGAAGAAAGTGCTGTGTTTGGGTAGACTGCATCCACCATCATAAGCTGCCAAGCCTTTGGCTATGTAATGTTTCATCCTTTTCTACTAAGTGCGTCTTCAAAGGGAGTCGGGTTTAGCAACGTGCAGAGAGGGAGAAAAGAGTGGGAAAGAAAATAATGCGGTGATGGAAATGAATAAGCGCACACACACATAGGTGTTCACATCTTTCGGCAGCTGCTGGCATCGCAGCGGCGAAGCCATTGTTGCTTAGGAGGAGAGACAGAACAACAAAGAAAGTGCTATCAGGAGCTCCCACGTTCTGCCTTCTCTGGCCTGCTCTCTGCCTCGTTCTGAGGCAACTAATGCGATAAGAGGCACGTGCTAAAGCGCGAGGAGAGAGGGGAAGAGAGAGCGAAACAAAGAAAGAAAGAGTGGGAGATGGAAAGGGCACTGTTAGAAAAGAGCATTTCCCTCTTTGAGCTCAACCTGCTTGACGGGGCCTCCAGAGTCCAGCGTTCTTTGTGCTTCTAGTATTAAACTGCACTGCGGATACCTGCAACATTGATGATAACTGGATTATTTTGATGTTTTATGGAGATCTGTTGGTGCTTTGTTTTCTTTTGCCGCGTTTGTTCATTTGCTTTGAGGAAACTTGGTAATTTGGTTACTGTGCCCCTCCTCTGAGCTTGTTATCACATGATGTACAGTAGGTATCCTGGAATCTATGGGGTCTCTCACGTCTTCAGATGACTTAGTTTGTTTGGCCGTTCTTACTGAAAAGGACTGACTTTATTATTGAGTGTGTATACTGTACACTCATGGGGCAACCGGTAGCATGAATCATACATGTTAGCCAAGTTGAGCATGTTTGTTTGCAGTGTTGATTCTGTGCTGGACAGTTTCTTATGAGCGAGATGAAGATCATAAAACCTTAGAGATAGATAGATAGATTGATAGATTGATAGATAGATAGATAGATAGATAGATATAGATAGATAGATAGATAGATAGATAGATAGATAGATAGATAGATAGATAGATAGATAGATAGATAGATAGATAGATAGATAGATAGATAGATAGATAGATAGATAGATAGATAGATAGATAGATAGATAGATAGATAGATAGACAGTAGGGCTGGACCAGAATATTCGAATATTCGAATATTCGTTCGGTGGGTTGGTATTCGATTTGAAAATTTGACATTCGAATATTCGTTTTTTTTTTTTTTTTTGCACACCTGGGATCCCCCGCGAAACGGTTCTCACTCGCGCTTGAATAAGGCCGGCGACACACTGGCTGCATGGCGTGAGCGTCTCAGCTGTGTGGCATGTACGTTTTTATTTCAGCTCCCATGTTAACAGGTTGGAGTTTGCACACTGCCTGTGTGAAACACGCGTCTCAGGCGCGGCTCGAGCCACGCGGAAAATGCGTGCATGCTAGAAATAGAACCGACGCCTAACTGCAACGGGAGTGTTCTCTGGCTAGAGCGCAGAACAGCGGAGTTTGTATGGACCGAAGTGCATGCCTGAGCTTGTGTTTTGGGTTAAGCTGCGTTGCTTTGACATTGTGGAAAATAGAATAATAGAAACAAAATGTATTAGCCTTTTACCCGTTATTATCAATCTAAATTAATCTCGTTTTTAATTTAACTTAATTTCGTTTTTCTTTATTTAAATTTCGTTTTTCTTTATTTAAAGGAGAACTCCGGGCAATTTTTAAGTTAATCTTGATCGTTAGACCTTTGTGAGTACTGACTATAGAAAAAAAACGAACCGGATTGGTGCTTGCTACTCGGAGCTGCGACCGCGAATGCCCAGAGCTCCCACCCAGCTAAAACGGCAGCTATGGGGGCATCGACATAAAGAGCGTTTTTGAGCCTCTTAACAGACACAAAATGCAATTAAAATGTCTGTCCAACATGAACAGGGACCCTACATGTGAACAAGATGCGTTTAGCAACTTAGCCATTGTTTCAACTCACCTAAATAGTCTTTTAGACGGCAAGCTGTAGTCTCGCGCTGCAGTCCCGTGCTGTAGCCGGAAAAGGTAAACAATGTCCAGGTGGGAGGAGCGTTGATCATGTGCAACGAGTCTTCGTACATGGAATGGCATTTTTCTTCAAACGGCCCCGCTGTGTTGAGTGTGTGTAGTCATCCTTGTCAAAGTGTTCACTGCAAATGCGGTAATCTTTAGCGCGTAGTACTTCTACGGGAGTTTGCACATCAAGTTGAAATACAACTAGCCACAAACTGCAGAATCTCGAGGTCATGGAAAGGAAGACGATGAAAATTTAAGCTCTTATATTTTCGCATTCTGTTGTCACAATTCGGAAAGGCACAAACACGAACCATTTCTTCTTCACTTGTAAGCAACTCTGATCATAACTCGTCGCACATGATCAACGCTCCTCCCACCTGGACATTGTTTACCTTTTCCGGCTACAGCACGGGACTGCAGCGCGAGACTACAGCTTGCCGTCTAAAAGACTATTTAGGTGAGTTGAAACAATGGCTAAGTTGCTAAACGCATCTTGTTCACATGTAGGGTCCCTGTTCATGTTGGACAGACATTTTAATTGCATTTTGTGTCTGTTAAGAGGTTCAAAAACGCTCTTTATGTCGATGCCCCCATAGCTGCCGTTTTAGCTGGGTGGGAGCTCTGGGCATTCGCGGTCGCAGCTCCGCGTAGCAAGCACCAATCCGGTTCGTTTTTTTTTCTATAGTCAGTACTCACAAAGGTCTAACGATCAAGATTAACTTAAAAATTGCCCGGAGTTCTCCTTTAAGTTTCGTTTTTCTTTATTTAAGTTTCGTTTTTCTTTATTTAAATTTATTTTTTTCTTTATTTAAATTTCGTTTTTCCTTATTTAAATTAATTTTTTTCTTTATTTAAATTTCGTTTTTCTTTATTTAAATCTACCCTTTACTGTGTCAGTAATTTGTTAGTCAGAAAAATATTAGACTACCTTAAAAGTATTGCTTAATTTAACAGACCTGTGTGTGTGCGTTTTATATCATAGTGGAGTGTCCGTTCTCGGAGCATATAAACCCTGCCCGCGTGAGGTGCGCTGCTTCCCGCTCGCGCTGTTCTATAGCTTAATAAAAGTTTATTAATTCTGAATGTGTCGCGTCTCGCGTGTCCATCTATATTGCACCAAATGCAACACTGCACTCCCTTGTGAAGTCGGTTGGATGAACGGTTCTCGAAATAATCAAAATGCAAAAAGACAGACCAACACAGAGATTCCTGCCTTTATTAGTGAAAAGAATATGTTCAGCCCCCTCTCGCCGAAGCTTCGAATATTCGATGTTCATTACTACCGAAGCTTCGAAGCTCAAAAAATGGTATTCGGACCAGCCCTAATAGACAGACAGACAGACAGAAAGACGATGGATAGACAGACAGACAGACAGATAGATAGATAGACAGACAGACAGAAAGACGATGGATAGATAGACAGACAGATAGATAGATAGATAGACAGACAGAAAGACGATGGATAGACGGACAAACAGACGATGGATGGACAGACAGACAGACAGACAGACAGACAGACAGACAGACAGACAGACAGACAGATAGACAGATAGACAGATAGATAGATAGATAGATAGATAGATAGATAGATAGATAGATAGATAGATAGATAGATAGATAGATAGATAGATGGATGGATGAACCAGACTGGAAGAACACTATGTGTGTTCAATTTCTTTGAATTACAATTCAGTAAATTCTTAAGTCATTTGAAAAAGAAAAAAATATATATATATACATATATATCTTCTTAGTGTTTTTATTTTTTTGTAATACGTTTAAATTGTGAATTTGTTTTATACTTTCCTGAATGTTAGAATCTGAAACCATAGGTACACTAGTTCAGTCGGCATAGCATAACATGGATAGAAAAATGTCTGAACGGACCTAAAAGAGAGACTTCAGTCAAAAACATTCTGAATTTAAAGCTCATTTTCGTTCCTTCCACTGAAATCCTGTATCCATGGATGTGTGTTCCTAAGGAACACCAAGGCATTTATCTCCAACATCAAAGCGTTTATATCCAATCAAAGCCCCTGTGAGCAGGTCTGTTTGTTTAATTGGACAACATTGCTATGCAAAGATATCAGAAATCTTTTTCTGGATGAGGTCAGCTGTGTGGTATCTCAACTTCACAAACTCTCAAACCACAATGCCCTGATCAAAGTTAAACTTTGTGCGTTTTGGCCAAATTGAGGGAAAGGAAATTTGAGACTGAGTTATGTGCAATTAGAGTCATAAAAAGTGAACTACTCACATAATACCCACACTGAGACCAGAGGGACTCGGCCAAAGGATGCCACTGATCGTAAAGTTCAAGAACTTCTCCTGTTATAACTATATCATGTTCCCACCAACAGTGTACAGTACAGAGGCTGTCGTCATGACAACAAGGTGGCAACCCTTCCTCAGTGGACCAGGCAGGGAGAATAACAAGAATTTATTGGACATTAAGGAGGAAGGCTTTGGAGAATATAACCATTAGGCACCGGCAATATTGGTCACGGTGTACAAAACAACACATTACAGGATAAGACAGCCCACATATACCCCCTATGCCGTATAAAGTTATATATGCATGTACAAATCCAATATAATTCACATGAACGATCAGCATTAAAATTTAATGTGGACTGTATATACATACAGTTTCGTTTCTCTCTCTCTCTCTATATGAAAGTGAAATATATCTAAAAATATTGTAACCTATTACCATTGCTGGCTTAATGCCACCTACTAAAGTGTGGAGCAAATTGGATAATTTGTCATAATATAACCTTAGGAAATCTCGGAGAGTTGGACTCTTCACAAAAGTAGAAGTAATGGCCAATTATCCCAGTGAACAGTCAGTGTCAGACAGCTGGGGAACACAGGGAATGGTAGCAGTGAGGGTTACATGGGTTACTGCTGTGGCTTGGCTGCATTTTTCTTTTCTATTGTGTTGTGGAGACTTTGAAAGCCACATTATGTTCACATGAAAAATGTGAACTTTCTGTGGAGATTACCACCCAGTGTGTTCCCCACATAAAAATACAATTCTTACCCTAATTTAGTTTCCCACTGCAATTTAGTTACAGCAGAGACACAAAAACAGATGCATCTTACCAAAAGATCACCTTGATCTCAATCAGAATGTGCATCTTTCTTTTAAGTTGTTCTTTCTCATCGGTAAAACACAAGAATTGATGGGCAAAAAAACACAAAAAACATTCATTTACTCACCAAAATGTTGTTCTAAACCTGAGCAAGAAAGTTACAAGGAACACCGACTAAAGCGTTCAAGCTTCAAAAAGCACCATAAAAGTGGCGTAAATAAGTTTTCTGAAGCCAGATAGACTTTGGGTAGGAAGTAGATTAATATTAGTCATTATTCACTCAAAATCTTGACATCCACCTTATAGCTCTTATAGCTCCACCTGCACTTTCTGATTCATGAACAAATCATTCTTGTAAGTCTGATCTCTCAATGAATCTTGATTCGGTTTACAAAACCTGTCTGAATTTTATTATCTGTCATTATAATTAAAGAATGATAATGATAAACTGAAAAAAAAAATATATATAAGCTAAATATAAGTTTAATTTTATCATATTATATTAATAATGTTTCCGTTTAAATATTATTAATATTCATTTAAAATTAATATCTATTATTATTATTATATTAAGTTTTATGGTCCACAGTGAAAGAACACTTAATTTCCCAGAATGCACTGGAATTGGAATTAAAAGTCAGTAAATTATCATTCCTATCTCACATACGAAATGTCGAATCTGTCTAATCTAGTTCTTGAATTCAACTCACTGACTTGATTCGGTCATTTTAAGCTATGCTATGACTTCAGAAGTCTTGAAATATAGCTACCTACTTTTCTAGTGATTTTTGCGTTCAACTTAAGTTTGAAATGACATATGGGTGAGTGACTGCTGACAAAATGTTCATAATATTGAATTCAAAATTAATTATTCATTTAACAATCAAATGAATCAAATCAAAACAACACAGCGGTTACCCAATGCTATCTTGAATCTAAAAGCAATACGGAGGCTATCGTTGCGAGAGAACTGTGCTTAAAGCCAAGTCATCAGTCATTCTCTGTAATTATGATGCTTCTCATTTGTCTTCTCTTTTGTGTGGCAAACACGTAGAGATTATTCACAGTAGATGAGCACATTCTGCTTCAAGGATGTGCTCCATCCTGCTGAAAAGCCAGCCATGAAATACAGCCCGACAAGAAATTGGCAGAAATGTTCACAGTCATCAATGCCGTGAGTGACGTCATCGTTCTCGTAGAAGCTTTTGGTTTCAGCGAGCCTCAGTCCCAGTCTTATTTTCGGTATGTGCGGCGAGACCTAGGTAGCTTTGAAATGTGTAACACGATTCCCCTGCCCACAGGACATTTGCACAATGGATGCTGTCTCTGCATGTGTTTGTCGAATGGAAGTAAGTCATAAAGCTTGCCACTCAGCCACATTACGAATACATTTCCTAATCTTTCAGCTCTAGTGAATAGGGAATCAATATGCTGTGTGTTGTAATGATTATCCTTCCCTGCTCGTCGTGTTTGCATGTCTCTGAAACAATCCATAAGCAAACATATAGATTTTTTTTTTCTTCGGATGCTGTTATTGTTGTCAATTAAAAATTAGCTGGAGGCTGAAATGCCAAATGTTGGCTCACATTTCCTGCTGTATTTCAGAGAAATATGTCGTCAGATGAGGTAGCACTTTATGATTGGCACAATTCCTGCACAGAGTTTATTTAGTTAAATAAAATCTGTTAATCTCCCAAAGCAACTGTCAGATTTTTCACAGATGAAGAGGAATGATTGGGAACTGAAAAATGCAAACAGTTGAAAATTTGGAGAGGCTGCTGTGGATGCCAAATATTCATAGTAATGTGATATATTTTTGTCGTTTTTATTGAGAGAGCATAGGAAATTAGAAGAAGAATACACTGTAAAAAAATATTGTTGGTTTAACTGGTTGCCTTAAAATATTCATTGAAATAAAAAATATCAATACAATGAAGGATATTGATTTAATCAACAGAAACCATAATGTTATCTGACCTACATTAGTTATCTAAGTTGATTGGACAAAATAGAATAAAAAATGATCTCACACTCACAAGAGCACTATGTGCACAAGTGGGTAAAAAAAAAAAGAGGCATATATTCTCATTGCTAAAATGCAGTCTATTTCTCTTCTGAATCATCATATTTTCATATGTACTTTTTAAGTGTATTTTGCATCTCTTCCACCTTAGGTCTCTGTATTATAGGAGAAGTAAAGTTATCCGATTCATGAATGAAATATTCTTGTAAGTCTGATCTTTTCAATTAATCTTTTGATGTGGTTCACAGAATCTGAATTATTCGTTTAAGAATGGTAATGATGAAACATGTACGCTAAATATGTTTCCTTTTTTCATATTATATCATAATAATGTTAATATAATATTGAAATAATAAATTAACATTTATCTGACACTTTTATCCAAAGCGACTTACAATTGCTATATGTCAGAGGTCGCACTCCTCTGGAGCAACTAGGGGTTAAGTGTCTTGCTCAGGGACACATTGGTGTCTCACAGTGGATTTGAACCCGGGTCTCTCACACCAAATGCATGTGTCTTATCCACTGCGCCATCACCACCCATATGGCGTGGTGTAATAATATCAATATCAGAATAAATGTATAAAATATGTTTTATCAATATGTTAGGAATGTGTTTTACATAATTTACTTTTATTGTTAATTTAATTAAATAAAAGTAGACCATATGTTGAATTCAGTGTTATTGTTAAACTAAAATTATAAAAAATATTTTTTTGTTAATAAAGCTGAAATAAAATAAAGTATAAATATTAGATGAAAACCATATATATAAATAAAATAAATTAAAATTAAAAATTGTTACATTGGCAACTAACTACAATAAATAGTTAAACTGAAATAAATTCAAATTAAATTAAACCTAAATAGATTTTTTAAACTAAAATTAAAAATGAAAACTGAGAATACAAAAATAAAAGATAGTAATAAATTCTAAAATAGTATATCAATAAAATAAAATAAAAAACACTGGTTGAATACTGTTTTTAAAGTGTTTACAGAGCTGCAGTGGTTTGGTTTGAGGCGTGGCTATATGTTTGTTTGACCAGTGAAAGTCATTATAGTTTTGCTATTGCTAGCTATTCTACAATTACACGCATTAGTAATCATGCAAAAAAATAAAACTGCTTGAAATTTGAGTGGAGGGAAATTGTAAACATCCAATGAAGGTAATGAGGTTTTGTGTTCGAGCATTTTGTCAACCCTCCTACGCTCTTAAATTAAAAAGAAAACTAGACAGCTATGGAGCAAGACAGGTTTTTCTAATTGTTTTGTTCTCATTTCTGTTTACATCCTTGATATTCATGATTAGCATTTTTATGTTCTTGTTGTGTTGATGAGACTTTTATCTTTTTATTCTGGCGATTTTGGTTGGCAGTACCATCTCACTCCTGAGTACTGGTCCTCACAGTAATCATTACCTCTATTGAATTTCGCTCTCTGGGGAAAGACTTGACTGCCAAGCAGTGCGGCCTGAGCAACCCCCTCTTCATGATTGAACAAAAAAGACTTCTCTCTAGTAGGTAAACATGCTAGGAATAAGTTTTAGTGCAATGGTTGGGAAAAATGATGGGGAGAGGGAGGGTTAAAAAGGGGAGCTGAAAAGAGATCTATCAAAATGCCATCTTGATGCCAATTTACCGTATTCCTTCTTTTTAGCTCCACATTGTGCAACGAGAGCTATGTTTGTACTAAGTCTGCCTATCTGTCTCCCTCCTCGATCTCTGAAGCGTTTACAGAAACATTCACCAAGGATCGCTCGGCCAGTCATATCACACTTGGTCTTGAAAATGAAAGAATAAGAATGTTATTCATGCAGTTTCCCAAGTGCCCCACAGGCAGAAATGGGTTTATTCAACTCACATATCTTCTGTGGGTTTCACGCTGTGAAACTACGAGCATAACTCATTTGCTAGTTAAATTAAAAACCCAATTCAAACTGAAAGTCAATGACGTATGTCTAGTATCGCTGCCTTTTTTGTCATTGTGTTTGAATCAGAAATGTGGTAAATGTGAGTCTAGAACTTCACAGCAACTCACATTCAAGTTTCTGAGCAGACAGGACTCCTACCTGCTCGCCTTTCTAATCGCCTTCTTATCTAAGTAGCTCAGAACCAATTGCTGAGCTGATAGACTTTAAACCTCCCGACACTCGCTGTGAGAGCGGCTCTATACTGTTGACTCTTGGGATCATTTTAGCACAGTGCCTGACTGCTTAAAATACTCTATTTCAGATATTACATCTTTGTGTGTACAGGCAAGCAATTTTTTGAACGTGGATGTGTCGAGCTGAAAAGGAGAAGCTGTGATGTATGTGATCAGATTGAGCTTTTGAACATTCTCATCTTACAGGCAAATTTGGGGGGACGAAGCTTAGGAGTGCTATTTCCATTTCACACTTACAGAATATCAATATGGAAGGTGCGGGCGAATCACGTATTGAGCGGAGGCATCTCATCTTCACTTACATTATGATCTTATGCATGATCAAGCGACAGGTCTTTGAACTTCCACCTTGCATGGAAGACACGCCATTCTTTTATCTGTCTTGCCACTGTCTTGTTGCAGTTTTAATGCAGCAGCTGAAGGCTGTGGTTTTCACTATGTGACACGCTGCATGGAACTCTTTATCATGTGTGCTTTATCACTTTAACCATACGTCTCAAAGGAACATGCCCTTGTTGGTGATTGTCCTTTAACAATGATAAGCGAAGCTGAGATGAGATGATTAGACTGCAGTTTTCTGTGGTTATATACTTTTAAACCAGATGAGGTGAATTTCCCCTAAGTAATGGTGTCTCTCAAGGTGTCATCAAGTTCACCTATTGTGGTGTTCTCAAAAAAAGAATTAAAAAAATAATAACATATATATATATATATATATATATATGAAGAGTTCAGATGCAAAAGCCTCTAAGTGCCATCTGAAAATTTATTCTAGAATGATCATTTTTATCAAGCTCGTATATATAAGTTCATTAATTTCAATTAAATGTCAATGAAAATGACCTATTAATTGTCATTTAAGTGAAATTACTGAACTTAAATATACGAGCTTGATAAAAATGATCATTGTAGAAGAAAATTTCAGATGGCTCTTAGAGGTTTTTGCATCTGAACTCTTCATATATATATATATATATATATATATATATATATATATATATATATACTGTATATATAAACACACACACACACACACACACACTGCGGCCGAATCACAGCCGTGATGAGAGCATTATTGCATGGCTACTCGTGTGATATTGCTCATTTATAGAGCATAATCGTAATTGCATTTGCTTAAAATTTTCATTCTAAATTACATTTTGTTTTTAATTCATATATTTAATATATTAGAATATAGTATTTTATATAGTTTTGTTTAATATTTATACTACTATTACTATTATATTATTATTAAAAATGACCCTGTGGTTTCCCATGCTTTGACCATACAAATAATTGAATTATTTAAGCACAAGGGCTTATGGGTATTTTTTTTTTCTTTCTCAGCCTTGATTTTGGACTTAATTATATGGATTTTGAACCCGAGGGTAGAGCACTGTATTTATTTGTCGTCTTATTCTAAAATGTGACATTTGAAGTGTGTTTAATATTTAATTAATAGTACATTGGGACCTACAGTTTCGTTTGATATGCAGTTACTTAGTGACAAAACATTCTTATTACCTGCTTTCCCAAACATTTGTTCTTTTTTTGGTACCTTAAAGGGTTTCTATAACATTCACATCAGCTATACAGACATGAATCATATCACATTGTAGTGTACGTAAACGTGGGGAAATGTCCGGATGTTTTCCGTTACGCTATTTAAGATAATTGACTGGTTATTGATTATTTAGTCTATGTATTGTAGGTCAGTGGACTATCTACCCTCCATTTGAAGAGATACCGCCCTTTTACTTAATGGAAAATTCTAACCAAGGCAACCATTAGTAGTTGAAACCTTAAAATAAAATCTAGACATACATTGTATGCGTCTCAATAAGTCCTTTCTTCTTCTTCTTCTTTTCTGTTTGTGGGGTTCTGTCCTCATTTAAATGCTTATCAGGTTAAGATTCACATTAGCTGAGTTGTTTGAAGCTGGCAGCTAATTTATTAAAGAACATCCTCCATTCTGCAGGCAGGCACTGCTTTGAGTAAACCATTGACACTCCTTCCTCTTTATTAAAATGTCCCACTGCTTTTCCCTTGTACGTCTTAATCTGTAATATATCACTGAAAATATCGGCGAGCTCATCAAAATGCAGAAAGGAACGGCACACTTAGGTTTCTTAATTGTTTTAAAAGCCTCACAGTCATTACATTTCTGACATAACAGCGCAAGTCTAGAGCAACTCCAAATCATTAAAAAAAAAATGGAAAGGTAATAACCTTTAAGTGCTTTCTGAATAAAAACGTAATAGCAAAAGAATTTGTGCCTCTGCTTATGATATTAAATGCATTGGCTCTGAATAATTTTCATTCAAACACAGACATGTAAGTGCAAATGAGGTTCAGTTCTGTCTTGTCCGTGAGCAAAAGATTGCACCTATGGCGGCATCGCATCTCCAGCTGTGACTTACCGTTCTGTATTGTTGCGATCTGTCAGAAGTTAATGACGGATGCGTCGCCTGTAACAGTAAATTCTTAACTTCCTAATGCGTCTGGACGCATCTTGCATAGACATTTCATGCTGCTGCCCCGATGACTTGCCAAGCTGTCAAGGGAAAGATTCGCTGAAGTCAACGACTCAAATTGAGAATGAGAGCCATAAAGGGACCGTGCCTGCTGGAGATGGAGGGGGGCGATATATTGTGTGAGTGCATGATCCGCTCCAGGGCCAGATGTTCCACTTGACAGGCCCCTTGAGTGGAGGGCAGTCCTGCCAGCTGTCTTCCTTCCTAGCGTACATGCAGCCATTTGTTGGTTGAGTGTTGAAAGCGGAGGGAAAATCAACAGAACTGCTTTGCACCACAATCCCACCATTGCAACTGTTGTCCAAAACAAATAGTCCCGTGAAATTGCAGTTTAACCAACAGTGCTTTTGTTTACCGTGAAACCGTTTCAGCATGCACCGGTCAAATCAGAAAGAATTGTTGCCCTACCTCTATTCCAGGTGAAGACTTTTGCGTTTACCTTTTCCACTAGTATAATGCATGATAATAACAGAATTCATTTATCAAAGGCTTCGGCTGTTATTCCCTGGAAAGAGTTATATTTAACTTGGATAGGTCACAGCATTTTCCAGCAGGCTCTACTGAGAATATGAGCCTGAAGAATTATGACTTTTCTGACCCAGGTGTGGGCATTATTCATGCTTAAGGTCTGATCGCTAGTGCTACGAGAACGCGAGTAAGAGCTGCCGCTGACTGTTTAAAAATGTCAGGACATTTCTCAAAGTCTTTGACCTAGTTGTGGAAACTTGAAGAGGACATTTTAGTGGCATGTCATTGGTTTCTTGTACTAGTAGCATTTTTGGCTGTGACAATGTGACGTTTTCTTCTGGTTTATATTTTGCTGTTATTTGTCTACTGCATTTGAAATTACATGTCACTAACATTGTGAATTTCACTAAATAGAAATAGAATAACTAAATAGAAAGTTGATTGATATAGATTTTTTTTTTGTTGAAATGTAAAAGCCTTTACTGTCCCTGTCGCATCACTGTAATGCAACCTCACTGAATACAATTATTATTTTCTTTCAAATTAATAGTATTAATATTTTACTGGCCCCAAACTGTATATATAGGCTTCTTAAATGTAAAGTTTACTTTGGCTTAAAATACATGTTACAAAAATTTTCTATATGCTATATTATTAGGGTGACCAGATTTCTCGGAGTGGAATACGGAACAGATACAGAACGCATGCGTATAGAGGGAATGCACGTGAAGTCACCGTTGGCCGGAGTGACTGCAGTTACGCCCACAAGTGGCAAAAAGACTGAGCGGCAGCATTGGTTTTCAGTGTGAATGCTGCGGAAAAACACACAAAACGCGTCTAAAACGGGAAAGAGCTTTGAGACTGACTGTACAACTAGATTTGACAAGAAATATGAGGAATATTTTTACAGACTACCTAAAGCTACAGAACAGAGAAGCAAATAGATCGCTACAATTCATAGAAACAACTGGACTCCAGGCAGCGAAAGGTGGATTTGCAGTGGATGTGTCAATATGCTGAATTTAGTGGTAAAATCATTCTCTATATATTGTATTGTTATATATTGCAGTGACAACTCATCAATCAAATATTTACCACTGTATATTCTGTATAATTTGACATTTTTAAATAAACACTGACAAAAAACTATACAAGTTTTAAGTCTCTAGAAGATATGATGATATATATAACATTGATAAGTGATCACCTGGATTTAGACCTGCCTATTTTGTATTTATATAAAGCATTCACAGGCAAATTTGCTGTATGTATTTCCCTGGTGTCAAAATCAGGCACATATAAATGTCAGGAAACACGATTCCTGGCTGCATGTTAATATCCATGGATCACTGGATCTTTAGTAAGTTGTAAGGAACACTATATTGAGTCCAATCTTTAGTTTAAACTGATAATCGTTTGTTTTACTTGCGTTTTCGCAGTTTCCCCTATTAAATCCTGTCACGCAGCTGCTCTTCTGCCACTCAGTCCGGCTGAGGGGGCGTGTTCCAGCGGGAAAGTGACGTTAATGCATTCCCTCTATTAATGCGTCTTACATGCGCTTCATTAGGCACACTAGCACACACACACAAGGTCTCTCCCTCTCTGTCATGCGCGCTACACGGTTTGAACGTAACATATATATTCACTTAGCCTTTCGGAAACGAAACCTATTATATATAAAAAATATATATATATTAACGATGAAATAAGGGACAAAACATGATTTTTTTAGAATAAGTCGGGACACTAAAATTAGAGTGGAAATACGGGGCTGTCCCGGGAAAAACGGGACGTCTGGTCACCCTATATATTATGTATTAGGCTTTTTAATTGTCACACTTCATTTTTTTTTTTTTATGAAAAGGTTGTTCTGCACACAGTTCCATAAAAACCATTAGTGTCTCACAGTTTAAATACATTCAGAGTCAAGTCTCAGTATTACATAAGCTAATCTTTGCATCTCTTATTGTTTTTACAGCTGGAACAACGTATATCTTTGGGAAAGGAGGAGGCGTCATAACCTTTAACTGGCCAGCCAATGAGCGCCCGAGCACCCGTACAGACAGGCTGACAGTGGGCTTTAGCACCTCTCTCAAGGATGGTATCCTGATCCGCATCGACAGTGCCCCCGGCCTGGGAGACTACCTCATGCTCCACATTGTAAGTCAGAGCTTTTTATAATGTCGACCACCAATCTAACCCTAACCTGATCGCCCACATCTAGAAATGTCAATACTAAAGGTCAACAACAAACATTTTAAATTCGAATATCTCTACAACCCTTTAACATGTTTGGAAGTAGCAAGAGCACACAGTAGACGTGTAGAGATCTGAAACCCTGTTCACACCGGGTGTGACTAGTAAGCTGTAGCAGCATGAGTCTGTCTACTCTGGAAGTGCTGAAGCTGTACACTGATGAAAATTATTTTGTGGTGAAGTTAATTCTACAAAAAAAACAATGTAATTTACATGAAAAAGTTAGTTCAGGCAAGAATTAAAAAAACTAAGTAAATTCTATATTAGTTCTCAATTCAAGAGTGTAAAAATGAAAGCGTAAATATCAACGTTATAAAATTAAGTAAAATTACTCAACCTTTCTGATACTGGTGTTCCCATCATGCACTGGGCTTTGAATAATTAATAAGGTTGATTTTTCCACTGTTTCCCAGCTGTATTTACAGTTTAATTCCATGTTATATTGTTTGAGTGAAATGTATTGCAAAGGAAACAAAAACAAAATATATGTTACTCAACCTTTTACTAGCCAAGTTAAAATTACTTTGTTACTTTCACTTAACTTAGTTAAGTAGAGTTTACTTAATTCCAAATGTGAAATCTATATAAAAATATGTGTGCAAAAGCTTGCCAAAGAAAAATTAAATAAATTGTTTTTTTCAGTGTACATCGTCTCTGAATGTTGACTTAAGGCCTGTTTAACACTAGATATGTATGCAAAGCGTAAGCAGCTTGTATTTTTTTCAGTGCCCATGTTGGCTAAAATACATCAGAGTTAACATGAAACAGCACATTTCACCATAAAATCATAAAATATAAGTGAGGTGTTTCACTGGTGTCTCACATGTTTCACAGCCACTGTACGACATTCAGCACTGTGAAAAAACACACACATGAAAACACATTATTGGCAGGATTTTTTTTTCCTTCCAAACCTCAAAAGCCTGTTAATTGATAAAAACTGGTATATCTTAACTTTAAGACTGCTTTTATCATGTAAACTACAAATACAGCATGATATATATAGTATGTGTGGAAGGGGAACACATGGTTGCATCACTGCAGCGTATGCTGGCCATCATAAATCAAAGCACGTGACAGACAATGGTCAGAGAAGAACACCTGCAAAAGGAGACACTTCAGAATAGGGCTCGATAGCACAATTTTGGCTTCGAACTGCGGATTGTGTATACTGCAAATACAGACGAAGATAGTCCATAGTACGGTTGCACGGTATACCGGTAGTGGGAAAATAGCACATGTGCTGCTTCCGCTCTGCTTTTATTTGATCAAACAGTAAGAACGTGAAATATTATCACACTTTAAAATAAATGTTTGTGCTTTAATATATTTCAATATATAGTCTGTGTATCACATGCGATATACTGGGAAAATATTGCATGTGCTGCTTACGCTATGCTTTTATTTGATCAAAAATACAGTATGAACGTGAAATATTATCACACTTTAAAATAAATGTTTTTGCTTTAATATACATTTCAATATATATTTATGTGATGGCATATAAATTAAATGTAATATATATCTATAAGATAATTTAAACTAATAAAGCTCCTAACTAAGTTTAGAAGAAGAATTATAAGGGAATAAAACACATGCTCTTATATTTCTTACGTAAATTAATTTAATTTCATACAGACATGCATAATTAGTGGTCAGAGTAGCTCTAGAGCTTGTCAAGAATAGATGCATATCAACACAACGCAGCATACGCTTCCACTGTAGAAGCTGCATTGATTATAGGACAGATTATAATCTGTCGAAATGGTTTTCAAATTTTTTATTTTATTTTATATAACAACACCTCTGTGAGTGGATACCTTGTGGGTGGTTTCTTTTTCTTTTTTGTTGCATGTCCTTGTAATTAATCAATCCAGGAATAATGATGCCTCTCAAAGTGCTGTTTTGAGTTGCACAGCTTCACTTTTCAATTAATCTTGTATTGCGTCAATGCCACAGAAGTTTGTCACTCCACACAGCTACATTATAAAAACCTGTTCCTCAGATCAGCAATAACAACTGTGAATTACTTCAGAAGTGGTGTGTTTTATTTTGCTGACCTGCTCAATGCTCTTTTCAAATTATTAAAAATCAATACATACACCACACGGAAGCTCATCAGCTTTTTGTCTACATTTTATCCATGGCAAAGGCTTCTATTTGGCCGGATGTGTCCATAATGTAAATAATTCAGCACTCATGTAATGGATGCTGGTACGGTAATTAACCTGCTTTTCTGAAAGACAAAAGGATTCATTTTCAGACAATGTTTGTCACCAAGGGGTATTTTACTCATAAATGAACAATGAGGTCAATAGAGTGTTTCTTTTTTTTTTTTTTTACATTCAATACATGGCCAACGGAATGTGGATAAACACACTTATATGTGCTTTTTGAATGTTTCATTTCAAAATAATTGGCACATACTTTTAGCCATTCATGAAAGAAAACATTGTCGATTTGTATTTCCTAATAAATGGTTCACCACATAACTGAAAACATCTGACTGTACAGTAGATTATTGCGAGTATATATCGAAACTGATAAACAAACAAAAAGTCATATCTTATCACGTTTGTACATAAACAAGTGACCTTGTAGTTTAACGGGGGCGGCTGTCTATTTTTTGTCAGAATGTGAATAGGGAATATTTCTCTGGCTATCTCCATCTGTCCACTAGTTTTATTGTGGCCCACGTTGGTGGTCCACTGGGAGTCTTGGAGCTCTGTAATGGGCAATATAACTAAGGGCATTTCACTAAACCCTCACCCCCTGCCTTTACCCTTTATGACACACATGGACACACATACACACCCTCCCCGTTATAGCAGTGTAGTGCTGATGGAAATCAGCCTCTTCTGCCAAATGAACTAAATCTAGAGCACAACTCTAGAGTAAAGGGAATTAAGCTGCCCGTATTTTACAGGCTGTTTCAAACTTGCGTAGCAAGTGATTGGGAGTTGCCTTTGATTAGCATGTACTGGAGTGGAATTAATATTTGCATTTGGAACACTATACAGGACACATTACTCTCTTTTTAGATTGGTGCCCTAAACGTTTAGTCCTCGAAACATTTAAAACCACTAATGTGTTTATATTCAACTTTAGGAAGAGTATTACGGTAGGTGACGATGGATCAAAATGTCACTGCTTTATTTTGGGCTGATTGTGGAAGGCTCCCTCCACTCATTTATTCTGCGCTGATAATGAGTGAGGTATTTTCAGCTGTAAACGTCCGTCTCTCTTACACTTCTGAACTGAGCGGCTGGTGACACCATGGAATCCCTTGTTAGACAGTTTCCGGCAACAAGGGAAATGTCAGTAGTGTTGCCCTTCAAACATGTCACCTCTGAAATGGCAAACTCTGTGATAGATTCTGCTAACCAAGCACTTTATATCTGGCCTTAAACAAACCATATAATCAATCAGGGTCAAATTAATATCAAAATTTAGACCTGAAATACTGTCTTGTGACCAGCATTATTAATTCATTTTTCAATTAGTTTTGTTCTTGAGATAATTATGTGAACTAGAGTATAGTTCACCTAAAAATGAGAATTCTGTATTATTTACTTACCCTCATGCTGTTCCAAACCTGTATGACTTTCTTTTTCTATATTGTGGAATACAAAATAAGATGTTTGAAGATTTTCAAGAAGAAAATGGGATCTAAAGCAACATTGGACCCCATTGACTTATTACTGTATTGAGAAAAAAAGACATTTTTCAAAAATATCGTCCTTTTATGTTTAACAGAAGAAAGAAAGTCATGTGGGTTTGGAATAACATGAGGGGGGAGTACATGATGACAGATTTTTCATTTTTGGGTGAACTATGCTTTTAACTTGAAAGGAACGTCTTACATCTCCACACATGAGGCATCAAAGCAGGGAACATCTGTCCACTGTCAATTTTGGCATTTCTCACTCTTAAAGTCATCTGATGTGTCTTCAGTCAGAGGAAGTGAAGATACAGAAGTGCCATCTGCTTCTCAACATGTATTCCGTCTATGTGGCATATTCATCCAAATATCATAACTGGTCTTTTCACACCCTCACTTCATAGCCCTCATGATCTCAAATGAACATGAAACATGATTCAACCCATTCTGCATTTAGTCTCAAATATTTCTGAATGAAACTGGTAAAGGTAGGTGGGACAGATAGATTGTATCCATCAGAAAGTGGGTGTATAGTGAGAATTTGGTTAGTGGTTTGGAGCTATGTCGGTTATATTTTGTGTAAAAAAAAAAAAGATACTTCATATGATCTTTAATAGACAATCAGTCAAAAAAAATGTATACACCTGAAATAAGGAACATTCCTAATCTTTGACTTGTTCATTCCCTCAAAAAAATCCAGATGAAAAAGTTTTTGCTAGATAATGTGTAAATGATTCCAGCAAATTAAAATGTCTTACATAAACA
Source organism: Siphateles boraxobius (assembly GCF_051911475.1). Lineage (NCBI taxonomy): Eukaryota > Metazoa > Chordata > Actinopteri > Cypriniformes > Leuciscidae > Siphateles > Siphateles boraxobius. The sequence goes on along the minus strand of NW_027508833.1, from coordinate 23,730,140 downwards.
CGCACGCTATAGTTATAATTAGTGATTTTGAGTTTATTTATTTTTTATTGTACATGTACATTGAAATTGAATAAATGAACATTATTGCAACATTCAAACATTTTTAATCAAGTTCCTAAATGATCATTTCATTGCTCCGATATAGATAAAACAGCTGCCCTTACTTTACCATCCAATACAAGTTATTTTGATCCCCTTTTTTGTATTCATATAGACACACACACACACACACACACACACACACACACACACACACACACACACACACACACACACACACACACACACACACACACACACACACACACACACTTTGGGTTTCCATGTTTTATGGGGACTTTCCATAAACATAATGTTTTTTATACTGTAAACCGACCCATCACAGAAAACCTTCAGCATTTTTAGATTTTCAAAAAGCACACTTAGTATGATTTATAAGCTGTTTTCCTCATGGGGAACCCCATCCCGACCACCAAAAAAAAAGGATTTTAGATATTGCCAAATTTGTGAGGACAATGTATCCCCGTAATGTACTGAACCACACACATACAGTTTTCGCCTCTTTATAGTTATTGTTTCTGTACTACTAGTAAACCATTCATGCCGGGATGCTTGCCATCTGTTGACCATGGCAGTCTCACATGGGATAACGAATGCACTTTTGTAAGTCACTGTAGATAAGAGCTCCTGCTATAAATGCCTTTAATTTAGAAGTCCTCTGTTTGAGAGAGAGGAAGAGGTGATGACAGACACTCGTGAAGATGTCCCTGCTTTTCCGTCTGATTGTAACCCAGGTCACACATTTATTTCAAATTGCCATTCTGTTTTTCTGTGTTCCTTAAGAGTTAAGCACTTAAAGAAAGTTTCAAATGACTAAAGTTAAATGCATTTTGAATTCGCTTCCTTCCCTAATACAAACAGCAGCGCCTGCACAGCATTACGTATTTGTTGTAAGTCCGTTGGATACTCATTAACAGCAAATGGCTTCCCTCCACCAGCTGCACAGCTGGAAGTAAGTGTGTAATTAGGGTAAAAAACTAAGCGTTTCAACAAATTGCTTGTGCCCCCATGTTGTATTACCGCTACACGAGTGGATGGGATGTTTCAATTTGCTTTTCCACCCCCTACACAGTAAAACATCGTTTTAAATAATGTTAACCAATGTCTTTTCGGTTTAGAAACTTGCACTTTGGCCAAATAGACGGGGGCCTTAAAATGACACGGTCCAATGATAGGCCAGTCATTTTAACTGAATTATGTCGCTGGGTGCTTTCCACATATCGACAGAAGAGGGAAAGGATAAATGGCTCCAACTCCAACAGTCGTTGCCACCAAAGCTGTTGACTGAAATCCTATAAGAGAGAATGATTTAAGTGTACAGAAAATCAATGGTGTTGATCTCTTTTAATCAGTGAGCAGCATAACTACACATTGCCTGTTGATTTTCAATCCTGCAAACCTCCCTACGCTGAATGGCCCCTGCCACAAGCATCCTACTCCGCTTCCATTCAGCCTTAAAGTGCAGAACGATTTAGAGTGAGAAAAGTGAGCACAATTACCCAGCTTGTTCCATTTGCTGCTTGGAGTTCACAGTTTCAATACCAAAGAGTGGGGAATATACTTCATTTTGACAGACTCTTAAGACGTGAAAAAACGATGTGACTAAACCGAAACGCTGTAGTTGTGGGGGGGTCTGCGGCTGATTTTTAGAAATGCAAACATTTAAGTTCCTGTTGATACATGAGAAATCCACAGAGGAATGTGTCGTAGGTAACTGGGTAATTTATCGATGTCTTCACGTAACTAGTTTTCAAATTTGAGCCATCAATCATCATAAAAGAGTTTGTTATTGACGTTTTTATCTGCTGCAGGGGTATTTGCATCAGGTTTTCATTAAGTTTGCATACCGTAATGAAACTGCATCTGCTTCTGATGCTGTGCACAGTGCATTGTATGACAGAAAAGAAAACACATTTCTAATAAAGGTTGATGCATCTCATAGTTCTTAAATGTTTTTTCATTTCACAAGTTTTATTTTAGGTGTTTTGGATTTACCACTATTTTATATACAATGTTATAAATAACCCAATAAGACTCGGGTAAACTCATTAAAATCATGTAATTGATAGAATATATATATATATATATATATATATATATATATATATATATATATATATATATATATATATATATATATATATATATATATATATATATATATGTATTAATAAAATGTATGTATATATTATATAAAAATACCAGCATTTTGCTCATACTCCAACATTTACAATTTGGTATTTAAATGTATACTTATCTTGAACAAAAGAACAATACGCATTCCGTTTTTGAAGACCTTTGGATATTTAGTCGACTCAGGTCATTTGGGCAGTGGAACAACCACCCAATAAACAGATGGAGCATTAAACAGGAATATTAATGTGTCTCCATGTTTTGTATCAATGTCCTTTACAAGGGGAAAAAAACTCCTTAGTAACAGCTTTTTTTCCCTCTGTGACACAAATGTTAATCAGTTTATTCACGGAAAAGCTAGAAACAAAAGTGGATAAAATTATAGGATGCTGACGAACTTGCATAACTCTTTTTTTCAAAGTCTATTTCCATAATCCATCTGAGCTAATCACAGAACAATCACACATGGCCTTATTCCAACTGTAGCTTAGGAATGCAGGTGCAATACAATCTTTCTGCTTCACTTTCTGCATCTTTCCTCTATGTGCATGGCTGTTTAGTTCACCTGCACATTTAGCAGCATGTGCTGGTTTAGGTACACAGCTGGTTTGGCAGCTCTGATCAACTATTTTTGCTGTATGGTTAATGTGGTAAGAAAGCCCAGCTGAATAAATGATCTTGACATAAAGGAGGCTGTTCTAAATGCATTCTGAGTTTCTGTTTTCATGGTCACCCTCATCAAAAGGATCCAGCTTTAATTTCTCATACTGCTGCATTATGAATCAATATTTCAGAGTCTAATATTACCTTCTAATGTTGTTTGAAAATCGAAACACTCCACCATTGTAGCTTAAACCTTCATCTGGCCACCTCTATAAATAATCAATCTCTTATTATCAGAAATGACACGATATTTGCCACGTATGCATACATGTTTATATTGTGTATTAATCAAATCAGTTATATCTGTTGAACTTAATGCACGTACAGTATATTTCTATTCAGAATTAAATGTGGTTTATTTTTTATCTACACACTATAAATTCTAAAACAATATTAGAGTAACACGAGACAGACAAAGTAAATGCATTGGTAAATAATAAATACAAAATAGTAAACCATGTATAAAATTTAATCAATAAAAAAACATTTATTGACTTTTTATAGTGCTTTTTTTAGAGAATCAATATTCTTTGTGCAGCCAAAATGTGTATTCTATAGCAAGTCTATATTTAATATATTTTCTCAGTATGTGACAGATATTATGAGCTTTAAATTACCTATATCACTTCATGTTATAAAGATGCTCAGTGCTGAAAAAAACAAAAAACAAATAAAATACAGAATATTTTTTTGTATGTTTTATAGTAAGTTTTCTTATGCTGTTCTTACACTATTGTGTGAAAATAATTTGATGTATAATGCATATTGATTGATTTTGCCTAACAGTTATCACGTCTACACTATATAATATCACCATCCAGGGATTCTTTTGCCTCAGACTTCGGGGTAAAACTGCTGTATCTTATATGTCTACACACAGTCACTCTTTTTTTTCTTTTTCTTTTTTAATCAGCAAATCATTTTACAATGAATGCCTTATTTGGGGTCTGTGATAGCGTGCTCTCAGGCTCCACAGTGGCTACAGGCGAGAATGAGAGTGGTGTAACGCAATCCCCCTAAGGTATTTTTGATCTGGAAATTGCGTTAAATTGGCCAGCAGTTGAAAGCAGATGCATTCTGAAATGGAGCATAATGTTAACGCAGATGGAGAATAAAAAATGCAGATGCCCTGGAAGGTCATTCCGATCATTGATCCTCAGGGTTCAGTTTAGGAATCTCAGACACGTAAACAGGGAGGAAATTGACGCTTCCTCCTGCGTTTTGCTCAGAACGGGTTGAATTTCAGTGACTTCCCAGTATTATTTTTTTTTTGTTCAGTTGTCTCATAAACCTTGACGTTGATTGTTACATGCGCAATTTTACTCTGGCCACCTAAAAACTGCACAAGCCGATGTTAATGTATTCCAACTAATGATAATGGTCGCAAAGCTTCCCCAGCGATCTTCCTGGCAATTCCCGAAGGACTGCCAACAAACCTCAATTCTTATTAAAGAAAGCTGGCAGCCGCAGGGCACAAATTTGCATTATTTTGTCCAGCCACATGTTTTAATCTGTGACAGGCTTGCTACTCAGTCCAGACCTTTCTCTACATGACCCACTTTCCACACAGCATATGCTGTCAAGCGAGATGTGCAGATTTATGAGCAATCAAAACCGCTCCAGCTAAATAAACTGTCCGATCTCCTTGATGGCACAGATGAATGACACAGGTGCCTCATCTCAGTACGCTGAGGCCATTTCTATTAGATTTTCTTTCTTCTTTCCATGTATGCTTCTATATTTACTGAAACTCTCTGGGAGGGCGCAACTGGAAGTATTATTTCCAAAAGTACTTCATCGTGTTGCTTTGCATTCACCTCACGAAGATGGTAATTGTGTGTTCTAGGAAAAATTGCGTCTGTCTGACTGCCTCCCCTGCAATTCAGTAACCGGGAGTCTGTACAGAAATCAGACAGGAAATGTTCATTTGGAGTGACCTCCCCCTCAAGCTGTATCCTCAGATGGGGTGAGAGGAGCTGTTTTATTGATCAAACGCAATAAAGAAATATGCCTGCGCCTTTATGCTAGCATTTTATTTTTTTCTTTATTTTATAAGTATTTGTTAAAAAACACTTTACAAATCTTACCGACCCCAAATGGTCATACTCTTGAACGGTAGTGTATATTCAAATTGTATTGAATTATATTTATTAAACTACATTTAAAAATATTCTATGTTTAATAAAAGTATATCATTAATAATTAATTATAATAACATTTTAAATGTAAATGTTTCTATTGAAATTTTTGGGCAGCGCTGGATTGGATAAAACAGCTAATGCTTGAGTTTTTCCATTTTTGCTCTCATGAACTCTGAACTTGTTTCATCATAGTACTCTGTCTTAAAATTATCTCAAAATAATCTAATATTGCAGCATACTGGTATATAACAAGATCATAACCATAAGGCAATATATGTTTCTTCTTCAGTGCTGTAAATACAAAAGCAGTTACACAGAGATTTATTCAGCTTTGATTTATAGATGCCTCACAGAGATAGATAAGCGCACCTGTCTGTTTCAGCAGTGTTGCCCGTGGCTAGCGGGCATCAAATCCATAATATATTCAGCAATTCACTAGAACTGTGTTTCCCACCCCTTCTCTGCAAGTTTTTCCCCAAAACCAATCATCAACTTATGCATCCATCACTGTCTTTGGAAAATGTAATGTGATATTCATTTGTTTCCTCTCCATGTGTGTTCCCTATCGGTCAGTCACTATGACGTAGGTCATGACTGACCAATAGGAATCTCGCAAAAGAGAGGTCAATCTACTTCGAGTGAAACTACGCTGCACCCCATGTTCCTAAACTGCACCCTTATTGCTTCAGAGTAAAAACCTGTTGAGTCCTCCAAAACCCCTCGGCCCGGAAATGGCGGAGCATCTGGTGCCAGGCCCTTATCCACTGAATCCTTGAGAACCGGATCTGGGCTGGGTTCCATATGTGTGACCCTACGGGGATCCCATACTGTATGTTTATATTCTCCACGGCTGCTCCTATCGGAAGCCCGTGTCTTTCCCTTGGGCTAAGTCACCCATTATTTCATGTGTAGTACAACCTTCGGGCTAGTCCACATGTATTTCCCACATAACTCTTTGAAGAAGTGGCTTCCTCAGCATTTTCCTTCTTAAACAGAAGGACACGCTTTCCCAGTGTTTTCCAATATCTCACTGTATGGGTTATCACGAAACAACAGTGACAGATACACTCTGTGTAAGTCTCTTCCTATCGTCCTTCCAGGCAGGAAGGGGTAGAGGCTTGCACGGGGCGCTGGATGGGGTGCAGCAGCTGTGGCACTTTGGTAGGGATTGACCTAAGTCAAAGTGACTGACCGATAGGGAACGTCTCGGTTACAAATGGTAAACCTCGTTCCCTGAGGGAGGGAATAGAGACATAGGTCCCGTCACCACATCTGCTGCCACCCGCCGGGGCGGCCAGCTTATCAGGCTTGGCTCCTCAGCAAAAAGCTGAAGTGCAATCGCAGCAGCTGCTCGTTTATACCCGCGCTGCGAGGCCGCGCAGCTGAGGCAAATGATTGCACGCCAATGTGTATTGGCTTGTTTAGTTTCATTCGGAGTAGATTGGCCTCTCTAGCGAGATTCCTATTGGTCAGTCATGACCTATGTCTCCGTTCCTTCCCTCAGGAAACGAGGGTTACCATATGCAACCGAGACGTTTTGTATTTAAGAAGTATGCTTTTAGTCATGACAATCTGAATTAAAGAAAGAAAATCCTTTCTTCCATTAGTTAAGAGAAAAGATTGATAGGCTAGGTACCAAATGGATTTGTCTAGTGATTAAATTATCAAATTTGCTGAACAAGTAGGGTTTGAGAGAGTTAAAGCACTTTGTCTAGAGATAATTTTAGATAACTACAGCTGAATGTTCTCAGAAGAGGGAAAAAAGTCATGTTTACAGCATGCTGTGAAGCTGCTGGACTTTCCTTTACTTTTCATTTCTGAGGAAATGCATGTGATTTGAGTTCCTGCTGTGATTTTAAGACCTATGAGGGAGAAAGTGTTCTGGAAACTAAATTTCCCCACAATCCACAGTGAGAGAAATCAGTCTAAGAACAACCTAACAATTACTAGTTGCTATCAGACAGGTTAAAATGACCCGCTCGTAGTATCCACTCAAACCAACAATTAGGCTAAAAGGAGAAAAACTCAGTTTTCGGCTCTAGATGTCGAGTCTCCCCTTGAGTGGACTTCTGAATACTTTGACGGCTGGGTTGAGGCAGAGGGAAAGAGAAGGTTGCTGCAGATACAGAATACCTGAAGAGTTCTTTCTGATATTTGATGCTTGAAGTCCAGAGGCTTCACTTCTCAGACTTCGATTCTGTGGGGTTTTTATTCCCCTTTTTCCTTTTGTAGATAAAGAGTTGTGTTTCTCTCTCTCTCTCTCTCTCTCTCTCTCTCTCTCTCTCTCTCTCTCTCTCTCTCTCTCTCTCTCTCTCTCTCTCTCTCTCTCTCTCTCTCTCTCTCTCTCTCTCTCTCTCTCTCTCTCTCTCTCTCTCTCTCACTGGAAGCCTGTATTGTTGATAATCAAGAAATGGTGTGGCTCTATCATTGATTTTCATGGAGTCGCTCCAAAGGTGTTGCAAAATGTATGATCCAGGGTAGTGCAAGTGAAGACCTACAAATCCATCTTTTAAAGTTATTGTGTCAAAGTCAAAGAGAAGAGAGATGAAAGCAGTTAAGGATCGTAGAGAAGTCTAACAGTGAAGCACCTTGCCGAATTCAAACCAGTGACAGTAAGAGTTATTCAGCTTCATGTTGTCAAGTGGGAATTTGATTGGCTTTACCCACATGCATATATGTGTTACTGAGGAGCAATGGTGACATTTCACATTTAAATTTATGCATTTGCCAGATGCCTTTATCCCAGCTACTTACATGAAAGGAGACATTTGTATCAGTTCATCCATTCCCTGCGGATTAAACCCATGCCCTTCGGGTTGCTAGTGCCATCTATTGTTTAAATGCTAATTTAACTACCAATATTTTTACACTTTTTCCATTAAACCCCACAATTTAACGTTTGCAACTGCCTGGATGTTTAAGTATTCACCACTTTATAGTTGCTCTTTTAAACTTGAGTGATTTGTAAATGAATTCTTAGGTCATAAAAGTGACATTGAAAATAGTGTGTTGCATCAGCTCCACTTTTAATGATATCCAAACTTTGTGTAATTTGTGATTTCCAGCTGTTTGTTTGGATTACACTGCAATGCTTCTTGGCTTGTTGAATGGGGAGAGTTGTCCATTTTATCAAAGTGTTAATGAGTGTTTGCTAATCTTTTTGTAAAGCGATTGGAATTGTTTTAATTACTTTAGCGTGTACTCCAAAATATTGTATGCAAATATGCATACGGAGTAGTTCTGCCTACCTGGTGCACTCTAATCATCGGTTTTATCTTACAAATGTTTAGCTGCTTCATTTGCAATTCTAAAAACTGAGTGTATTTTTAAGCATTTCCATTTTTCATGTTTGTGTTAATCCTGACTCAATGATTATCCGTTCTGGTTAGAGAGACAGGTGATGTCAGACAAATCATGTCTTCAGCCTGTCATAGTCTTCTGCTTCTGTCACCGACCAAATCACTGCATCCATAATTTAGAAACACTGCTTCACTTTGAGTAGTTCTTATCCCTAATGACCGCTTTGTTTGCAGACAAGCCAATGAAGAATGACAGTCCTAAATGGCTTCACATGATGGCAATTGATATTTAAAGTCCAGCGGAACAAATGATGGCACAGCGCCAGCCTCGGTTTCAGTGAGAAATGGCTTAGAGATAATACAACAGTGGTGTTGTTATGAAGTGATCTAAGAAAAGCATCACATATGGTTAGAACCGCATACTAGACTATCGGTAGAAATGCACACCTCTTTTTGATGCACTATATGAGTGGGAAAGGTGTTATATAGAAAATCTAAAACTGGATCCATCCAGATGATATAAACTAGCTTTTGCAGAAATAACCTATGTGCCTGTTATTCCTTCAGTATACAAGTGACAACTTTAGTAGAAAATGGAAATGGAAAAGTTAACCATTAAAAATATATTTTTTAGACATTAATACTTTTATTCAGCAAGGATGCATGAAGTTGATAATAAGTGACAAACGATTTCTATTGAAATAAATGCTGTTTTTACAAAAAATTCCTGGCAGCTCTGGTTGCCAGAGTATTTCTTAAAAGAATACAGTAAAATGTAAACACATTTACAGAACAACCACATTTTACAGTATAAAACTGTAATCTACAACCAAGAACCTTGCTATTAAAACCGGTAAATCCAACAACGCATACAGAAATCTATCTTTAACATTTACTGACAACCACCATTATAATGCAGGTGGTGAAAGAGGAAGTTCATAGCTTTCCATAAGCTGAATTACACTAGTACACAGAAGTTATTCATACAAATATAAAACACCAACATGGCCAGACATAACACTAAAATAATGCAATAAACATCCATTAATAAACAGAAGATGTAACATAAAACCCACATGTTCATAACTGATAACAAAAACATAAGAAACATAATTATTTAAACAAAATACTTACTAAACAAAAAGTGTCACACAGGGAATTTTAATCCACATATTTGGTCCCGATAATTGCACTAAAATGCGAATAAACAGTTAATGTATTCCCTCTCTCTTTTAGCTTCATTCATTTGTGTCACTTATAAAGGTAATGCTGGTTTTATGTGCATGTTCATAGTGAATCTGTTTCCTTTGAGATGCTCCCTCAACAACACACTCACATCATGACATCATGAAAACTACACACGCAAACTCAAGAGTTCATGAGAAATTAGTCATAAATTGTGATCGCTGCACACACATAGCTGTGATCAAATCTGATCATGTTTGTGTTTGCTGAATGAGGCACCACATTCATTCAAAATTGACAGTTCACAATTGATGTCTTTTGTGAGTGGAACTTGTCAGATCAAACTTTGTGTTGTTCCACATGACGACTTGCAGAACGTGGCAGCTGCAGTAACCATGGAAACAACTGCTTGGGGGTGACCGGGGGTTAGAGGAAGGCAAAGAGCACATCTCTTGTCTTTTCCAAGTCTGCTCTAAAAATCAGCTGTCTCTGAAGCTGCCTAACTAAGCTTTACGAAGTAAACATCCTTAAAAAGTGGGATTCCTTTCAGCCCACCTTTCGGGCTCCAAGCCTGAACCCTTTTTATCTCTTGAGATATCACAATGCCACCATTTTGTGCTGCTTTTTTAGCTGTATCCAAAAAACGAATTGTACGTCTCCTATGTGTAACGTGTATAGGCGGTTTTGGTTTCGTTTTCACTCTTTCCTGTGCTCCTTTGTTCATAGTATTCGTTAGTTTCCTTAATTGTTAATTAATTTACTCACTGTTCGGTTTTCCATTGATTATTCTCTTTCTGTATTTGAGCCTTCAGTTCATTGTTCCGTGTCATCAGTTTTTTATGAGGTTGTATTTCTATATTACCAGCCCGTTCTCATCCTTTGGCGCCATACATGTAACGCTTTGGACATTTCGTTGAAATCTTACGCACATGGCATCCTTTAGCATCAATATGTGACGCAGAACCCAAGGCGTCATACAGGTGACGCTCGTCTAAATCCAACGCACATGGCATCGTTTAGCGTGAATATGAGACGCAGATCCCAAGGCGTCATAACCGTACCCTACCCCAGACCTAAACCTACCCATAACAGTGCGTGTTATATTGACGCTAAAGGTTGCCATGTGCGTAAGATTTCGACAAAATGTCATATGGCGTCACCTATATGACGCCAAAGGATGAGAATGCGTTGACATTACTTACTCCTGCAATCTCCTGCGTGTTATTATTAAATAAAGTGTTCTCGTTTGATTTCTCACCTTTGTGCGATTTACTACAACCCAGCTGTGACCCAGCTTAATTTAAACCAACATACAATAATGCTGTGAAAAATTCTTACATTTAAAATGTAATTGTTGTGAGCAGGACGAGTGGCGGGATTAATGATGAGCAACGCACCGATCTCATATCTCTCATGGAGGAGCGGAAGCATAAAAGGAAGAGCGACGACAGTGGAGATCGTTTATGTTGTGTTCTTTACTTTCATTTTGTATTTGTTTATTTTATTCTTAAAGTCTTTAAATGTTCGCCATTTCCCACCTACTTCTTCCCATAACAACGAACTGTGTTACATTAATTTATTCCTGTGATGGCAAAGCTGAATTTTAAGCATCATTACTCCAGTCTTAAGTGACACATGATCCTCCAAAAATCATTAGGTGTGTTTGACTTGAAGCGGTGATGTGCAGACTGACTGATCGATGTATGACATCAATGTAGCGAGAGACCGTTTTAAAAGCATTCAGAGCCATCAGGTCTCTATTCGTTCTCACGGTACTTTGATGTCGGCCTGCGCTGTGCAACGCCGCTTCAGACCTATTATAATATACTGATTTAGTGCTCAAGAAACATTTCTTAAGGAGCATTTGAAACATTACTTACTCTGATGAATAGAAATTTCAAAAGAACAAAATTTATTTAAATTATATATTTTGAAAGACATATTATATGTGTCTTTACTGTCACTATTGCCTAATATAATACACCTTGCTAAATAAGTGTGGGGTCAGTAATTTTTTAAAAAGAAATTAATACTTTTGTTACGTTTAACAAGGTCTGTATTGACAGGTTTATATGTCTAATTTCTCTGTGGAGAAAATGATGGATGTTTACTTCCAGCACCAGACTTTCCCTCAGTTCTTATGGAAATTCTAGTTTATGGTTTTTCCATTAGTTTACGCTCTAAGCTAAATGCCCATCCTGCATCTCATTAGCATTTTTTTTTTCAATTGCAATTTGAATTAGTGTGTCGGAAGTATGAGTTGTGTTTTTAACGAGATGTAGCCCACATAATCGGATTGCCCCCTCTGGGTAATGGTGATCTAATTACCAATAAAGTCTAACAAACCATCAGAGTGTAGATGATGTTTTGACTTTCTCCTTTAGTTTTCCAGTTGCACTACAGAGAAAATGCAGTGGCGCGTGCCTTTTCGGCATATTTTGTGCCACACTTCGCCTTGAAATATGCTCCTCGTTCTGTTGACAAAGCAAATTAGAAAATTGGGGGAAAAATAGCATTCCTTGTTCTCTCAGCTTTGCTTTGGTCTGCAAAACGTAATAACATCTAGTGGATGTCGGCTCAAGGTGGAGTAGTTTGTGATGTCGCAGAAGGCTATTTAGATAACATTTTGACGGATCAGCATCAGACTCAGACGAAACACAAATGTCTTTGTATTTTGACCTCCCTGAGGATGTGGCTGCTCATATTCTGCTCACATGACAGATCTTTCTCGATGTGATGAGCAGCTGCCTTCTTTTTATTAGTATTTTTTTTTCAGGATCTGCAACAATTGTTATGTGGCATCTGATCCTTTTGACTTCACATAACATGTTTTATATGTCCTGTATATTACTATTTATACACTCAAGGTCTGTGTGAGTAACGGAAACTTGAAAGGGTCTAGTTGACGCTGAAGTAGAGTGCTGTAAAGTGCTTTGCATTGTAGTCTTTAGTTTGTTACCTGTAGACCATAAATCACGTCTCACATTCATGGACTTTGGACCTTCATCATTTTTTCTTTTTTATTTTATGAAGGAAGAAAACAGAGCAGTGCTGCCCTTGAAACACTATTCCTTTACCTGCATTACAATAAGACCATTGAAGGCCATTCAATCTCAAACTCACTATGTTTTTCTTTTTTCTTTTCAGTCCGTATTTGTACTTCTGAAAGAAACTTTGACTCGGTTTACTGTCAGCAAAGTTATTTCAAATAAGCTCTGCCCCCATGTTGTTTTCCATTTGCCGTATAAGAGTGTCGATGAAGCAAGTTCTGGGTAGATTAAGTATTGTCTGGCAGCTGTCTGTGTTTTGTGGACCCGATAGCCTTGGCAGGCAAATCAGCAGCAAGCAGTGAATTAAAGAGCGCTTTCTGCCTCATCAACATATTTGATATCTCTATAAACTACTCTGGAAAAACAGCAGCTCTTCAACACAGATGTCCCACAGACACCGGGCTCCCTCGAGATTTCGCCTGTATCAGCAAAGCTAATTGAAAGGCTGTTGGAAATTGAAAATCTTCTGTCAGTAGTTTGAGTAGCAATGAGCGACTTAAGGGACTAATTGTAGTCAGCTTATTTGGGTTCAGTTGATCCTGGACTGGATGATTGTTGGGTTGTTAAAGGCATTTTTAGATCTTGCGCTTATAATACGTTTTGGGTCTGTTTATAAAGGCTTTCGTAAGTGTCAAGCTGCTGAAACTCCGTCTATGCTGGTCTAATTAGCATGACAAACAAGACATCATAAACATGAGGCTTCACTTTCAGTAATCTGAAGTGAAAGTGTCTTTATTATAATAATGCAGCAAAGAATAAAACCATTCGTTTCTCAATTACCATTATGTATTGTGATTTGAAACATCTATTCATTTAGCTGACGCTTTTATCCAAAGCGACTTATAATTGCTATATTTCAGAGGTCGCATGCCTCTGGTGCAACTAGGGGTTAAGTGTCTTGCTCAGGGACACAATGGTGTCTCACAGTGGATTCGAACCCGGGTCTCTCACACCAAAGGCATGTGTCTTATCCACTGCGCCATCACCACCCCTATAACATATATAGTGTTGCAAATCCGTGTCCATTCTGTTTACTCCAATTGGCTAATTTTCCATTAAATGTATCCCTTAGCTTGAGAGTTTTTTAGTATTTTTTGCACTTGCTAAACGACACGCCATAAGAAACAGATTAAACTTAAAGTAATGAAGTTGTTCCGGAAAAAGATCCCACACTATTTAGCAGCAGACTTGAAAATATTGACTCTTATATTGATGAGACAATCAGCTATGAAAAACTGTTTTCTCTTTACAACCAATTGAGGAGCATCTCCTCTTATCAGCTCTTCACAGACGGGCACTCACAGGGGGAGAAGGTTCATCTTTTAACCACTTATCAATTTTGTCCAGGTGATACAGTGGGCCTTTTTACTTCTCGCACAGCAGTGGAGAGCAGAAACGGCACAATTGATGAGTGTAATGATTGGAGTTTGCATTCTGGAGCAGGACTCTAACTGTCTGGCTATTGGAGGAGTGTATCGCAGAATACAAATAAGGCCACACTTGCTTTGTTCCTACTTCTGTTTATTCATTACTTGCAATGTTTTGTTTATTTTGTCCTGAAGAGCATATTAGAATGGCACATTATAATATTTTGATGGAGGTTAACAGCAAAACAAATGAAGTGGCCCATGGAATAAAAGAGGGATTCAATTATAAAAGATGTGGATTGAGGTTTTTAGCAGAAGAGATTGCTGCCGTTTAAAGAATGCCCTGACTTCAATGGATCATTATCCAATATGCTAGACTAGAGACAACATTGAATACATTTGGTCCTTTTATGGTTTCAAACTTCTACTATAAACATTTATTTTAAGCCAGTTATTGCATAGTGTTTCCAAAAGGATCAGTGTTTCTTTCCATGTAATTTTGTGTCCAGTTTTATTTTAGATTTTATGCTTACTGAATCATTCCCATTGTTTCAAACTCATTCTGGCAATCAGTGATTTTTTTGTTCATGTCCTATTCCACTTCAAATACACAATGAATAATTGGATGAGCCAATCATTATACACTGTTTTTACAGCAGAGTTGTGTATTTGATTTTTATTTTTTAATAATGTACTAAAAGCATCATCCAAAATGATTAAGGAACATTCAGCCATGTATTTGAAATTTTAAATGATTGAAATAAATAAATAAATAAAACTGAAAATGCATAGGACGTCTTGGGATTCTTGTACAATTATTTAATTATTATTTGAAGCATTAAAGAAATATTATTTTAAACATAAGCATCAGAGCAGTTTTGTTTTTAAATATTTTTAAATTTTAAAATATAGTATATATAATGTAATAGTAATATTAGCATTACCAATGTACAAGAATTTTGTGTCGAGACAAAAAAAAAACAACAACATAAAACGGGTATTTCATGGGAGTCAGGTTTTTTTTTTTTTGTGAAACTGAGTAACCCAAAAACTTGGTAAAAAATAATAATAATGGTAATGAAAACATGAAACATTTGAAAATAATAATGAATAATGAAGTGATTCAAGGAAAATGTTTTATCACTTGGAAATACCACTCTACATTTTTAGTCATTAAATCTTTTTCTTTTTTAAATAAAAATAAAAATATAACATTTCTCCTTTCATGATCTTGAACATGTGTATCTGTGATTTGACCCTAATAGATACATATATCTCACCGAGCTTATTCTCTATTTGAACACTCTTCCTGTGTGCAGTGCTGACACAACGTGTGCGTGACAGACTATTTCCTTTCATGTATCACTTGCTCAAAAACCAAGAGTTTATTCGTCCTTTTACCCTCCTGGATATGAAAGTGTTGCAGCATTGGAACTGAAACGATGAAGGGGTATGAGATGGATGTAGAGAAACATAGTGAGAGAGAGAGACGCTTCTAAACTCTTTGATGCTAAATGTAAAAGAGTGTTTCTGTGATCAAACAAGTAATTCAGCAGCAAGAGGCTTTCACAAGCTAAAAGTGGCAGTATGGTTAGACATTTCATTGCACTGTGTGTGTATCTATGTGTAAGTCTGTGGAAACAGATTTAGTAAATTGCCCTTTATGTGTTTTGACTCATTTTTGTCTCATTAATATTTTACAAGAGTGCAGAGATATGTTTTCTGTTGCATTCCATACAGGAAGAAAGGCAGGGTTACAGTAACATACTATCCTCCTTCCTCTAAAGATAGTCTCAAAGGACTTGAAGTATCATTGAACACAAACACTTCATTAAAACGCTACCACACACTGACAAGCTTATGAATATCTATCCATT
Organism: Siphateles boraxobius; assembly: GCF_051911475.1. Lineage (NCBI taxonomy): Eukaryota > Metazoa > Chordata > Actinopteri > Cypriniformes > Leuciscidae > Siphateles > Siphateles boraxobius. The sequence goes on along the minus strand of NW_027508833.1, from coordinate 23,714,365 downwards.
AAATACATAAACAAACATTATAATATAGCATAAGTCAGGCTGTATGATTTTACTATGGTTATGGAGGCATGGCACGAAGTGGAACCTAATGAAAAAACAATTAAATTAATATGTAATAGTAATTATTATAATGTCAATTTAGCATGTCAATTTGTTATGATTAAAAACAGCAAGATGGAGTTCAACAGAATGGAGCAGAAATTATTGATCTTGAGAGGCATTTTCAAACTGTTTAACTAAATGTTCCACTCATGGTTTGAGATGCTGAACACTGAGATGCAATATTAATATATGTGATTATTTGCGAATAATTTGATTAAGGAATCTGCATTTCATGGAGTAAATTAATTGAAATATCAGGTTGATACTTATATTAATCCTATATGATTGTAAAAAAAAAATGTTTTTGATGGAAACTACCAAAACATAAGCAGTGTTACAAGAATGGATAACAGGCACTTTTCTAAAAGAAGATTAAAGCTTCAATAATATATGTTTAAGTGTAAACTATTAAGTGCATATCTAAAAAATATTATTAGCAGTTTCAAAATGTACCTCATAATTTCATAATATATGCGGGTAATTTTGAAATTGCTATTAACATTTTACCATACACAGTAGCATTCAAAAGAAGTCTCTTATGCTGACCAAGGCTGATTTTTTTTTATCAAAAATACATTAAACTCATTACTATTGCAAATATGATGATAATTTTAAAAGCTATTTTCTATTTGATGTTAAAATGTATTTTTTTTCTTCTGGGAATGGAAAGCTGAATTGTCAGTGTCTTTACTCAGTCTTCAGTGTCACATGATCCTTCAGAAATCTTTCTAAGAAATCATTCTTATTATCAATGTTGAAAAAAAGCATTTTTTTGTTATATATATATATATATATATATATATATATATATAATTAAAATCTAGCATTAATTAAATGTGGCCTTGCTGAATAAGAGTATTCGTTTCTTAAATATAAATACTGTATATATTAACGACCCCAATAGTGTACATCTCTGGGACACCAAACATTCAATTAGTAAAGTCAATATCAACAAAACATGAGGGTCAATTAAAAACATGAACAGAGTAGGATGAATATATTCCAGTCTTTGGGAAAGTCTTCCAAATGAACTTGAGAAGCCTGGCCCAGATTTTGCTCACAGAGATCTTGCAGAGATAAATGCACTGCGCGGTGATAAACATCTCCCTTTATACAATTTATCATCTCTCGTCATTTTCCATGCTGCAAGAGATCAACACCAGATTCAGTTTAACATAACCATAAAATATATCCATGCAACCCAGAGGGCTCTGGAGGGGGTAGAGAGAATGCGTTCTGGAGGATGAAACAGTTAAATAGAAAGAAACACAAAAAAATGTAGCCTGTTAAGACCAGACCAGCTAAGACCAGAAAACCAGCTTGGGCAAGTTTAAGATGTGTGTGTGTGTGTGTGTTTTTTTTTTTTTTTTTTTTAAGAACACATGGTTAATTCATAACATTGACAATGGATGAAACATTTCCTCAATGTTTCCTGCCCCACCGATGCTCATTGAGGCTGTGCTAATTAATTTATAGTGGGAATCTTTGCAGCTGCATTTGCACACAGCCTCTTGGATCCACGAGGGCAAACACTGCACACCTTCCTGTTTCATTAATCATTCTTATCTCTTTCTCTGTTTTAGCTAATGCTATTGATTTAGTCCACTTTCACTGCATTATGTAAATCAATGAGCCTGATTCTTCACCTCCAAAGACGGGGGGTGCTAATGGCTGATGAATACTTTTCATCAAGCGGACAAGTTTATCAGGGGTCACTAATGCTAATAGATTATTCAGGATCCTGCTAGAACAAAAGAAAAGCAAGAGGTGACAGATTCCAAGGGCATCTCTTCATTGTGTACACTGTAAAAAAAAAAATGTTAGAATTTATATATATATATATATATATATATATATATATATATATATATATATAATTTCCTTAACTGAAATAAATTACTAAAATTAGTTGTTTTACCTTTATAAATATACTGACAACCACCTGGTTAAAAATAGAAAGCCACATAATTAATCAAAGTAACTTTTCCACAAGCTAATGCAAATATTAGAAGGTGCATCATGGTGTCATGCACACAAATACAAAACACTATCATGGTAACACATGACACTAAAATAATGCAATAAATGCAACTTAACAACATAAAATGTAACATAAAACCAATGTAGAAAAAAAAACAGGTATTTCAATGGAAAAACTAAATCTGAGCTGTCCTGGGAATATCAATTTAAGTCTTCACTTCTTTTTCACTTCCAAAAACTGTATTACATGATTTACATGAAATATCTCTTTAGATATATTACAGATCTATGACTAATTAGGGAACTCAGCTTTTAACCAATTAAAAGGTTTACCATAGCATGTTTAGGCTTTTACTGTTAAAATGACAATACTTTTTTACAGTGTATCTTTTTCCAAATACAGGAAAAATGCATCAATGTCAAAAAGTCGCTCAATTGACTTAAATTCATTCCATGTATTTGTTGATAATAAATTAAATGTGGGGGACAACACTGATATTTGCTCATCCTTTTTAGGAGCAAGGCAAAATTGGAGTCACTTTCAACATCGGAACAGTTGACATCGTTGTTCTGGAGAGCAGCACCGCTGTAAATGATGGCAAGTACCATGTAGTGCGCTTCACCAGAAATGGGGGCAATGCTACACTTCAGGTGGACAACTGGGCCATCAATGAGCACTTCCCCTCAGGTAAGACCTCTCACCGACCACTTCAACCTTTAGCTTATGACGTCAAGAAGATGTATGGACAATGAACAGAACTGGACAGCAACTGTTTTCAAGCTATTTCTAAAGTCACTTTGTCTCCCCAGTGAGTGTGCTGTGTACTTTCATTAAGGAACTTCCTGTGTGTGTCTCAGTCCCAACAATAGTAACAACCAGTGCATTTGTAGCCTCTACCTTTTTCCTAAATTCCATTTGTGTCAATTAGATGTTTTGTTTTTTCTTCCATGGCTGGAAAATTATGCCCCTGCATACCTCTTCTTAGACACTGGTGGATTTACACTACCTTTCAAAATATGGGGACGGTAAGATGTTTTAAATGTTTTTTGAAGTCTCTAATGCTTACCAAGGCTGCATTTATACACAAAAATACATTTATTATTGTGAAATATTACAATTTCATTAAATTGATCAAAAGTGACAGTAAAGATATTTATAATGTTACAGCAGTCTATTTTTTTTAAATACATGCTGTTCTTATGAACTTTCTATTTATCAACGAATCCCGAAAAGTTTCCATAAAAATATTAAGCAGCACAACTGTTTTCAACATTGATAATAATAATAAATGTTTCTAGAGCAACAAATCAGCATAATTTCTGAAAATTATTAAATTGATGAAATTAAATTTAAAAATATATTAAAATGAAACAAAGTTATGTTTAATTGTACAAATATCTTACAATATTACTGATTTACTGTAATTTTAAATCAAATGCAGCATTGGTAAGCAGAAGAGACTTCTTTCAGAAACATAAAAATCGTATTGACCCCAAACTTTTAAATGGTAGTATAAATCTTTAAATCTCTAAAAAGTTTTTGAATTTTTTAAATCCTGCTCCTCTTAAATGTATAATACAAATTCAGTATATTCTAAATTGCTGCGATTGTGCCACATCATGACATATTTTCACATTCAGTAAATAAATGTTTGACGTCCTATTTCTATGGCATCAAACGTGGTTCTTCCTCTCAGGTGTGCTCTTAATGAAAAGGACTGATATTGTTCCATTTTACATTTTCTTTCCATATCTAATATGTCTTTGTTCTCAGTTAATAATGTCTGCTTCAAAAAAAAAAAAAAAAAAAAAAAAAAAAATCCTGTACTAACCAGTTCCTCTAAGCCCATATTTTATTCCATTTTAGTATGATTGGGAACATTGGGGAAGGTCGAAAAGTCTTAATCCTCGAATAAGGTTGCCATGACATTATATATAAAAAGCAACATTAGTACAAGATTGAAAGGGGACACTTTCACAATGAACTACAGTGATAGCATCAGATTAATGTGATGACAATTGGATATTTCCGATAATGTAAGGTACATGGATACTGTTATGCATTTTATTTTATAAGCATCAACTAAACTTGTGCAAAATTGTGAAAATATTTTTCTGTCCCCAGAATGAATGAATGAATTAATTAATTCATATTTTTAATTAAACATTACCTTTAAAATAAAATAAAATGACATGAAATATAGAGTTTGAGTATTAATAGTTTTTATTAATAGAATTTTTCAGTAACTCTTTCTGCTGGATACATTGTTACGCCAGTAGGTGGCAACTAGTAACTGTCTTCATATGCGAATCATTCTGAACCGGTTTGTCTGGAGTGGCTTACTGAATCATTTACTAAACCAATTCAAAATCACCGATCCATCCTGTAAACAAGTGACTTCATGAGTGAGTCATTGAATCATTGATTCAACCAATTAGTTCAGCAACACTAAACAGCACCACTACTGAGATACAACAGCTGATCCTGCTTTGACTTCGTTTGGAAAGTCATTATCGTTGACAGTCAAAACAGACAACATAGCTGCCAATGTTTGGTCTAAAGTGTAAGTTACTCAATATTTACTTCTTATTTGTTGTACTGTTGTATAGAAAAGCAATTTCAAACTCAAGCCATTTTCAACCTTTCATATTTTAGAGCTCCTTAATTTCAACAACACCCACGTTAGACAACTTCTATAATGTTGCCCTGGAGACGCACGTCAGAAAAAATCACAAAACCGCAATATTGTAATAAATAATTAAATATAAAAATTTCCTGTTTACGTTTTTTTATGGCATGAAAACATATGTGCATGATCCTGTATCACTTAACTTCAACTTTATTTATGTCCCCCAGTGGGCAATTGGTTTTACGGCAAGACATACAGACAGCCAGCCATAGAACACATAAAGCAATACAAGAAATACAAAACAATATGAACTACCCCCCCAAACACACACACACACACACACACACACACACACACATTACGTTGTCCGTTCATTTGTTTGGCAAGTAGGCTTTTCTTGTTGTTTTGTAGAATTTGTTGAGTTCTCGTCGAGGTGGTCAGAAATTCTCAGCGGTGTATTTTTTACAAGGAACATAATACGCAAAGCCAATGTAGAGCAATTTTCAGCATGTCCATCTATTCCTGTTAGAGCATCTAAGGGCATCAGTTTGTGTTTCTGTCGGCACTGAATAAACCCATTTTACGTGGGCAACTCTACTAATGCACCCATTTATCAGTCTGCCATTTATTTGAATGATATTAGGCATGAAAAATATATGCAGCCGCGTGTTGCCGTGCTGCTCATATGGATGCATTATGCAAAAGTCAGTGCCTGCCTGTTTTAGGTCTAAAGTTTCATTTTTGCCAACATGGGCATTTGCAGCAGACTCACATATGAGCTGGGGAAATATATCACTGAGATTTATAGGTGGCACGGTGGTATAACACTTCTATATAAATGTCAGCAAAATGTACTTTCTCTGCCAAAGTTTCAACATGATAATAAAATATTTATATATTCAGATGGCCACCTGCGAATAGAATATGATTACGCTTGAAGACAGATGTCCCCTCATGGCCGGCTGCTCTTTGCTTTGGCACTGATTTCTTTGTAATGTTTGATATCTCAATTCGATCTTGTCAGAACGTTGATGAAGAAATATATTCATAAGAGATGTGTGTGTCATGGTCTTTTTGACAGAGCTGCAGTCCTCAAGTGATATTGTACGTTTTTGGTGCGCTAACATGCTGTGCTTTATTTAATTTACAGGCTAAATGAAGCAGGCTCTTGAAAAACCCATGGAGAGCGTTGAACCGCACTAAACATCTGTGCTTTATTTTCTTAATGCGTCAAAGAACGAATGCCTAATAGTTTCGCAACATCGGTTCCAGAGCTGTGCTTTTGCCAAGTTATTATACCATACCTTGCTGCGCTAAGCACATACAAATAGCAAGGGCAAGTTACCTCATTGTGTCTTTCAAGCACACAGCCTATTTATCTCCCATGGGTCCCAAGAGGTCAAGCAGAGATGTCTTCAGGGCCAGAAGCGCAGTCACCTAAAGCTTATGACTGTCATTACAACGTAACCCGAGGCCATGTGCAGAATACTCAGAGAACTTTACACCAACCATCACTTTGAGAATAAATTGTGCTGTGCTTGTCTATTCACTTTACTTGTTTAGAGATACTGAGCCAAGTGCCTAATACAATTCGCACACCCTCCGGTAACAGCTAACAAATACGAATAAGCATAAGACGCTACCTCTTTGCTAGTATTACTCTTTGGTTGTAGGCAAGAGTGTGTGCTTTTTGACTGGATTTGCCTGGATTTTTCCAGAAAATGCTGAAAGGGGATTCAACAGTCTCTATTATTTAGGCTGTAGCTGGCAATCTGGAGTTGAACATCAGCACAATCTTCTCTCGTTCCGTTCACTTTACCATATAATGGACTTATGGAGTGGAAATGTAGTTTTCTAACTTACTGCAAAAGGCAGATAAGCAACTTCTTTTCAAGGAACCGTACCATAACCTAACTACTGCAAGCCATAAGACGTTATATTTAGAAAACCACTGATACTAAATCTTGTGAATAATTATCTCATATTGTCAATGATATGCTAACCACATTCAGATACAAGAAACGGTATAGAATTGAATTGCGCGGATCTGTTTTTTTTTAAAAAACCCTTTAGAATAGGTCGATAGTTTGCCTATTATGGATACTTCCCCACCCACTCCTGCTGGTACCTGCAGAGATGTTTTTGCTTTTTAGTGGCGTGTTTGGGTTCCGGTACACCAGCCATGTCCACTGAACGAATCAGTGAATGAAAATGAGCTTATCAATGCATATCTGCATTCACGCCAACAGTATCTTTGTAGAACTTCAAAAAAAAAAAAAAAAAAAAGATGCTGCAGCCAATCAGCAGTCTACGTTACCTCCACCATGATGCCATGTCACCGCTGACTTTTGACATATAATTGGTTTAATGAGTTTTTGTATTTAGAGGGTTTTTTAAAGGGTAATAAATAGGAGTAATAATTCCTGCAGTGAATATCATCCATCACCCAATGAACTTCTCGTGTAGCTCAGATGGATATCCAAAAAGATTTGTAATTTAGTATTTTAATTCCAACTCTGCAAGTCAGCCTTTGGTAAGTCTTAAGCCTGAATCTACTACTGTTGTTTCTGTCTTTGTGGTCTCTGATCAGTGCCAATCTTTTATATTTTAATGTTATATATTACAAGTAACCACAACAGTTATCATCCGATATAAGATATGCCTAAATGTATCAGAATTGGGAGATTTCTTTATATTTAATTGTTCATGCTCATTTCCGCCTTGTTTAAATCTATATTACCTTTGCTATCATCTGACACTCATTCAATCTTTAAAATATGAATAATTTAATAATCTGTAATAAGATAATGAATAAAAAAAATATAAAAAATATATATATTAATTTACAATTGTATATTTTTATACAAGTTTTAATACAATTTTGAACACGTCTGTTTATATTTTACATATATTTTATGTATTTATACACCTACGTTACCTTTACTATTATCTGGAGCCCACTCTATCTTTAAAAACATTAATCATTTTATAGTCTTTTATAAAATAAGCTTTCACAGTAAAGTGAATAAGTTAAGCCAAACAAAAAAAAGAAGATAACCTACAAGTTTGAGGTGAGGGAAAACCAAAATTGAGCAAAAGCAAACGGAATCAGCCCAAATCTGTATCACTCTGTCTGCAGCCCTAAACTGTCCCAAACACCCCTGCGGTTTGGCAGGAAATGTCGGAGTGTGTCAATCAGATGGAAGCTTGATGCTATGTTCAAGAGACAAGCGTATTCGTGACACAGGGGTTACGACAAGGAACACGGAGGGGATGTTATATCATTTTTGACACACGTTTATGCAATATGATGGCTCAACGGTGTGTGTCCATGTCCGCATCTTTGTGTGTATGTGTTGAGAAGAAGATGAGTTTGTTCTTTATGGCTGTGCAGAGGCTTTTTGATGTCCCTTGGGCTGCTTTGGCAGTTCCAGGACCCAGGCTGGGTAATAGCGAATGACAGCCGGGAAAATAGTAGGCGATTATATGCGGTGGGCGCTGCTATTCTGCAATAGCACTGACAGTGGTTCAGACCGCCATACTTCAGTCAAATCACCGTATCATTTTTGTACCATCAGCGAGGTTGGTAGAGATATTCAGTTCTCTCATTTCCCATCTCTTGTTGCACACCCTGCTGATAACTGTTAGTCCAGGTTCACTTCATTCACCAGGATGCTCTTGATTTACACTACTAAAAAGTACTATTTTGACCGCATATTTGATTGTTTTAATGGTAAAATACAATATTTATCTGTGTTTTTTTTTTAAGTGCAATCTATACTTAATATTACAGTCAAACCAAAATGTATTCAGACACCTTCAACATTTCTCACATCATCACGGTTTAGTTTATAAAATGGTAATAAAATATGACAAGAACTCAGTTATCAAATCAGTTGACATTTCACTGGTTTTGTCCATCCTTCTGTTAGACTGTTTCACAAATGAATTATGTTGAATAGCTGTCAGCTTTCAGCTGTTAAATTTAAGTACACAATTATAATACCAATTTAGGTCAACCAATTACCAAGCCATGCTTCATTTTGTTCAGTTTGTGGTGTAAAAAGGTCACATTAGCAATTAAAGAAAAAAACACTTAAGCAAAACATGGTCAGGTCAAAGTGTCTGAATAATCTTTGGTCCCAATTTTTTATCAATTTTACTGGTAGTCTGCTGTATGAAGATTTATATATATATATATATATATATATATATATAATGATATCTAGTATCTGATATCTGTATAAGTACAATCTATAAGAAGCTTAATTTGCATTAAATTGCCTCTTTGTAAAATAGTTTTCTTGTAAAACGTACTCCAAAAATAAACAGATGGGTTAAACGGATGAATAATTATAATAATATATACAAACAATTCACTTAAATAATATATTTATTTTCCCCCTGTTTTTATTCTACTTTTCGTGCTAAATTCTTTGCAAACCTTTTTCGAATATGTTAAGCTTGAAGCAATTAAATGTATTTTTTTCTTAAAAGGCAGTTACAGCCCCCTATTATGTGTGATTGTGCGGAAATGTATTGAATTGAGCTCATAGGTGTAATCATATGTAGTTACGCCATGCTGTGTCATCTCTGTAGTTGCTGAAGCAAGCTCAGAAATGATGCTTTAAAGGACTTGAGGAACACCATTTCATCTCAATGACTTCTAAATCAGCATGTTCCGCAAGCACACATAACATGTCACGCCGCCTTGATGCTAATGTCGGGATGTCGTGCATGATGTTTTTGACCCAAAGTCCTTGTTGTTTTTGTAACCTCTCTGTCAGATTGTGCATCCTTTCTTTTGTTAAAGCATTATGTGGCTTCTTTGTCCTCTTGAGACTGAGTTTTGATGCTAAAGTCAGGCTTATTCCTGATGCGGTAAATTGCAGTAAAAGAGCCCCACCTGCTCTATCTGCCTTTGCTTGTCTCCATTATCCTCTTTTTTTCTTCTTTTTTTTTTTTTAGAGATTTTGCTTAAATTTGTGCAACCCTGTTTAATATGAATGAGCTTATTTATCAGATTTTTTCCCCTTTTGTATGACTCACAGAAGGACCTGAAATGTTTTTCTTTTTTTCCTTTCTTCCTTGAACATGTCTTACCAGAAGGCATTTTCCTCCTGTTAAAATAGGAAGAACAATTTTTTTAGCGAGCATCTCAGAAGCAACACGACACCAAGAAAGACCTGGCCATCTCCTGTAATCTGATCAAGTCCTGTAGCAGTGAGCGACACACATTTCATGATAAGAAAACCATAGTCTATTTGAGAGTGAAAGGAACCGGGTGGCTCAACTGCAATGCAAGACAATTATCTCTCAAAACAGAAAGACAAGATTGCATTTTTGACAAAGGAAGGAACCTTTTATCAGAAAAAGATTCAAGACAGGGTTCGTATATGAAATGGATACTTGTGTATCCTATGAGCCAAATACAATTACTCGTATCAAAAACAAAATCTGTTGCCCTTATAAATCTCTCCAGAGGGGGAAGAGATAAGCTTTCAATATGAGCTGTCTTTCTAATCCCACGATTAAATTAAACCACCAAGGATGGTGGGATAAACGTTCCCACTCCCATTGTCTCCTTAGCTACTAAGGGGCGATCCTCTGGAGTCACATTTCTTATTTGGGGATGTGTTTGGAGCGAGATAATGTGCAGGAAGACTCTTTCTATTGCAAAACAAGCCAAGTGTAAGGAGTGTTCAGGGAGAGTACAGAAGAAGCTCGAAAGGAAGAGTTAGACAGAGACCGGGGCCACCAGTCGAGTGTTTTAAATTTCAAAATGTCTCCTCGTCAAAGTTAAAGTTGTATTAAGTGTGTGGGCAGTGTGACAAATGTAGTTCTTCACTCACAGTAACTTGAGGTTTCATGCAGGAAACCACAGACTTCATTGTTCAGCCTTCATATTGCCCTGGTTTGTGATTATACAACCTTTTGCACCTTTTTGTGTCCATATTCTAACATATTTCTAAAAGAAACAGGATGTTTAGTGAGCAACAAATCAGTCACAATAAGATAAGATAATAAGACAATTTATTTGGATTTCCAAATTTGTTGTACATACTTAGTTCTGTCAAAAAAAAAAAATGTTGCGGTATGGTAAAATTTTTATAATTCCATGTTATTTTAGTATTTATATATTTGAGGTCTTCATTTTAGTTGTAGTCATTTTATACTTTTGTCTTTATATATTTTTTTAAACATGTTTATCTTTAATTTATTTTTATTTTTAGGAATTTAGGAAGTTTTAGGGATTTTAGTACTTCAACTTAAACGAAAATTGGCTGGCAACTGACTGAAATAAAATAAGTTTAAGTTTTTCATCTAATAGGCTGTATGTTTATTTCTTTTCACCTTTATTTGAATGAACAAAAACGATTAACATAATTTGAGTTTTAGTTAACAATAGTAACACAGGATAATATTATACTGATTATAATATGATTATATTATACTGGATAATGCTATTGGCATCCTGTGGTATTTATATTAATCATCATTTTTGGGGGGATTTTTTTTTTTTTGGTCTATGATACCACATTCAAAACATCATGGCAGTACCGTAGTGCTTTTCTGTAAGTGGATCAGGCCCCTAAAACTGGTTTTGAGAGTTTTCTGCCTTCTTTCTATGATTTTGCCAAAAAAAAAAAAAAAAGACAAAAATAGCAATCATTTGTCACTGTGCAGTACAACACAATAGTGATGCGATTTTCTTGTTAGCTCAAATAATACTTGGCAAGGCCAGTTTCATGCAATAAGCTATATTTGTTTTCAGTGAGACGGCAGTGGTGTCTCGTGGCAATTTATCACTCCGTGGCGAGAACAACTGCACACAACATTGCTGGATTACAAAAGGAGAATGTTCACAATCACACGGTTGTTCTCATGAATTATTTTGAGTTGTTATTAGCAGCCACAGAGATGGAGCTGCACTTATCACGCCTAATTATAAAAAAAAATAACCATTTCTATGAAATACCTCATACAAATCCAATGTGGATTTTTGGCATGCACTCATGGTACTGCAAAGCCATTAAGGATTCCTCTAATTTGAACTGAAAGGGAATTAAAATGCACAGATATCACACATTCTTGTATGTGTTTGTGAAACTTAATCACAGTAGGAGGAAAACTCCCCCGCAGCGTGTGATCCTGTGCCATGTTAACACCTCCTAGTGCTGTTTCATTTTCAAAGAGCCTTTCATGTTCTCAGGAGTGAGAAAAGGTGTCATGCCCTCTGTACCGCTGGATCAAAGCAGCACAAATCCACAAATGTCTGTGAACTAGGCAGCCCTCCATCCCTAACCCTACTTTCCAAAAAAAAAACTACAACAAAGCTCCTAAAATATTGTATATTTTTGGTTTTGAATATGAAGTCATTTAGTTTATATAATGCTTGGATAGACATGAAAAGGAGAAAAGAAAAAGAAATTAGGTCACAGTGCAAGCTGAACTTGAACCTTCATTTCTCACACAAGCACCATAACTCATAGAAAAGATATTTGGAAATATGTCTCTCTTTTTTTGTCTATATAATAAAAGTCCATCTTGATTTCATGCCGACTTTAAACTGTCTGTATTTGAGGTTTTATTTTTAGGATCCGATGTTGTGATGTCTATAACAGAGCCGGAGCCCTGGATGAGCCCAGCTTTAATGAGTTTCCTCCATCAGGCTACCCTGTAGTGTCACCACTAACACCTTAGCAGAGCTTCGAATGATAGCAATCGACATTGCCTCTCTTGAGGTTTTACTTGGAGCACAACACATTCCTTACCAGGGTAAAACTGAATTCGGGACGTAATAGGAACGAATTTGAGAGAGGTCAACTGTACTTCCTCTGTCCTCCTTCTGTTCTCTTCTTGTCCCACGGCCCTCCGACAAGCCCAGTGCTAGATCCCCTTGCTAGCCACCTGCAAGATTTGTCTGTGGTGCTGCCACATGGTTAAGAGTCTGTACCTGTAATACAAGGATTGCAGGTTAGGTCACATGGGAGGCTTTACATGGGGAGTTGTTCGTGCAGTAAAGCTAGTGGCCCATTAAAGGGATAATTCACCTCGAAATACATATTCTGTCATTTACTCTAAGGCTGCTAACATTCTGTGATACATTGCACTATGAAAAATACATACATTTTCAGCAGATGACTTGAATAGGAAATAATTATTCATACAGTGATTGGGGTGAATTTGTTGATGTGGTGCATCTGCATACAATAAAATATCGTAAAAAAGTTTTTTTTAAAACTACTTTTTTACTCAGAAGACTTTTTTGAGTGTGAACCATCCTTTTAGGGCTCAAAAATCTGGGGTAAAGTTAGTGTTGGGCACTTGGGTACTTTCTTTACCAAGCCCCAACTCTATCCACTTTCAAATGAGCTTAAAAAAACGTAGGCTACATAGGCCGCAATCCCACTGTTTTGACCAATTCAATTTGACTTTAAAATAATATGATTTTTATTGTGATTATTATTAAATAAAAATATTAAACAAAACCCACTTGTTAAATCATGACATCAGGAATACTGGGTCCAAATACAATCTCGACAATAACTGTTTATGAGCACTATTCATCTATAGCCCAATTTTAAGCTTTTAAAAACCACAGTGTCCCAGACACCAATATTGTAATGATTCAGAACTGATGAATTACTGTCCAGCCAACTGTGGCTTTTTTTTATACAGTAGTAGCATTTCATGAGTGTATATTAACACTGCTTGTTATTTGATTTTGGCATCTGGTAGAGCGTTTGGACATGGAAACTGTGACATCAGACTTAAGCCAAATTTATAGGTCTGCATCAAACTCACGCCGTAGCTATGTTGTAGGCTGTGTGTTGCACGCATAGCCTACGGCGTACCCTGATGTGCACCTCTCCAAAAATGTAACAACACGTTAATACGCGGACCGCAAGCGCTGTGATTGGTTTGCTTGAACCCATCCCTCCCTGAGTCAACACGGACAACGACGCAGAAGTATAAGTGAAAACCGAGGCGTAGCCTACAGCGTAGAGTCTGCGGCGTAGATCCGACTCAGAAGTATAAAGGGATACATTTTATCTAAAAATAAAGTTCATCCAAAAATGAAAAGTTGCTGTTAATTTACTCACCCTCAGGCCATCCAAGGTATAGCTGACTTTTTTTCTTCAGTTGAACAGTAAAGTTTATTTTAGCTGAAACTAAGGTCCTGGGTGGATCATAAAATGTAAGTCAACAGCTACCGTCAATTTGAAAGTCAAAAAACATGTGCAGAAAAAGCAAAATGAATTAATTTGGCTCCTGACAATACATTGATGTCTTATGAAGCGAAATGATCGGTCTGTGCTAGAAACTGAGCACAACATTATTACCTGTAATCCACAGACAGTCTGGAGTGCGTGCTTCCTGTCGCATAATGATGTATGTGCGTGAGAACGAGATGTGTTTGTTGTATATTTTGTTTTTAATGCAGAAGTAAAACACTAATTGATAGTGGTTAATGTGAGATAACAGTTTCTTGCACAGACCGATCGTTTCGCTTCTTAAGACCTTAATGTATCGTCAGGATCCATGGGTATTCATATTGTCTTTACATGTATATGTACATGTTTTTTTTTTTTTTTTTTTTTTTTTTTTAAATGGCGGCAGCCATTTACTTGCATTTAATAAATCACCAAGGGCCACAATTTCAGCTAAAAATCTTCTGAAGGGAAAAAAGACACAAACATAGCACGTCCGATATCAATTTTATTTCTATATATGTGACCCTGGACGACAAAACCAGTCTCAAGTCGGACGGGTATATTTGTGGCAATAGCCAACAATACATTGACCCATAACCAAGAAATGTTCTTTATGGGTCAAAATTATCGATTTTTCTTTTATGCCAAAAATCATTAGAATATTAAGTAAAGATCATGTTCCATGAATATATATTTTAAATTTCCTACCGTAAATATATAAAACATTTCTTTTTGTGAGTGGATGCAGTAAAATCGTGAACATAAATGGACAACTTTAAAGGCGATTTTCTCTGTTTCAGAATCCAATATTCAAATCAAATCAAATATTGTCATAACCTAACAAACCATACATCAATGGAAAGCTTATTTATTCAGCTTTCAGTTGATGTATAAATCTCAGTTTCAGAAAATTAACCCATGTGACTGGTTTTGTGGTCCAGGGTCAGATATCGGACAGGCCTAATTTACTCACTTTCATGTTGTTTAAAATCTATATGACTTTCTGTCCACTGCATGACACAAAATAAGATTCAGTTGCTGGTACAGTTGTCACAGAACTCATTCTTCCCTTTTGTAAAACAAAAAAAAAAAGTCTCAAACTTTTTTCTTTTCTCTGGCATTCCTCTCTGAGGCTACCTCCGAGCTGTTGGGCTTCAGATGTGTGTGACTCAAATTCCCGGGTTTTGAGGGTATTGGTTGCGCTTCCTGCTGTCAGAGGACTGCTCAGCTAAAGATGGAGGCTCCCTTTGAGCCGGCCCCCTGGTACACCCCTCCTTATTGAGTCCTGAAATTTGTCTCGCACAACATCCTGTAGTGTCGAGCCACCCTTAGCACCCGAAGTCATTGTTGAAACAGCAAGACGTTGCGGCCCCCTGTCCTCAAATGACATTCAGAACCCCCTCTGATCAGTATCCTGCTGTGTCTTCACAAGCCCCCAATAGTATGGGATATCATGAGGGGAGGCCTGCGACTCGCTTGTGCATCGCTTTGGTACCAGCTCATTCATCAAACATGATTTCTCAACAGTATAATTTCCGTGGCTTTGGAAACCAGAAGCAGCTGCTGTCTAGTTCTTGTTTGTCAATGGTGCTGTATGATTATGACTATTGATGTGGTTTTCTGTGTGAAAATTTGTAAATATTGACTGGCATCATTAGCAGATAAATGTGTATATAATTATAAGTATGTGAAGCATGAAAGAGTGTATGCTGTCATCTTTTGATGGATGATGGATTGACCGCAGGAAGCTAATCTACTGGCATTCATTACAGATGAACCACATTTATTATAAATATGTTTTTATCAACTCTGGTGATGATTGATTTAATTACGAGAGAAGATGGAGTAGACGTTCAATTTAAATAGTGTTTCATTACTGGAGAAATAAAAAGTAAATTAACTTCTATGTGACTATGAACACAAACAGATTTCAAATAAAACATGACTAAACAATTCTAAAAGTGTTTAAATAACTTTTAAATTACAATAAAAAAATGTAACTATAAGTATTTTAACAGTGATTATTGATTCTTAAAGCTGTCTTTTAAACTTCCAAGGTAACAGCGATAATGAGAGAATTCAAATGGCCAATAAGAAAATTCCTTTCAAATATGCCCGGCCCGTAGAGGAATGGCTTCAGGAGAAAGGTAACTTCCTCCTCTCTTTTTATTTATTTATTTATTATTTATTTATTTATTTTATTTTTTCCATTATTCCTTATCTCATTATAACTAAATAAATTTAGCTGAAGAGAAATGCATTGTATATTGTGTTGCACCAATCTCATTTTTTTCTTTTGCCTTTTCAATGCTCATTTATCTTTGTCAAACTAAATAATATATTCATTGTTTAATGATTCTATATTGGCCTAGTAAACCTTTTCTGAATGTTTTAAATATAAATGTTAAAACCATTTAATTAAAACATAAATATTTCTTGACTTTCTGGCTGATAGATAGGAAGGTGGACAGACAAGGTTTAGTGATTTCCCTGTTACTGGCAGCAGCTTGTGCCAGCACGGGAAGTATCATCTGGGAAGAAAATGATAGCATGATTATCGTTTCAGACATTAATTGCATATCATCAGCAATCCTCCTCATTATAATCACTGGCATTACTAAAAATGAAGATGTTTTTCTTTTTCTTTTCGTAATCATGAAGAAATTAGGATTTCTGGACTTCTTAAACTTGAA
Source organism: Siphateles boraxobius (assembly GCF_051911475.1). Taxonomy (NCBI): domain Eukaryota; kingdom Metazoa; phylum Chordata; class Actinopteri; order Cypriniformes; family Leuciscidae; genus Siphateles; species Siphateles boraxobius. The sequence continues at coordinate 23,697,742 of NW_027508833.1, read as the reverse complement.
ATTGTTTATTTATTTACTTAATTTTGTTTCTGAATTGTGATCTGAAGCTTTTTATTCACAACCGCAGGATATTTACAATTTCTTTTTACCTATAATTTAACTGATTCTTGAGACACATGACAAAACATGTTTGAAAACACCTTTCATCTATCAGACTAAATGATATTAGTTACAATTCTTCTTTGATGTTAATCAGAAATGATTGCAGAACTATCTTGACTTGAATAATTGTATTTTTTCATTTTTCATCAAAATGATCTGAAATAAAATGTTAAATACATTTTACTATATCACAATGTATCTAAAATAATTATTTGGTATTGGTTTCACTTCTGTAGCCCGTTTTGTCCCATGTCCCAAGAATCAGTGATTTCTACATTATATGGTGTTTCTAATCAAGATCAGAGACTTTTTAAGTCTTTTCCAGTAACAAAGTCTCTATAACCTTAATATTTCAGGATACATCTATATACCTGGCATAAGACATTTTATTATTTATTAGTTAGGGTGATCTCTCCTCATAGAGACAATTAAAGCAAAACGTACTTCAGCCATCATGAGCTTGTAGCTAGACTCATTCAGGGAGACATAATGGGTCTGGTTTATAGTCAGGCCCTCCAAATGTTTACGACGTGTCTCATGGTAGTATAACCCAGAGCATTTGGGAAGGAAATTAAGCCGTAGTAATCCAGCACAGCCATCTGAGTCATTGTACCTTGGTTGGGTAGGTTAAGTGCCCAAAACATCTATGAATTTTGTTGCATTGTGTGCATTTACTGACCCATAACCAAGAAATGGTCTGGATCTTTCTTACATCCTCAGGGCGGCAGTTAACGATATTCAACACCCAGGCCACGATAACAATTGGTGGTTCAGACCGCAAGAGGCCATTTCAGGGCCAACTCTCCGGACTCTACTACAATGGCCTCAAAGTGCTCAACATGGCTGCTCAGGGCAACCCTAACGTCAAAATCAATGGCAGCGTCCGTCTGGTGGGGGAGATTCCCGCCGCAGGTTCAGCTAGAACCACGGCTTTCCCCCCAGAGATGTCCACCACCTTTATCGAGACCACCACCACCATGTCCACCACCACCACGAGAAAACACCGAACTCCACCTACAATACAGGTACAACCCCTGACACACAAGCACAAATTCGAATGAAGGCCTCAGTTAAGGCTTCGATTTACTCACGGCAGTCCTTCACTTCGGGGTATAAAGACGCTGCTGGGAGTGACGTTTAGGTGAATATGTAAATATGTACTGTGTGCTTTACTCTCAATTAGAAAAAAAAGTGAGAAAACAGCAATTAAGAAAGCATCTGATCATAGAGACGTGGATATGTTTACACAATCTCTGCAAATCGGCACTTCAGTCAAGTTACAATAGATTGCTTTAAAGCAAGCCAGTGTCAGTGTCTCTATCAATTAGAACATCTTCAGTTTTCACTATAAAGCAGTTTTCCTGTGTTTTCATGTTTTATCTTGCGTCTGACCTCAACAGACTGAACAGAAGAAAATAAACAGATATGATTTCCACGTCAAAGTAGGCGGAGCCCCAGAGCGCATCTATTTATTACGTAATCACCAAGGACCAATGGTAGTTTGAAGATGTTAACCAGCCAGAGCAAACTTTTCTGGAAAAGTTTAGCATGTTTCGTACTCCTGAAACGAACTCCAAACAAACTTTGTTTTGGCTTAATTTAGTTTGAAGTGATCATCAAACCAGGTCATTCTGTATTGTGCCTTTAGTCAACTGTTAGCTGTCAGACTAGTTCTTCAGACACATTCTTAACATAATGCTGTGTTTATGCGACTTGCATGTGTTTTTGCATGTGTTCCTACGTCTCCTGTGTCATTTCTGATTTGGAAACTACACCACAAAAACGTCTGGCCCAGATTTACAATTTAAAAAAATGAGGACACAAATTTCTTGCAACACAACATGGAAAATAAATCTCCGGAATGGATTTTTAGGAGGTTTTCTGCACAGCTACAACTTCCATTCTGCAGAAAGTCTCTGTGCTGCTGACAGCGTTGTCCTTAATTTATTACGCTTTCAGTTTGGTCCAATGATTTCCAAAGCACTTATTTGTCAAGCTTAGACCTATTTCTTCAGCTTTGAGTTTGCAGATGCAAATTGGCATTCAAATGCGAAACAATGATTGGACCATGCCCAGGTCAAGTATGTCACACATGTGGACAGGTAAACGCATTTCAACAACAATACATTGTGTCTGTGTGGGATGTTAAAGTCTAAATATGCAAAACAGAGGCTTTTGTTTCATTTAGGAGAACTCACTCAACCAGGTGTGTTTGAGTGATTTTCCAACAGTATGCAAACAACTTGCTCCAGTTAACGCAAGCGCAAGCGGTGTCCACAACGTAATTTTATTAAGGTCGAGAGCCTCTCTTTTATTTTGATGTTTTTCATAACCAACAAGAATTGTTTATAATTCTCCACGTCCTTTAGACAAAGATACGAGAGCGGGTGCACAAAGCCCCATTCGCATGCTCTTGACAACCAAACAGAGTGCCGCCCACATGAAGTTTGACCGGGAGCCAATAAAACACTGTGGTTTGGCGAAATGCGATTAGACTGGCCATTTCATAGGCATCCTTGTACAAATTGAGCTGGTGGAAGTGATATTAAAGCCATCAGTCTCCTCTGTGTCTGAGACACATTTTGGCAAGAGACATTTGTAATCATGAAGCCCCAACAGTTGACCGCATAAAGAAAGTTTACGACTGACTAATGCTAAGAGAATTGGGGCTGTAAATGTGTTCTTCCTACTCAGCGCATTTGTTGAATTAAAATAGTACTTTATTTTGATTAAGGAATTAAATTAGTAGAGAATCAATTGTTAATTGCCTTATAATTCACAGTAACTTAAAGAAAACAGTAATAACAATACTAATATATATATATATATATATATATATATATATATATATATATATATATATATGTAATATACTAATATATATATATATATATATATATATATATATATATATATATATATATATGTGTAATATACTAATATATATATATATATATTTATATATATATATATATATATATATATATATATACATATACATATATATATATATATATATATATATATATATTTGGGGCTTTTCATGCCCCAAATTCAGAGCTGTGGTCTTCAAGAATGTCCCACAGATGCAAGAGGGTGCTAAGTGTGGCGTCTCATTGGACAGAGAACCACGGAGATGGAAATTTCAACTAACATTAAGGCTGAAGTTGACCATGTCTGACTTTAGCTGCAAACTGTAGATGCTCAGTGAAGCATTAGACCGCATTCCAATCTGAGCACAAACAGGCAAAACGCATGCAAACTCTGCGGTAACGAGAGGGCGTGCGTCTGCCTGGAGCGGAGCCATGATCGAGAATAAAACTATTCTCTCTGACGCACTCTCTGGAAAACATCACTGCTGTGGGTCTTGTTTGCCTTATGAGGCTAATAGATGTTCAAGAAAACACAACAATGAATTGTTATCTGATCTAATGGACCAGTCACAGTTGCATATTGCGTACGAAAGGGTGAAAGATATGTGATGGTATTAGGGTGAGTCATTTTGTTGGCGTCGCCTAACATGACTGGAATTAAGCTTTTGGAAATAGATAATGATACATCCACAGTAATTTCTAACATGTTTATTTATGTATTCCTTTTATAAATCCTCATCCCACGCACATTGGCCCATCTTTGGACTAATTTTTGTCACCATTCCCCTAAGACTTATGTTGCACTGAATAGCATTTTCTGTTTAAATTTTTTGCCTTTTTTATTTTTCCTTTGTCACTCCGATAACAAAATATCAACAACAAAAAAAAAACATCATATGGAGAAAACTCAAAGAACCAATCATCGAAATGGTTTTTATATTAACTGAATTTGGCGGTAAGTTGTTGAGTGATGAGTTTGAAATGAGAATGAAGAACGAATACAGCCCTCGTTCACAATCTTGAGGATGAATGGAGGATTGTGGGTACTTGAGCGGAATTGGCAGGAGGATTCTCATTAATTCCAATCAGTCTAGTAGGTCAACAGGCTGGAGGTCATGTTTGCTTTCCCATCTTAATTTGTGCAAACAGGATCAGTAAACAAGTGCTGTGTTACAGTTGGGGAAGTTATTTAATTGTGAACTGCAATCCCTACATGCATTGTGCTAGGATGAGAGATCTATTTTTAAGTCATTTGCATTTGCGTCGAACTGGAACAAGGTCTACGCATTTTATTTGGCTTAATTAAGACCAGGGCTGTAGAGACGAAGCGAAGCCGGGGTTGTGTGGATCTCAGCGTAGAACTCTTTCGAGGTTTGCTTAAGTTTCTGTTCTTCAAAGAAATTCAACTGGAAGAGAAGTCTTGAGAGACAGTTCACAAGGAAGGGTTTTTCTTTCTTTTAATCATGTTTAGGATAGGTGCAGAAACAAAAAAAGATTAGCATAATGCGATTTCTTGGCTTTGAATGATAGAAGAACAGCTCAGCCATGATTAGGTGGTTAGCTTTAGCATATCAGAAGCACAAAACATGTTGATTTTTAATAAAAGGGAAAGTAATTTCGGATCATGTTTAAAAGAAGTCTTAGCTAGGTTGTAGCCTGCATTGATGTGGAAGAAGTATCTTTATTTCATTAATGTATCTGAGATTATTTGCCAGGCTGATGGTAAACCTCAAATATGAGAGGTGTGTTTTCCTCTGGGCGTCTGAATTATTGATGTAAGGTAGGTTAATTGAGATTCACACATTTTCATATTAGAGGGGTGGTATGATGATATTCATTTCATTTCACATCTGAAGAAGGCTGAGGGACTACAACTGGTCTCATACGTCTTTTTGCCCTCTAATAGCAGGGATTTGGGGCATTTATGGTCGTACCAACCCCAAATCACCAAATCCTTCTTCCTTTTCTGTGCCTCTGAAATGTAGTACATTAAATAACTGTGTCCCAGAGGGGATCAAACCCTTAGTGAGACACAGCAAAGGATTTTCTCTTCGAATTAGCCCACTTTCAGCAATGTTGTCATAAGTGCTTTATTTGCTTTAAACAGGACCCCCGATAGAACGATTTAATGCGCTGGCTATTAGGATGGAAATGCATTGTGCAGTGTCGATTTTGTTAATGTTTTAGCTTTTACTGTATATAAGAGCATAATGGAGTAAGACAGGGCTTGATGTACTTGTTGTAAAGATTAATGTTTCTGTTTAGAACAAATTGAGAGCCACTGAAAAGGAAACATCAAATGTATTGTAAAAGTTTTATTTGAAGCAATTTTTAAAACAGACTTGCTATTTAAATATTTTTTTGAATAGTTCTCTCAAAAAAATTTAAATTGTTCCAAACTGCATGAAACACACACAAAAAATCTATGTACTTATAATCCAAGTCTTACAAGCCATATTAAGGCTTTCTGTGAAGAAAATTTTCACTCTAAAAATTAATAAATAAAAAAGAATTATGTTATTTTCAATAAATCAGTGAGTCACACTGGTTAACAACCCACTGAAGGTTAACATTATCAATGATTTATGATTTTAATGAAAGTTTGTTTGTCAGACAAACATATGGCTTATAATCATATCATTTGGATTACTTTTATATTGATATTGATATGATACTTGTATAGTACATTTACATCCTTTTTTGAAAGTTTCAAAGCTCTAGTCAACATTCATTGTAATAGCATGGAAAAGAGTGACCAGGACGTTATTCAAATGTCTCCTTTTTCCATAGAAGAAAGAATGAATCATACAGGTTTGGAACAGCTTGAGTGTAAGTAAAGGATGACAGAATGTTTGATTTTGATGTGAACTATCCCTATAATGCAATTGAATGATTTGAAAGCCTGCTTAAATCGATTTAGAGATTAATCACTACTGAGTGCACAAATACTTATAGCACAGTGAATGCAGATCTGGTCTTCATACATTTCTACTGCGTCTGTTTATAAGTTGTAAAACACTGAATCTATGTAAGATACGTGTGTGGCCAATTCCAGGGAATGTTATCTGTCACCGTGCATCTGCTGCGCACAGCAGCTAGCATCTCTTGCTGTGTTGTTGCTGGGAGGACATGTCGAGAAACAAACAAATTACTGCAATGTTGTTATGTACCTCACAGAAACAACATGATTTTTTACAGATTTAATTAAGCCGCCGCACTGGGACCCTCGTAATTGTCCACAATGGGAGCAACTAATGGATTTTTTTGCATATTAATTGCTTTCTCGTGAAGTGTAGAGTTAACAGAGGCTTAGCCGTTTTGGACTACAGCTTCTAATTATCACATAACTGAACAGATTTTAGCTAAATTTAAATGAAAAAGTTGAAATGAAAAAAAAAAAAACCACATGCTGACTTTTACTATGCATGCATACGTTTAGAAAACACAAAAAAAATGTGCTAAGGCACACCCAGTATGCTTCAAATCCAAACTCAAAGACATTCACTTTCTTCTTCATGAGAGCTGGCAGACAGTTCAGGGGTTAACCGCATGATCCACTGAGACAGAAAAAATACTGTCAGCAACAGGAGTTGCTGCACTACCACAATAAAGACTAATATTTCTCCAGAGTTGTGTTTAGAATCCAATTATATGGAGGTTGGAGGCGGCCGACAGACGGCTGTGGTGCAGAGGACTGATACGTTTCAGAAGGTGCTGACGAGCCACGTGGGGACGGGATATTACGCGTGGGCAGACGCCGCTATCCCTAAGAGACGGCGGCCTTGATTTATTGAAATGCGCGTCAGCCATAGTTAAAAGGGCCAAAGTTATGGGAGCGGTATCAAGGCGCTCCATGGGTAGATGGTGCGAGTCCAATCTCCTGGCCATGGTAGTGTATTGAAATGTGAATCGAGGTTCACTTTACTCCAATTTATTTCCTCTTGAGGCATGATACCAAATAAAAGTAACAAACAAAGGATGCTACTGGGAACCGACAAGTTTGCATAGCAATAGCAGTAGCATTTAGGCTGCATTTCCACAAAGATTCGCCTCTTATTGCACCTCATTTCTTGAATGATTTGGTAATAGATATTTACAAGCACTTTTTTTCACAGCAGTACTTTAAGCCAATGGAAATAGAAAATAGAACATTTTACTTTCATTTGCTGAAAATATAAATTAACACTGTAAAAAAAAAGTCCACCTATTTCAACTGAAAAACTTTAGTCGCAGCCTCAAATTTGTCACAGTGAATGAAATGAAGGAAGTTAATGATAAATATCATTTTAATTTTAAAGACCCCTTGTGGTGAACAACAAGTTTTTAATGTTGTTTACATGTCTATGTGGTTATTTTAATATGCTTTAAGACAAAACATGTGCAAATTCAGCACCATTGCTGAGTAATTTCTATTTAAAACTGCTGTGAAAAAAAAAAGCTCTCAAAAATGCAGTTTGAAATCGCTGGTGTTTTTTACGTCTCACAACTACCTTGTTGCCAATCCTGTCAACGTGTGGGCGGAAATCAGATACATTTAGAAATATAGAGGGTGAAGTGATCTATATTAAATGATGTATATTATGATGTTATGATGAACTATATGCCTTTCTCCACTGACGTTCTAAGTTGTTCAAAGCATTTGTAAGGATGCTGATTTTTAAAGGGCAGCTGTATGAGTCTGAGATTGTGAATGGGAACATGGTTTGTGTAACATTAGCAACACATTATTAGCTGTTTTATAACGTAGTCAAGCCAAAGGCAAATCATATTAATTACCGTTATGTGTCCTACGTTGAAGACAGCGATACATAAAACTCATTACTATTCTGATACATCGACTTGTAGACTAGCCTGTATGAGTGAATCGAGGCGGAGCTCACAGGTGTTACATTCGAGCTATTTTAAGGTAAGAATACAAAAAATTCATAGGAAATATTTCTTTTATTATGCCATTATAAAATAATTTTGGTGATCAAAGATGAGTTTTAAAGAATAAAATGATTGACTACAGGGAGATTTTAAAGATATTCTTTGTTTACACTTGATAAATAATTTATAATTATTATAATTAATTCAAATAATATTTGTATGATAAATAATTTTAATCAATTTGATCAAATATTAATTTGATTATAATTTAAAATATTTGTAATAGTTTTAAAATAGTTTTACCCAGTTGTTATACTTTATTTTCTCTCTCTCTCTCTCTCTCTCTCTCTCTCTCTCTCTCTCTCTCTCTCTCTCTCTCTCTCTCTCTCTCTCTCTCTCTCTCTCTCTCTCTCTCTCTCTCTCTCTCTCTCTCTCTCTCTCTCTCTCTCTCTCTCTCTCTCTCTCTTATACTCTGTTCTCTAAAGCGCATTTTATGCATGAAAGGTGCTGTACTAATAAAAATCGAATACAATATTCAGGGAAAATCTTCTCATGAGGACACATTCCTCATATTCTAATATCAAGGTGTCTGGGTAATGAAATCAGGCTTCGGACATGCCGTCTGAACACAATGTTCATGTGCCATTGCTCCGTCTTCTGCCTCTATCATTTTCGTCTTCTCCAGACATTACCACACGCACCTCTCTATCTCCCAAGACTGTTTCCATCCCCTCTTCAAATTAAACAGGCACGCCATTATAAAAGACAGCACTTTAGATTTGAATCTATAATTGAAGCAAACTGTGTATTGCTTTCTAATTTTAGCGAGGACACAAAGAGGAGTGCTCAGGGAAATAGTTTGTCATAAGGTCCCATGCGACCTTGCCCTCCTCAGCCAGAAAGTGATTAAAGATAAGGAGCGAGACCATTCCCGTGTAAACAGGAAGATGAACGGTGGCTGTTTGAAAGCTCTAGCGTTAGCTCGGGACGATTATAGTTGGCTGTGCAGTACAAAAAAAAGTCATGAGTACAAAACAAAATGAAGTGTTCTGGACTGAGTCCTTGCTGCAGGCCATGACGCAAAGAGTTAGTGAGCAAAGTGAGCTTAGAAAGATCTCTAAATCAATAGCCAGGTGAAACCTTACATTTTCATTCAGTAACGAGAATGAATAATTAAAATATTCTGAATGCTAAAATAATGTCTGAATAATGTACTTTAAACACAGATACTGGATGTGTAGTTCACGTTTAGTTGATCTTACCATTCATATATTTAAATCAAAGAGCACTCAAATTGATAAATTCTTTCAGTTGAAGATCCCTCGTTTTTGTATCAGGGCTAAGCAAGTCCTCTCATCATATATATACGCCCCTGTTATCGCTTTTCTTTTTCTTGTAGAAAACACGATGTGCGATAAGATGTCAAATGGTTGTCATCAGAGAGGTGGAACTCTCTGAATCATTCTGAAACTGATCTTCTCCCTTCTTATTGATTCCGTTTGTAATACAAGCTGTTCACTCCTTGTACTGCCAAAGTGGAGATAGACACGATAGCATCAAGGCCAGAGAACCCCACAGGAGGGATGAAAGAAGATGATTATCTGCAGACCAGAGTCAGCATACTTTTGTTTTAATGTCTGCTTTTGTCAAGATTCTTTTTGAAGCGACGTGGAATCATTTGGGGTTCATAGGGACTATAAAAGACTAGATATTTTATTTTATCTTAATTGCATAGTAAGTGGAACTGTTATCTTAACTGTTGATCACCTCTTGAAGAGGCTTGAGATACAGGCATGGCTAGGACACTTTGAATCATGCAGCTGTTTAGCATTCATTTTCAGATCTATTTGGAACAAATTAAAGCAAAAAAGTTAAATTAGATTAGTCTTGGCTAGGCTTTTCCTCTTAATCTAGTAAGATGTTAGTAAGCATTATGTATTGCCGTGTGACAATATATTTAGATGGTCTTTATATTTAGTTCCCACAACATACAGATTATGTCAGTGTGTTTTCTTTTTAGGCAAAAAGAAAAAAAAAAGTTGTTTTGTAACAAAGCAAATTTAGCAGGAACAAACATTAAAATGTGGGGTCTGTAAATGGATTATCTAACACTAACCAAGGCTGCATTTGTTTTTAATCAAAAAAAAGTAAGAACTGCAATATTCTGAAATATTTTTACAATTTAAAGAACTGTTTTCTCTTCTAATATATTTTAAAATGTAATTTATTCCTGCAATGTCAAAGCTGTAATGTCAAAGTAATGTTAAATCAAAAAGGCGATTTTATAAGTCGAGTGCAACATAGTAAAATAACAACAAAGAAATACACTTACCTTGAACAGTTTCCTTCTTTAGTAGACACGGACGGTAATAGTTTTGAAGGGATTCTATTGACCGCATTCTGCATCCGAGAGATTCGAGCTCGTGTTGAAGAAGCCCTGCCCCCATGTGCTGCTTTTTACAGCGCGAGACCGTTTTTCTCAGAAACAAACCGGTTTACTGTTTAAAAGCTGTAAATTTACTGCAAGTGCTTTCTTTAACGGCCATTACCTGTAAATTCACATGATTTAGCGGTTTATTGAAATAACAGTATTTACTGTTGGAAATCGGCTGTAATTTTACAGCAATTTTTTACAGTGTATGCAAAAATGTCTCTTTCAGCTCAGTATTATGACATCAGCATTAGCTCTGTTCTCAGTCATTATGACATCAGAATTAGTTCTGTTACCTCTGATAGTGACATCAGAATTAGTTATTTTCCTACTGATTGTGAAATCAAAATGTTTTTCTCCCACTAGATTGTGACATCAGAATTACATTTGTTCCCACTGATTGTGACATCAGAATTAGTTCTGTTCCCCCCGATTGTGACATCAGAATGAGTTCTTTCCCTACTGATTGTGACATCAGAATTAGTTCTGTTGCCACTGATTGTGACTTCAGAAAGAGTTATGTTCCTACTGAATTAGTTCTCTTCCAAGTGATTGTGACATCAGAATTAGTTGTTTTCCCTACTTATTGTGACATCAGAATTAGGTATTTCCAACTTATTGTTACATCAGAATTAGTTTTGTTCCCACTGATTGACATAAAAATTAGTTATTTTCCCACTGATTGTAACATAAATAGTTTTGTTCCCACTGATTGTGACATCAGAATTAGTTATTTTCCCATTGTGTAGCAAAGTTTGTTGATAAAGGAGGAACTATTGAACGTTTAAACACTTTCATTATACACAAACACAAACTAAAGTAAATGCGGCACCAAATCACGGACGACTGCCACACACACATAAACAAAACATAACATAAATATTCCAGGCCTGGTCCTCTCTCGTCCTTCACTGTCGTCACTCCTCCTTTTATGCTAGCTCCTTTGTGAGATACTCGGCTGGTGCGGCGCTTATTATCCATCACCAGCGGCCTCGCACTGTTCCGCCACGGCTCTCGGCCTCATCCTCCTTGCCACACTGATTGTGACATCAGAATTAATTCTGTTTCCAGTGATTATGACATCTGAATCACTTTAGTTTTTACTGATTGTGACATCAGTGTTAGCTCGGTTCCCAGTGATCCATGCTAAATCTCGACATCAAACATGTTGACCACACCACATCTTAAATCAAAATAGAGGCATAAAAACATGACAAGAGGAAATTCCTAAATCTCAAAGATTATTCCAGCGTCAGCACTTTCCTTGGTGCTGTATAATCGATTAGAACTGAGGGGCTCCTGTGAAATTAATGATCTGGCTTCTGTTTGGACCGTAAATCACACGCTTGCTCCCATATCTACAGGATTTACATGCACAGACTTTTGGCAAAGGATACGCTGATTCACTGCTATGTCTATTATGACTTTGCAGTACTTTTGTATACGGGCCGCTTAATCATAAAAAAAAAATTAGTGTATGCGAAAACTATTTTCCGCTCTTTATTTTTTTCATTTTTTTTTTATATTTGACATATTTAAACCATTGTTAACAGTTTAGTACTGAGTGAAGATGGCAGGTTTAGCTGGACTGTGCATTAATTGATAATAAGCTTTCAGTGTTAATGTATTTGGGTCTGTTCATGTGATCATACTGGACTTCTCTCAGTGTTATTTATGAAATGTCCTGTATTGTTCACAAGATGCTCTCTGACCTCAATTAATCACCCTGCGAGACAAGCCAAATGGAATCAAATGAATCAATAGAAAAAGGTAATTTGGGGGTCTACGGGTCAGCAGCACTAAATTTGTGAAGCTTTTCATCAAGCACTGAGACTATTTAGCTTTTACACATCAGAAATGTTTATACTTACAAAAAAATGCTTCGTATTATGTCACTAATTTATGCAAGACTGTCAGCACAGTAATTTAAGGTGAAGAAAAGAGCAATGAATTTGGTGTGTGACCCCTTTTAGCTCTTAAAGAGGGTTTTTTTTCTCAAAAGCTTGCTAGTGCCATTTTTCTAAGTATGTTATTAACAAGGGTGTTTGAGTCAAAATGTATGGCATTCTTTGAATTCAAAATTAGCATGTTGTTTTAGATTTATTTGGTCACATTCTTGCTGTTTTTTGAGATACAAATGGCAAGAAAAATGGTTCTGTGCCAGTTTTAGTGTCCTTACTGTCAGCGGTGACTATTTAATCCATTTGTTCTTCCACGCAGCTAAATTTGCCCATACAGCCGCATAAAGTGATATCAGCTCTTCCTATCAACTAAGCCACATTTTCAAGGACATCTTTCACCTCAAATGAAATCTTGCATGCACATGAACAGCAGAGAACTTTGTTCAGTTCGGGCACTGATAGACAGATTTTTAAATTACTCCCCATCCGTTTACGCCCTGTTTGTCCTCTGATGCAGAGCATTTTTGATATTAGAAGGCTTTGAGTACACCCTGTGTAATCGCATTTCCGAAAAGACCATATTCTTGCATTTTCATAAACATCCTTAGGGTTTCCAGAATAACCAAATTTGCCGGAATTGAGATGCTGGCCTCTTCTGTCATGTAGTTCCCTCCTGCTTTCTGTACCCAGCAGGACACTGGAACAGCTCACCCGGGCTGTCAGTTATCTTTGAGCAGAGCCATGGTAAATATCCTGCATTGATTAAGCATATTTGCATAGGCAAAGCAGACCTCGAGGCAAAGAGTTGAATGCTAACCAACATCCACAATGTCACAGACCCAAAATACCATCTCGCCCTGCAGCTGCAAGGGTATTCTACCATAAGTAGGCATAGAATGTAATCAGACTGCTGGGCACTGTGGAGGAAGTGGCCTGGAATTCGCCCAGCCATGCCACATTTGCCAGAACTTAAATTCTGTTTATTTTATATTGTTAGTTTTAATTAATTTTATTGTTACTGTTTAATTATTTGTCCCTTATTTTTAAGAAATGTTCAATCTTCCAAAATATCTCTATTTTGGTGTTAGTTTAGTATTATGCATATGCTATTGTAGCATTTATTAATATTTAGTTTTTATTTATATATTTTAAGTTTTCATTTTAGTTTTAGTTTAATTTTGAGTCATTTTGTTGTGCTTTTGTTACCCTTTTTGTTTTTATATCTACTCAGCTTTAAATTTGTTTTAGTTATTTTAGTACTTATTTTGTTTGTTAGTTTTTGACATTTTCATTTTATTTTAAAAAAATGTAATTAAATTTTTTTCCATCTATTTTTGATATTTGAATTTATTTAGGCTTTATTTCCGTTAACAAAAATGTTTTTTAAGAGTTTTAGTTAGCATAGTTAACAACTCCGTTTTGGACCTGCCCACTGTCCAGACTTTTTAACTCACCTTAAATGTATAGTGTTAGGGAATTCCATTTTGCACAATTGGGAATGCCACTTTGAACTTTGCAACTAGAAATTTTAGATTTTTTTTTTTTAATTAATTTGCTATATATGTGAACAATTTGTGTTTTTGAATAACAAAGACTTACTGTACCAAATACTACTGTTCTTTTCTTTCTTTCTTTTTTTACATTATAAAATATATTTTAAAAAGGTCTATTGTATAGGGACCACAAACTGATTTATGATTTACATTATGACTTTTAAGTAGCTTTAGATGTCATTCCAAAAGTGATTTGGTCAATATATTAGAGAATTGTAATGTGTCTCTACAGTGATGCTAGCCTCGTTCTTGTCCTCCTTATTTTATAGTCTGGTTTCAGGTTTCGAGATTTTTGGTATTCCTGCAGACCAGCTAGATTTGATACAATACAGTCTTTGATAACAGTCACAATGTGTTTATCTCAGAGGGTGTGCTGTCCACAACAATCAAAGGATCAGGACTACAGAGCTTAATCTCTCTCTCTCTCTCTCTCTCTCTCTCTCTCTCTCTCTCTCTCTCTCTCTCTCTCTCTCTCTCTCTCTCTCTCTCTCTCTCTCTCTCTCTCTCTCTCTCTCTCTCTCTCTCTCTCTCTAAAGTTTAAATTTGATTTTGAATCCCACTGTATACAGGTGAAACTCGAAAAATTAGAATATCGTGCAAATATTCATATTACCTGACTCATACAAACATGCTCTCTTTTTTTCTCTTAACTGCAGTCAGTCCACTCAGATTTCTGTGAATTCACAGACTATTTTTGAAGCTCAAGGGTGAAAATACAGGCCTGTCCATAATGACCTTTACCTTGTCAAGGTAGAATAATCAGATTTCACTCTTTGCCTCAGCAGGCCAGCAGACGGCTCACTAAAACTCAATACACAGCAATCTGGCTCATTTTCACCAGGCCAGACGAATAACAGGTCCATAGGGTCCTGTCATCGAAAGCTATGTAGTCCTCATCATCTACAGCTATGTAGACAGTTCAATATGAAGTTCAAGAAAGCCATAGACATTAGTCAAAGCAGACACAGTATTTAATCTGACATGAACAGAAGTGAGGCTGTGAGAGATGGAGGTACAGTCCATTCAATATGTCGTACTTTTGCGTACACAGAAGTCGATCATTCAGTAGATAAAGCTGAAATGTCTTTCCCCAATTTTTCAGTGGACATAAAACTTCAGAAAACATGGGTTATGAAAATTAAACGTGACATATGACCTAATTTTCAGGCACACAAACGGTATATCATGCTGAACGTTTGTCCCTCAATTCATGTGGTGTCTAATTAATCAGCGGTTTGTCATCATCACAAGTGAACCCGTATTTAACGTAGTCTGGGTCATATTATCTTTTTTGGGTCATTATTCACCACCAGTCGAGAAATGTTTTTAAGTCTTAATCATGGCTTATGGTCACATTTTGCTTTAAATAATTTGTCGGCAACAGATTCTGCGTAACAGAAGGTATATTCGACTTTATTGAATGAAAATCAGTAAACAGATAATTCTTTGTTGGTGTTTTTTTAATTATTTAGTATTTAGTATTGTTATGGCCAAAATGCATTGTTCTTTAAATAATGTGTAATTTCCTTAAGACTGAAAATAAATTGAACGGATTAAACTGGATTTGCTTATCTGTCGGACAGCATGAAGCATTACACTCTCAGCTTTGCGAAGAGTGAAGAAACAAGCTAATCTTTCAGGAGTTCAATATTAAGTTTCCGTCACTGTCAGGCTGAACGTGAGGGAGGGACGGGGAAAGATTAGACTATTCAGCACAGATGAACGTTAAAGGCTTAATGCCATGGAAACATATTCTCACATTGTTAATATGTGGATTAGGCCATTTTCTCATTCCCAACAAAAGTATCAATATGTGAGAATAAAATGGCATAATGCAGCAGCTCTCCACTGCATTCCTGGCTTGTATTAACGCTGAGCTAGTATTATTGTGAAAGAGAATATGACGAACGACTTCTGAGATATTCGATGCTTTAACTGATTCCAGGATCAGTACGTACCTGTGGATTAGTCTGCAAAAAGCTTTAGACGTGCATGTATTCACAGACATACATATTCAAGATGGCCATTGTGTCGTTAACGTTTTTTAAAACCGAATATGAACCGTGGGCTCGGTTTGGAGCGGTTTATGAGATTAAATGCTGTTTTTTTTTTTGCTGTCATTCAAGGGGGAAACCTGAGATAATTTCACATTTTCTCCGCAATCAGTCAATTACGATTCTCATTGCTTTCTGCATCTGTGATATCCTCCTCCCCTTTCAGCCAAAGAGATGAGTTATTTGCCACACTAAATATAAATTCAATGAATAATTTTATATTCACATAGAGCGATATTCCACACCCCGCCGATGTGAAGCGGCACCTCTGCTCAGCCTAATGTGCATTCAAATGTATTTTTGCTCCATTTTCATACCAAAAGCTTCTCAAATCTTTGCCCGAGTCCACCAAGAATATAGAGGGAAAACATTTTATTATTCCGTCAAACCGAATCATATTTATGGCCCGGCACTTTCACGTAGGAGAGTGCTTTGCATTGCTCCCTGTGTTATTTAAAATTTCATAAACCTGGTCTATGACAGTACTTATTTTGCCCCACATTCTAATCTGCTCCTAATAAAGACATGCCAAGCAGAGGGTGTGAAAAACGAGCTTGCCGCGGCGGTTGGCATGAGTAAGGGAGAGCGTAGGGGATAAATCAGAGCGAGAGACATTGGAGACACACAGATAATCTCAGAGTGCGGCTGTGTGTTTGGTCCTCTACTCTCAACGCCGGTGATATACAGTGATGGGAAATCCATGCGGACTCTCGAAAAGGGCGAGATGGAGGTGACTCGTATAAATGTTTGACGTGAGCAGTTTTTCAAAATAAAATTTTGGAATTAACACCCAAGATGAGCTCAGCAAACTCATTCAATGCCTGTCACCAGTGAATTAATGTTTATTGACGGTGAAATAATGACACTGACTTATAAGCAGGCTTACGTGTAATCTGTTCCTGCAGAGCTCCTCAGCGTTCTGTCATTTATAAAATTCCCCAAATCTCAGACTCGTGTTATATTTGTTTATTAAAAGTTGTGGCTAATTTGATTATGCTTGCGGCTGTTAATAAGACTGTGGCCGGTTTCACTGTTTATCTATAGAGTCAGATTTTTTTGTTCTTTTTTGAATGCCTTCTTTATATTTCAAAAATATATATTTTATCATATTTGAATAAAGGAAATGGTTCCATGAAGAACTTTTAACATCCATTAAACCTTTCATTCCACAAAAGGTTATTTGGGGTACCAAAATGATTCTTCTATAGCATTGCTCTGGGGGAAAAAGCCCCTTTTTAACCTTTATTTAAAAATTTACCACAGATTTTCCTTCAAAATCAGTGCAGAAAAATGTTTCTGGGTCTACAGTATAAATTCAAAACATTATCTGAAAAGGCTATTTAACTTTATGCTGGTACAATCTAATGCATTCAAGTTTCTCTTTTGTTTTGTCTATTCTCCTGTGTGTGTGTGTGTGTGTGTGTGTGTGTGTGTGTGTGTGTGTGTGTGTGTGTGTGTGTGTGTGTGTGTGTGTGTGTGTGTGTGTGTGTGTGTGTGTGTGTGTGTGTGTGTGTGTGTGTGTGTGTGTGTGTGTGTTTCACCGTATTCTAGACCACGGATGACATGGTCTCCTCTGCCGAATGCTCCAGTGACGACGAGGACTTTGCTGAGTGCGAAGGACATGCAGGTGGGCTAGGTCAGTTGAATTTTGCTTGCCTCTATGTGGTGGCCTTTCATTTGCAACTGAGGATCAGATCCTCAAAGCATCGCCTCCCCCCATGGATAGAAAAAGTGTAACTTCCTGTCCAATCCAAGTTCCAACTCATGTACACCAATACAGAATCAATCATATAGTAGGATATCTTGATAAATAATATAAACAAAACAGAAACAGGCATACATTTCTAATGCTTAGCTTAGTCCATTCAGTAGCCCTGAATCAGAGCTAATCTCAAATCATTCACCCAAACTTTTCTTACGAGCTACACTTGGCCATGGGGTTTTCCGAAGTGGTTAACATGGTCACACTGATTACTAATTTTGTCCCCAGTGCTTATTATGAGAGCATATGTACAAAATTAGTACAGAAAAGTGACATGTTCTCTGCATTGATGCTTCAAAATGTATCATAATGAGGTTTTTCTGCCATGTGATAGTGGACTGCATTTTGGCACATGATACATTTTGAGATTTCTCTTGAACTTTGCTTTCAGCCTTATAGTAGAGTGATATCTATCAGATTAATTGCTGTTGAAGCAGTCTTTTTTTAATTCCTTTCCTCATTTCAAGAGGCTTGATCTAAATTAAGTTGTTGTAATAGAGAACAGATATCATCGAATTTCTGTGTACAAATTTTTGTTTTGTGTCCTTATGCTTATTTTTAACAGTATCATTTTGCCTCAGTTGTTCTGCTAATATTTTCCAACCCAAATATGAAAAATACAATGCAGTGATTAGAAAAAAAAAGAGATAGTCAGAAAGAGAGAGATTTGAGAGAAGTTGGGTATTGGCTTTAAAAAAAACATAATTGTAGCTTTGAGAAAATAGTCTGTCATTTCTTTTATGAAACATGCAATTTTTTTGATTGCAGTTAAAGATAACTGAAATTTCATTATTTTGCAAATCACGATTCAAGTCAGAGAGGTCAAATGAATCTTATTATAATTTGAGTAAAACCCCACCACTTAAAATAATTGGGTTTCTTCAACTTCTGGCACTTTTATATTGTAGGGGTTGATTTTTATTAAAAAGAACATATTTCAGCTTTTTTTTTTCTCTCTCTGTGATATGAAGGTCACATAAAAACATATTAATCCAAGAATTTGAAAGTTTTTCTCATATCTTTATTATTTATTTTGATACTTTTATAATTTATTTGATTGTTTTAAGCTTGTCCAACACTTTGAGTCAAGATAATTCATCTTAAAATCAAAGCAACATCTACATTTAAAAAAAAAAAATTATATATATATATATATATTGTGTTTTTGAAAAACATCAGAATATAACGTGTGTACAAATTACTTTAAATAAACAATTGTGTTTTAAGAGAAGTCCACAAAGCCATATGTGCCCCTAGTTGAACAAACACCCAATTATACATTTTCCACGCCTGAAAAGTGAACCAGCATATAACAAGAAGTACAATGTGTGATCAAATCATTTCCAGAGGCCAACGCCATTTCATGGCCTGTTAGTTTTATCTGTTGGCCTGTAATGAGCACACTATCTTTTATCACAGATATGTGCAAAATGTGCATTGTGCCCCATTGGATGAAAAGGTATACATTTAAGTTTTCATGCAGACATGACAGGCTATCTGCTTTCTTCACTCCAACCTGTTCTTACCCTCTGCAATTCTCTCAAATGTCAATGCCAATTTCTTCCAAATGACATTCATCAGTTTAGCGGTTTGAGAACAATATCCATCTTTCTGGAATCTTTATGTACTCATAAAGAAAGCTATTGGCAGGGTCCCAATCATCCAGTCACGTTTACACAGAAATTCATGCCATTCTAACCTCTACATCAGTTGATGTGAAGCTGCATGAGACATTACCGCTGCAGGGGTGCGTCTTCATATTCGGAGAGTATTCTGTACCGCATGTGTGGGGTACTTCCCCTTGATTTGCCCTCTTAATTTCATGAGCTTGCTCGTGGTTGATGTTATTATTGGTGAAGTCCTCATCTATTTCCCAGCTATCCAAAATCAACATTCCTGTCATCTCGCCTCATCTTGTTCCGCATGATATTTTGGTGTTGAAATCGATTTTTCCTCCATTTTTCTCAAGCATCTGTACCATCTGGGCTTGACCTTGAACATTGCCATTTCAATTAAAAAAAGCAAATAACAGGCAAAAAAATCTTTTCTTGCCATCAAAAGAGTTTTTTTTAAAGCTCAAGTAGATGTAATCTTAAGAAAGTTGTGTTTTAAGAATGGACAACATCCTTGAACCTCTTGATCCTTCAGCTGACTAAGCCGGTCTGCATACAGTATGAAATCATTTTTGAATGCAGATGGCATAGAAAGAGTTTTATTGCCACAAAACATGCGCTTCTCGATGTCACGCTTTCTCAAGCAGTCATTTGTGGCATGTAGTATGGTAGCTGCCAGTCAGTGCATGGTGTCATTTTTTGATCTCCATGCATTTCCTCACCATCAGACTAACATGAGTGCTGTACTGTATGTATGAGCCAGTTTCAACAAAGCATCATACCTCAAGCTTATGGTTGCAAAGATTTCCGCTGCATTTCCTGTACCAAATCGTGTTCCTGTCTATCAACTTGTCTGTGTATTGACGTGTTGTCACGTGATTCTGTTCTCTGTTTGTAAAAAAAATGTTGGGTTTTCCCCTTTATCCCCTATCTGGAATTCCATAGGAGGGCTTCTACTGATTAATGCTTCCAGAGTCATTCCATAGATTATTCACTCTGTTCACAAATCTCATTATCTTAAAGTTCACGCTTGCATGCAAACCAAAAAGAGTATATTTCTTTTTAATGTAAAGTTGTATGGATATATTTTTAGAAACTCTTTGTTTATTCTGAAACACTGTTAAATGGGGCTCATTTTGTGTTTAAATTATTCGATAATACAGTATCTACTTTTGAACAAGACAAAAGGTGAAGTGAATTTAAAACTGAGGGGAAGAAGCCTCCAGAGACTCAATTATCTATGCGATGGAAGCATCTCTCACTCTTATAGTTTATGCTTACAGTTTGTATTTGCAGGGAAGGATCAGTGCAATGTATTCACATTGAAGTTGCCTTACAGATTCTTGTTAGCATGTAGTGTAATCAGGTTTATCTGTCTCATAGTGTGGATTGTTATTAAATAATTATGGATAATGATGAATCAGGAATTAACAAGGTCCCGTTTTGCTTTGCATAGCAATTTGTTTGTGTCTTCTAAAAAAGTCCTGTGACATTTTCTATCATTAAAACCATCAGCTTGGCCCAAACCAGATAAGAAAGAATCAAGAATGTGATGGGTCATTCCTTCAATGCAGTACCTTTTGAGCTCTGTTACTTTGCCATTTAAGAAAAATGCCATCGTAGACTTTCAGAAATATGATTTTGCCAAGCTCAGGTACTTTAACTTTATTAATTAATACTTGATTATTGACAAGGAAATCAACATGGATGCCTAACAGGAGGGAATAAAAAGTAATTTATCAATGAAGGACTGAGAGCTACCACTTACTGTTTGAGGGCTTTAAGTTGATTTTATTTAAGTGTCTTTGAAAATGTTGATTGCATACTGATTTCTGTAATTTATTAGTCTGGTTGGAATGTTTTAGAGTGAAACTAATACCACAATCTTAAAATAATTCATGCCACTTCAGACATGCCTTTTGTTTGGACATTTCAGGAAAAAATGAAAACACGTTGAATATTTCTTCTTAAATTGCCCTTTTTTTTAGTGCATACCTGTTTACTTGATCGTGGTATTGAACTGTATAACACTGACTAATAAGATTCATATATTTAAAAATCTATTATTTTATCCAATATATTACATATAGGCATACTGTACTGTACAAAAGATCGGGGTCAGTTTTTTTCTTAATGAAATTAATACTATAATTCAGCAAGGACACATTAAATTGAACAAAAGTGACAGTGAAGACATTTATAATGTTACATTTATAATGATTTTCTATTTCGGATAAATGCTGATGAACCTATTCATCAAAGAATCCTAAAAAAAAATGTATTATGGTTTCCACAAAAAATATTGAGCAGCATAAACGTTTTCAACATTAATAATAATAAGAAATGTTTCCTGAGCAGCAAATAAGCATTTAATGATTCTGAAGGATCATGTGACACTGACATTATGTGAAACTGTACTAATGGCTACTTTTTTTTAAATGTTAACAATATTTCAAAAAGTGACAGTTTTTACTGTATTTTTGATCAGTTAAATTAAGCCTTACGACCATAAGAAACTTATTTTAAAATCATTATAAAATGTTTTCGACCCCAAACTTTTAAACTGTGATATTAAGAAGACATGGTCATGTAATGCATAGTAAGAATTAACGTTTTCCTGTATTTCACAGATCAAAATTTTAAACATTATAATTATAACGAAATATATGCAGTATATGTGAAATATGCTGTGTGTCTGATTTGCAATCTGTGTATTAACTGTAAAACTAGTTTACTACGACTCATTTCTCTTCCTTATATGAACACCAGATGGCATTATATGCTGCACTCATGATTTTACACTCTCACAATACTGAGAAATTCCCAAAAGATGAGCCGGATTTTTGTTATTCACCTGATTCCAGCAGATCTACTTTTTTACAAATAAGTGTAGCTTGTTTTGTCATGCTGATTGGACATAGTTGAGCGTCTTTGGACTCAAAGCAATTAGATGCCACTGGAATGCAGCAAATGGAAGGGGGAAATAAACGGTAGAACAAAGAGAAGAATGGTCAAAATTAGAGAGCCAGTTTTGCTTGGCCCTATTCTGTGCAAGGAGAGGGGGAGTTGCTTTTATCGCAGGCCTGCAGGTGGCCATTCAGCATTGGAGCTCCTGTTTAATTACCTATCCATAGTGCAAGCAGAGATAAGAACACTCTAGACACCCGACATTGAGATACACCTCTTGTGTGTGAAGAGTTTTGAATAGTCTCACTTTGCAAATAATACTTGACGTGTTACAGTTTTTGCATTCTTATAGTGCACCTTAATGCACAGATTACTTGTGCACTCTTGTCAGGTACCATCAGTTAGTAAATATTACCAATATTTTTAAATGTATTATTAACAGAATGTGAGTGTCGTAATATGTTGAAACAATTAGGTTTATTCTACAAATCAATCTGGCGATGCACTAAGAACAGTTCCAGTTCCTGTTAGAAAGGAATTGATTTAGATGATTAGATTAGGTACTAATTTAATGGCTCATAAGTAAATAATGTTTGCCCTAAACTTTTCGGAGAGTTGGTTTCTTTTTTTCTATAGAAGTCATCTATTCTGAACCCTCTTGTGGAATTCCTCAATCAATACTCTGCTGCTTTTGAACCAAAGTCTGTGGGTACCAACCATGATTATGGATCTTTTGTTATGAGATATAATGACTTTTCTGGTATAAAAGACAAGGAATCTGCCACAAAAAGCATACAGACAAACAAACCTACAGGCCCTGGTTAAAAGGCTTCTTTGACCTTTGCTTCACCTTTGATGTCTGATTTGACCCCCAGCTTGCTGTGTTGTTCGTCTACTCTCCCTAAATGCAACTTACTTTACGCATGCGTCAACATCTTGCAGTATAAAAAACTTAACCCATTTTCAGCCAATTTTCCTCTCTCTTTGACATACATCCAGACTGCACGCCTGTTACATGTTTAAGACTAACAATGACAGATATATTTGTCTTTGGGTCACATGACAGAGGAAGCAGTTGTCTGTTAAACTGTCCCTCTCGATTGTGTCTGTTTTATAGTTTGTGCATCTGGTTGTAGTGTGTGAAAATTAGAATTGCTTTGTTCTTTCGTCTCTGGGAATTTTGTCTTTTTAGTTTTACACGCACTCAAATCAATTTCATTTTTTTGTTGGTTACCATTTTTTGAATAGCTGAATTTTTGGGTTCAAAATTAGTGGTGAAATTTGAACTAGATGTGAATATCAAATCACAATTATCATTCGTTTGATAACGTGTTTTGATTTTTCTTTTTTTTTAGATTTGGAACTAATTCAATGAAAATTCCATGTGCTCAAAGTGATAAATAATCAAAATAAATGTAAAACTACTAGAATCACATTAAGAACAATATCACAATACTTCAAATGCAAAAAACAACCCAATTTAACACAGACAATTTGTATAATAAATAATCGAAAAGGCACATGATGGTCAATGAAAAGGTTCCAGATCTTGATGCACCTCTTGTTTTTGTTTTTTTTGTTTTTCAAATTCTGACAGTTGATCTTGATGAACAATTGACGTTTAAAGAATGTTTACAAACTGCATGGCGAAGAAGTTGCAGTTTAGGGTTTGTCAGATTGTCAGTGTTAGAGTTTTGTTCTTTTTCGTAGATGGGCATGTATATGCTCATTGTTTGTATATCCCCATCCCTTCCTTACAGCCAAAAACGTTAATGCTGCCCGACCGCTTCGTACTGCCTATACATGGACATGGCAACTGACTTACACAATCACCCCCATCATTGTCATCTCCTATGTAGTATGTTCATAGGTCCAATTCCCTTGTCACAACCCTACCCCCTCCCCCCTCCCCCTTCTAGCTATGGTAAAATATGTACAGTCATCCATTCACTCAAACCTAAAGATTAAAACCAATCTAAGCAAAAAGTTTAATTACTAGAATTTAGATATTTATTTAACAACAAAAAATATGCTATATAAATCAAAGGCTCAAATATGTACAGTTTTTTGTAAGAAAACTGGATTATTTATCAAAGTAACGACAAAAGAGAATAATGGTGAAGTTTATTTTTCATGTTATGTGGTGTGGATGTATGTGTTGTTGCCTCCCTGTACTCTCTCATGTGGGAAACAAAAATATATATCTAACCAGAAACGCAATGACAGTTATTTTGTTTTCACAAAGAAAAAACTTGTCCAAGAACATTCTTACACAACTTTCTTTTGTACGTTTTTTTCTTCATGCCAAAATCATGCGGGCAATTTGTTGATGTAAGTTGACAAAAAATATGGTATGTTTATGTTTATGATATACAGTAATATGCCGTATAGTATGCTTGTTCTTACTACTTAACGTAATGAGATCAGAAGTTCTGATCTCGTTTTGCTAGATTATACTGTTGATGTTTATATTGCCTGTTTGTCAGTACTGTAATGTTTGCTATGTCTAGTTATTGATAATTTATGGTATTAGCTTTGTAGTTTAAATGCTATTGGATTTGTAATTTAATTTACTTGTGTTATCATTTGAGCTCTGCCTTTTTCTTTTTAAGTTATTTTGAATTTGAATTTTTTTTATGCAAGTCTTTGTTTTGTACTAAAAACCTGATGGTAGAACTATCTTAACGTTGTAATGACAGTCTGATTGTCTAGTAGTTAGAAAGCATAAACAAACCTTCCATATTCATGAAATGGAACTGTTTACTTATATTGCGTAGTAGACACACTGAAATGTTGTTTTTTTCTAGTGTTAGAATCACTTGTTCCCTTTCAGTCGATAACGTCGGACGTAGTCGACGCGACTGAAATGGGATCACGCTAGGGAGCCTATCATCTTCGAGTACTATTGAACGAGCCAATGTAATTGGCGTGCGTGATTCGCATCACACACTCCGCCCCCGCGGCGCGGGTATAAATACGGAAGTGGATGCACGCACTAGTTGCCTTTCGCTTCGGAGCCGATCGTTTGATGTCTCTGAGAGTGCTGTTGTCTACAACGAGCGAGTGTGTCGGTGTTCTTCAGGAAGACTCTCCCAGTGCTGGTGTTCTACAGCGCGAGTGCAGCGGTGATCGCGAGCTTTGAGCTCTCAACTGCTGTTTTAACAGCAACAAATTTCTAAATGTTTGTGTGTGTTGATGGCTGGTTAGAGGGCGGAAAAGTGAGTGCTTCACTGTTTCAGTTCTCTGTTCAGTGTTGCCGCGGTCATTTCCCTGTGTGCTCCGGCACTGGTGACGGTCCTATTTTCTGAAAGAGCAACACGGGTGCGTTTGCGTCTTTTTCAAGATGTCATTCCGCCCGTGCGTTTCTGGGTGCGGTCGTTCCCTGTCTCTCTCTGATGGTCACAACTGTTGTGTCACGTGTTTGGCTTACAGCACGCTGAGACAGCTTTTGTGGACAGCTCATGTTTTCACTGTGGGAACATGACTGTCGCAGTGTTGAGGGCGAGACTCGCCTTCGTTCGCGGAGAGCGAGTCCCCATTACCATGCCCCACCCTCGGGTGCTGTGTGGGATGGGTGACCGGAGGGTAGTGTTGGATGTCCCGCCCGGTAACCATTCCCTGTGGGCTCCTCACTCCTCCCTTCCACTGCAACCACTGGAGCCTCCGGTGTTTTCTGCTGGTCCATCTGTAATGGGTGGGCCAGCGGTTTCACTCGGGGCTCCCCTGGAGGACAGGACGCCGATTGCAGCATCAGAGGGTGAGCTGACTTCTGGAGATGATGACTCGGCTGCATTGTCTCCCTCCGGGAGTTCAATGTTGCCCGAGCCGGATCCAGAATTATCAGCTATGCTGAAACGGGCCGCCGAGGCTGCCGGGCTCGAGTGGAACCTCCACCGTGTCCCGTTCAGTCTCGGTTGGAATCTGGAGTTTGGTATCTTGGGGCGGGCCGCGCTGGTTCTCAGCTCGCCGCCCCAGTGCCTTTCTTTCCCGAAATGCATGGAGAGCTTATCAGGTGGTGAACAGCATCTTTCTCTGCCAGAAACTGCCTGAATAGCTTTTCCCCCTCATTACCCTTGATGGAGGAACGGTGAAGGGTTGCGAGGTGTCCCTCCATTGGAGCGGTCTGTCGACACAGGTGCACCTGTGTCCGGCGGCCGCTGCCTTTTGGGGGGATCCTCGTCTCCCCCCTAAGGCCTGTGAGTTTCGTCCGTTCCGACGGGCAGAGCTTACAAAGCCTGTGGGCAAGCCCCTTCCTCTTGCGTGCCATGGCGTTGCTGCAGGCTAGGGCACCCATGGCATGCACGAGGGTAATCCAGACCGTGCGCTCATAGGTGAGCACCGCACTGCATCCGACCTCACCCTCCGGGGTACGGGTGTCGTAGCGTGCGTGATCGGTCTGGCGATGTCCACCTTGGTGGTCCAGTAGCGCCTTCGTTGGCTCAGCCTGGTTGGTATGGCGGATGCGGACAAGGTTCGGTTCCTGGTCTCCCCAATTTCCCAGGTTGGGCTGGTCGGCGACGCGGTGGAGAACTGCATCAAACAGTTCTCTGCCGCTCAAGCGCAGACGGAGGTCATCCGGCACATCCTGCCCCGGTGGCCAGCTGCTGCCTCCACCCGCCGCCGGTGGCAGCTCCTCCGCCTGCTCGTCGCCGTGGGCGTTCTCCGGCCGCCGCTCCTGCTGGCCCTCCGCAGCAGCCTCCACCCAGGCCTCAGCAGGGAGCCGGCCGCAGTAGAGACGCCCAGCCCGCTCCAGGCGCTGCCAAGCCAGGTGGCAAGCGACAGCGAAAGCATTCCGGAGCGGGCCGCCCAGGAATGGATGAGATGCTCTTGGAGTGGCACGATCACTCCCTCCCCCCGGGTGAGGGCCGGGTGGAGCCTTTGTTTGTGTGTGTGTCTGTTCCGCCGCTGGCTCCCTAAAAAAAAAAAAAAAAAAAAAGCGGAGCAAGCGGTACCCACACTTCAAAGAGAGAGCAATTTCATCTGTTCCTGGGTCCCAAGAGGGCCAGTCTGGCGGGTGTGACCCTGTATAGCCTTACACCCCTCAGCTCCCCCTTGGTCGCCAGCAGGCAGCTTGGTGCGTTCGAGGACCCGGTCATCCGCCTTCTCACGCGCCCCCTGCCGCTTGTGGAGACAGGTAAGTGTTGCACAGCACACTAACACCACTCTCTCTACTTCGCTGCCCCACCTCAGGCTCGGCTACCCCGCTCAAGTCAGTGATAGTCATCACATTAGGTGTTGAGCAGACGTGCTCCTGAAAATTCAGTGATATTCATCACACCGAGTGTTGAGCAGTGCTCCTGACTTGTGCGTGCTTATCTTATCCTGCTGGCGAAGGATTTGATATAGCCGCTCCTCCAGCCGGTACGAAGGCCAGTTGTAAACTCGTTCTTCGTGCTACTAGGTGGTGGGTCGTGACCATCTTGGCCCAAGATTGGTCTGCAGCTTTTACCTGAAAGACATGTGCTTCAGATCTCTACCTCCCGCACCGCAGGCCATCCTGTGTGTTGCGTCTAAGGGTGGAGTATCAGTACAGTGTCCTTCCCCTCGAGTGCTCCAGAGCCCGTTGGGTCTTCAGGTCAACTGGAAAAGGGTAATCTCGCCCACGGGCTGAGTATCTCTTTTCTAGTTTTGGAGAGGTACTCGGTCCAACATGTCTCTCCAATGAGAATGTGTTCAGCTGGTGTTGAAGTGAGAAAGGGTCCCACTGAAAGAACTTTCAGAGGCTCCTGGGGTATATGATAGTCGCAGCCTTTGGCTCCCTCCATATGTGACCGCTTCAGCGCTAGCTTCACGATCGAGTCCCGAGGTGACCGTGGCAGAGCAGCTCACCCTGTGTGACTATAGTTCATCCCGGTCTGCTGCCAAACCCTCTTCAACAGAGCGGCCATGTACAAAGGGCGTGTTTTAACGGGGGCCTGGGCGACCCCCGACTACACGGGCATTCGTGCCTCGAGTTGTTAGACATTGCGACCGTTGCGCAAGCTTCCCTTGCATGTCACAAACTCACCCGTCACCTCCTCCTTGGAGTCAGACGCTTCTGAGGGCGCCTTATTCCACTCCTCCTGCTTACTCAATCGTGCCGCCATCGAGCCTCACGACAGTTATAGCCAGGGCAAGTGGAGACTCCATCCCCTGGGTCCGGCTGGGTCATGACCATTCCGGGGCCGCTCAGTTGCCCCCCCGGTTTTATTTTTCCGCCAGTGTTTGGGTAAACCGAGCGGACTACCCTTGGACAAACACTGGGACTCAGCGGCCCCAGGGGCCCGCAGAAATGCGTTTAACCCCACTGAGCCTTCTAAAAGTGACTGCGACTCATGGTCGCCTTGCGCCTGCAAGTCAGTGAAATCATCACTCTTCATGTTGAGCAGATTTGCTCCTGAAACTCAGTGAAGTTCATCGCACTCTGGTGTTGAGCAGCAATGCTCCTGTAGCTCAGTGAGTCCATCACAGGTAGCTCAGTGAATTCATCACACGCAGTGCTGAGCAGAAATGCTCCTGGTGCTCAGTGAAGTTCCTCGCACTCACGTGTTGAGCAGAAATGCTCCTGAAGCTCAGTGAGTTTATCACACTCAGGTGTTGAGCAGTAATGCTCCTCAAGCTCAGTGAACTTGTCACACTCAAGTGCTGAGCAGAAATGTTCCTGTCGCTCAGTGAGGTTCTTCGTACTCAAGTGTTGAGCAGAAATGCTCCTGAAGCTCGGTGAGTTTATCACACTCAGGTGTTGAGCAGGAATGCTCCTGAAGCTCAGTGAACTTGTCACACCCAAGTGCTGAGCAGAAAATGCTCCTGAAGCCCAGTGATCTTCACATGTTGTGTTGAGCAATGCTCCTGTCTTTTGCGCCCGTCACTTGCACCTACGTGCCATGTCAGGAGAGGAACAGGTCTTCATAGTTGCCCCTCATTGGCCCAACTAGACCTGGTTCCCTTCAACAGCCTTCCTGACTTCCCCTGGATTCGGGGACGGGGCACGATGGCACACGCGTTCTTCCCCCGGAGATTCCGGGCGGTCTTACATCCGAACGCGGAGGTTCAGGTGGCTATCACAAGAACATGTGTTAGTTACCATCACTTCTGCGAGCACCCCCTAGAATTGGGTAGCGTGCTTACGCCTTTAGAAGTGGAACCTAGTCGTTGAGTGCGTCTTCTCCCCTGAGGAGATCCTGAAAGCTTTCGATCACTTCAGTGCTCTCTTTCCTGCAAAATGGGTTGCAGTAGGCTGTTTTCCTAAATCACCCTCAAAATGATGTCGCCTCGGTGTTTAAACGACGCTCATCGTGTTGCAGAAGTATGCAGAAGCACGTTCTGATCGTCAGGTTCCTGAGGAGCAAGGTCTTGTAAATCCTTGTGTCCCTCTTTATCCTCTTGGGCCTTGTCCCTGGTGCGACTGCACTGCAGAGACCGCCCCTGAGCCACTGCAGGTAGTGAGTTAAAAATTCTGTTATATCAGTTCTCCTGCTCGCGTGGTCTCTACTAGAGGGTAGGGACTTGCTCGCTTTCGGTCAACGTATTGTGCCTGGAGTCTGGGCCGGCTAACTCTCACAAGCTGAGATCCCGGCTCGGATTGTGCCCAAGGTTCCTACCTCTCCCGTAATAGGAGCAGGTGGGGAGCCTGCAAGCGCTGCCCTGGAGGAGGCAGATCCAGCCCTGGCTTCTCTGTCCGATTCGCTTGGACGTGTACAGAATGCAAGTCATAGACCTCAGACCAGCTCTTCAAATATCTGTGGAATTCAGCAGAGAGGGAAGGCTGTTTCCATGCAAAGTTGCACTTAGTGCTTGCCTTCATTTCGGCAAAGATCCGAGATGCAACATGTCCACTTAGGTGTTGAGCTCCTCTATGATGAGTGTAAAGTGCTCCGCCTGGGCGTTGACGATATACTTTGCTAAACAGATTCTAGAGTTGGGGGCTGGACGACACCTAGTTGAACCGCTGCTTCCCGTGGGCTCCCTTCTCATGAAGCCAGTTTCACCGTGAGCCCGGTTCAAGTGTCGGCTTGCTGCGCCATTCCCCTCCTATGGACTGGATACGTGCGCCTTTCTACTCCAGTTGAGTTCCCTTAAAATTGAACCCTGTTGAGTTCCTCCACACCCCTCCGACGTCGGACGTGCGGAACGTCTGGTGTTAGGCCTACCACTCGTAAGCAGTGTGGAACCTGTGTTAGGCTGGGTCCATATGTTGCGGTCCCTCCGGTGACCCCATATGTGTATTCTTCCACGATACGGCTCCCTGCGGTGAGCCCGTGTCTTCCCTCGGCAGAGTCTCTCTGCCGTCACTGTCCGGTGTGTCTCCCCCCGTCTTAGGCTGGAGCCCAGTTCATATGTGTATTCTCCACATTTCCTCCCTCGGGTTGGATGTGGCTTCCGCAGCGTCCCTTCCTTCCAACGTACGGGGAACGCTTTCCCAGTGGTCCTGTAGGAACAGCAGTGACTTCCCTGGCCTAAGCCCTGTCCTTCCCCGCCTTAAGTTTGCGGGGGCATCAGGAGGCTTTGGTTTAGGCACTGGAAGGTGGCAGCGTTAGTGGCGTGTTCAATGGTTGATCCCATTTCAGTCGCGTCGACTACGTCCGACGTTATCGACTGAAAGGGAACGTCCTGGTTGCGTATGCAACCCACCGTTCCCTGAAGGAGGGAACGGAGGACGTAGTCCCCTTGCCACTACCGCTGGACCACCGCTGACCCCGGGTTACTCTCGGCTCCTCAGCGAAAAGCAACTAGTGCGTGCATCCACTTCCGTATTTATACCCGCGCCGCGGGGGCGGAGTGTGTGATGCGAATCACGCACGCCAATTACATTGGCTCGTTCAATAGTACTCGAAGATGATAGGCTCCCTAGCGTGATCCCATTTCAGTCGCGTCGACTACGTCCTCCGTTCCCTCCTTCAGGGAACGGTGGGTTGCATACGCAACCAGGACGTTCCTTGCCAAATATCGACACTTTACTGCTACACCAACGCTATCTCACGACCAATTCGTACGAATTTGTACGAGTGATTAAAAAGTGGCTAATTCGTATGAATTCGTACGACCTCACTCTTACGAATTTGTACGATTTGTCTAAACCCACGTGATGGGTAGGTTTAGGGGCGGGGTCAGGGCTAGGTCATTCGTACGGATTCATACGAATTTGGCAACTCGTAAAATATGTACGATTTAGCAAAAATCTTACTAATTCGTATGGGTGAGGTCGTATGAATTCGTACGAATTAGCCACCTCGTAAAATTCATACGAATTGCCGTGAGATCGGGCTGGCTACACATATACTTGAAGAACTGAGAATCTTATTTCCGTCAATAAAGCTTTGTACTTTCAGCATTTCAAGATACAGTAAAAATCTACATTCTTAAAAGATTAAAGTCTCACACTTAGAAATCAACCATATTGACAGAGTTAATTTAGCTGTTATACGCTGTGGAGATAGTATCTGCCATTGGGTAGGCTTTCTGAAGCCATTCAAAAGGCAAAAGTCAGTGCACTGCCGGGGAGCCAAATCTTCCATCACACACGTACAGTATATATATATATATATATATATATATATATATATGAGCGAGAGAAGATAAAAAAATAAACATGTTTTAAGGCACAGATGAAACAACATGTTATGAGACTTCGTCTCATAGCTTATTTAAATAATATCCTGACTTTTTTTTTAGAACATGAGACTTTGTGGCAGTAGATTCATATATTTTTTACTTATGATAAAATAAAGTAATTACCTGAAGTAATATTCAATATATTCACTTATTAATAATTCAAAAAGTGAACAAAATATTTTTTTACAGCATTTATTCATTCGGATTAATGTTCATGTATATATTATTTATTGCTATAGTTCAAGTTGGCATGCATGAGCTAATCTTAAAATATGCAACTTTCCATGTTAAAAGTGTTTTTTGTAGAAACTAACATTGCATTGGCTCATGTAAATTTTTTTATGCACAACTTTTTTGTAGAATATTAAAGGAATAGTTCACCCCAAAATCAAAATTATCAAATCAATTTCTCACCCTCAAGCCATAGGTGTATATGACAATCAGAGTTATATTAAATACTGTAATATCCTTGCTCTTCTCAGCTTTGTAATGGCAAAAAGTGCCTGAGTTTTTTGGCCATCCATAAAAGTAATCCATACATTTACATTTAATCATTTAGCTGACGCTTTTATCCAAAGCGACTTACAATTGCTATATTGTCAGAGGTCGCACGCCTCTGGAGCGACTAGGGGTTAAATGTCTTGCTCAGGGACACATTGGTGTCTCGCAGTGGATTCGAACCCGGGTCTCTCACACAAAAGGCATGTGTCTTATCCACTGCGCCATCACCACCCGTACAACTCTGAAGCGAAGCCATGGGTTTTTGTAAGAAAAATATCCATATTTAAAACTTTTTAAACTATAAACACTGGCTTTTAGCACAAGACAGTATTTTTTTTATTTTTTTCGAGAGGTGTCTATTGCCACCTAAGCTTATGCTACATCTACTTCTTATGTCTTACATCATATGTCGGATCAGAGGTCACCCTTCCGCTGGAACTCGACTTTTTCGGCAACGCTGGTATGGCTGTTGCCGAAAGCCCATGATTATAGTTTATAAAGTTTTAAATATGGATATTTAAAAAAAAAAAAAGCATGGCTTCGCTTTAGAAGGCATTATTAACCCACTGGTGTCGTATGGATTACTTTTATGATGGATGGATGCGCTTAACTCGAGAACTTTTCAATGCCATTACAAAGCTGGGATGAGTCAGGATATTATTTGATATAACTCCGATTGTGTTCGGCTGAAAGAAGAAAGTCATCTACACTGAGGATGGCTTGAGGGTGAGTATATTATGGGATCATTTTCATTTTTTGGGTGAACGATTTTCTTTAAAGCAGATATTTCAAATACCTCACAAACCGGCTCACCCACAAAGACTGTCAAGTCCTTTTGATGAAATTTGTTTGTCGTTTACTGTATGTTCAATATTGTTTCTCTGTTGTTTTTATACGTTCTGCCTTGTATCTGTTACCAGAGCTTTTTTTTTTTACCAGGTTACCAGTTTTAGAGACTAACTTGCCTCATGTCTGTGTTCAATTGTAGGAGGTGAATTAGTTTTCCCAGTACTAGTAAAGGATCCCTTAGAGCTCCCCTCTGTAGCCACTCGTACACCCTCCATCCCCTTTTCCCCAACCCTCCGCCCCCACCTCACCATTATTGAGACCACCAAAGAGTCCCTGTCCATGGCCACTGAGGCGGGGGTACCTTGCTTGTCGGACCGAGGCAGCGATGATTGTGATGATGATGATGATGATGATGGCTTGATGATATCTGGGTATGGCTCTGGGGAAGCATACGACTCTAACCTGCCCCCTACTGATGATGAAGATTTTTACACCACCTTCTCCTTGGTAACAGATAAGACCTTGTCATCGTCGACCTTTGAAGGTGGCTACAAAGCTCACGCGCCTAAGTGGGGATCCAAGGACTTTAGACCTAACAAAGTCTCCGATTCTGGTAGGACTACTACCGCATCTTTTTCCCCCAAGCTGAGCCGCTCCACGTCCACGCCACCCAAACTGCCCGCAGGCAAAATGAATCACAGGGAGCTAAAGCCCCAGCCCGACATAGTCTTGCTTCCATTGCCCACTTCCTATGAGGTAGACAACACAAAGCTGAAGAACCCATTAATAACCTCCCCCATGTTCCGTAATGTACCCACAGCAATCCCCACGGAGCCGGGCATCAGGCGGGTTCCGGGGGCCTCCGAGGTGGTCCGTGAATCTAGCAGCACCACCGGAATGGTCGTCGGGATAGTTGCCGCTGCCGCTTTGTGCATCCTAATACTGCTGTACGCCATGTATAAGTACAGAAACAGGGACGAGGGATCCTACCAAGTGGACGAGACCAGGAATTACATAACCAACTCGGCGCAGAGCAATGGAGCAGTCATGAAGGACAAGCAGCAGAGCACGAAAAGCGGCAACAAGAAACAGAAAAACAAGGACAAGGAGTATTACGTGTGAGTCCGAGCGTCGCCCCGTTGCTTTGACAGAACTTTGATAGACCTGTTGGGCACTGCGCCGAGAGAGAGGGCGACAGGAGCCGAAACCCCGGCACTGTGCCAAGGCGGCGGACTCTGATGTGAACTGTACCATAAAGCACACTTACAACCGTAAGCACACCGCGAAGGTAAAATAGCAAACATTAGTGACCTTACTCCTCTATCTGGTCGGAGACGTTATCAGTGTAGATTATTCCACAGCTACATCATAATCCTAAGTGACTTTTTAGAGGTATGTGAACCTTGGCGTAAATCTCGTTTTTCTTTTCTTTTGTAACTCTGTAAAAAGAGGAGAACGTTTCAAGCATGTAAGAGACACGTAGTGCTGACGTCCGTAACGACAGTGGGACCCAAAAAAAATTTGTTCACTTGAAAAAAAGGACTCCTGCCAACTAAATAAATAAATAAATATATAAATATATATATAAATTCTATATATGAGAAATTTGTATTGTTTATACATTACATGTGGTGTCTTATCATTTTTTGCTCTCTGCAAAAAGAAGAAAAACACTATGTAATAAACGAAACTGCTCAAGACTGGTCACGGAGGCTCTGACAGCACTGCACTGTTATGATTTCCAGCCAAAACTGATCATTTTAATTGTACAACCAAATGTAATATTGCAAATGTGTGAGTTGCCAGAAAGACAGTGATGTTTCCTTGTCTCAGTAAAGCGACTGATTGTAGTGCATGCCATGCCATCCTTCGCTTCGAACACGTCCGCCCACCGGGCCGATCCCATCATCAGATAGACCTCTCGTCCCTCAAAGCGACACTACAAGGAAACGTGTCGCAGATTGGAACTTTTTCAACCGTATGTATGTTGGTCCATTTGCTCTCGTCTCTTTTTTATACAGCTGTCTGGTGCAGACTGGCGCAGTGCTATGATACTGTTAACGGATGTCTATACGAAAATAAATCTAATGTGAAAAGTGTGGAAAAAAAATCATATCTGTTGTCACAGTCGACTGTGTCGAACAAGAAATTTGTTTACATATTTTATTACATGATAGCAGTTGTACTTCGTAGGTAGATGATGTACATACAAACCTAAGTTGTATTTTTTTTTAAGTAATTCTATTGTACAGAGAGTTCATTGATTTATTCAGTGTGTTTCATGCAGAAATATCCGACACTGTCAACTCATGTGAAGGAAGAAAAAATATACAGTACACACACGTTTTTGTAAGGACAAGCAGAGAATATTGTTAGATTAGAAGTCTAATCTTTCTCGCAGATGTTTCTAAGTCTAAGCATGGGTATTTGACTATACTTGAAGCTGTCGATGAAATACAAGACGCACTTCTTAATTGTACCAAGGTTTCCTTGTTATCGGTTGTTTTATTTATAGAAGAATCAAAGAAATATGTAATAAAGACAGACTATTATGGACACGGACATGCAGCTCAGATAATTTACGCCGTATGTGTGTTTCTTACCTTAATGTCTTAATACGAGTGGCCTAGACTGCAGTAAGCCCTGTCGCATTGACAGACCTTTTGCCATTTTTGTTCTTATTCATGTATATTTTTGCCATTTTTTGGAGAAAAAAATATATATTTGTTTATTACTGTACCATAAATAAGATGTGAAAATGTGCTCATGTTATTTTTAATCTTCATTTTCTGTTCAACCTCACGTGCGCTTTTATTCTTTTCATTTATGACATCATAGTCACGTAGCTTCGCTTCAGAAAATATTTGGCGATGGTCTATAATAAAATATTTCATGGAGTTTGATCATATATGGGTTGTCTTAATGTGCATATCTAAGCTCTGTTCAGTGTGTGTGGTGATACATATTTTTCTAGCATCCATCACTTTGGACTTTAATTTCCTGTTCTGTTAGGACCTTTTTAATGTGTTAAGAAGAGAATGGGGCTGAAATATGTCTTTATTCACATGCTTTCAGTGGATTAAATGACCCCATTCTTAGTGCAGGAAAAGTGAGTCATTTGTTATAAAGTAGTTGTTGGACGAATGGCTTTCAGTAGCCAGTCAGAGAATCAATTTCCACCGGATCGTGTACAATATTTTCCTGTGAGAGACAGATTTATGAAAGACTCAGTACTCACATTGACCTGTTAACAGAACAAGAGCAGAGATCTTGAGCACAAAACAGCCAGCAATATTTTTATTTGGTTACCAAGGCAACACAAAGGTACAAATCAGAAACTGTGACCTCCGCTGGGGTTTAATTGTTTCATTAGATATGGTAATTAAAGTATATCTGACTATAAAGAAAATTAGGAGGACGTTTAATATGCTGTTGTTCGAGAACAAGTACAAAATTTGAAATCCTTATCAGTAACAATGGCACAGACTACATGTCAGATTTTGAGACTTATAACATCCTCATATATCCTATGAGGCTTATAACATCAAAACATAGAACGTGCAATTCAGTTGATTGGATATTTTTAGTTTTGTTGGACCATTTACACTGACAGCCATTTGGAACAACAACGTGACTAGAAGTTATTCATTTTCAATGACAATTGGCAATTTCTAGTTTCATGGGTTATGGTAACTGTTTTGACATTATATGTCCAGATGCAATGATTTTTAGTGGCAAGACAACTAATTCATTGTCAACATAAAATGTCCTCTTATTTTTTACAGCCAGTATATCTCTTTTCTGTTTAAAAAGCTTTGACCCTCTGAGTACAGGTCAGCAATGAAGTCAACCAGCAACAGGAAAGTTACAATACCAACAGCGATAAAGTCACTCTGAACAAGCATTGGATACTTTTTTTTCAGGTGCTAGAGCACATATATATGCATACAAAAAGCTGTTAGATTACAGCCACCCATCCTTTTGATTCCCAGGAGGTGAAAGTAGCCGTCAAAAAGTTTAAACACAATTGCAACATTGTACAAGAACTAGAAAACTTTTTTTTCGAATACCTTTTTTTATTTTTTTTATTCACTAAGCACCAATATTGTGTGTGCTGTAGTATTTTGGCACAGAACCCACATATTTTTCCCTAACTGCACACAATCCAGTATGACTAGGAGCAAAATGTGCTGAAATTAGGTTCACACAACTTGTTCGCTATTAATGGCATGCAAATCAAGTATAGCACAGATTTTGTGGCCATGTTTGTGTCATTATCTTATTTGCTTAATTTAGTTAAGAAATGACCTTAGTTCCCCCCCTGAGATTTTGCTTTATTTACTTTTTTTTTTTGTAAATGTCCTATATCTTGATACATAGCCTACAACATGCATAGACGCAACCTTAGAATTCACATGCTGTAAAACATTATATGGTCAATAAGTTATGACAACATGTTTTTACATTGCTTTAACTCATCAAAATAATTTAAGCAATTTTAAACTGTTTTATGTTATACAAGATTCAATCCATTTTTTTAAAGTCAGTTTAATGTAATTTGAAATGACTTAAACATCCAAGTTGATTGTACTTAAACATTTAAGGCAGCAATTTTTACAGTGCACTTTATGCAGTTGTCTATGTCCATGTCTCTTCTTTTTTTCTTTTTTTAAACATCATGTGATATAAAAATCAATCAAATCTGTGTAAATCTCTTTTGATCAATGTCATGTCATCACTTCAGATCTTGCTGTTTGTCATTGTTTCTTATGTTTGTAAATTTTTAGCATTTGCATCCAAATCTCCCATTAACAGATCCCACAGTCATTCAATATAAAACTATGTATGAATCCAAATGTCTTGCAGAAGGCCAATTATTTTGACCAGTCCAAAAAAAAAAGACCAATTATTTTACTTTGCCCAGGTATATCTGAAATTCTCTTCAGCTTTGAGCCCTACTCTCACAGAGAGAGCACAGAAATTGTGAATTGTACAATTTCGTAATGAACATCTTATTACATGGGTGGCTGGATTATTGAACCACACTGACTGAGGAAAACCGTTTTCTGGGCAAAGAGAAAGTTAATTAAAATTCTACAAAGGTTTAAAATTCAGTAATCCCTCTACAACTTCCAGATAAGTCCTGTTGATTGGGGCCATTCATCAAAACAGACCTTTTCTCTGGTCGAAATTAGTCCCTCCTTTTCTGCAGGAAGACATTTGATTAGGGATCTAATCTAACTGCCTTTGCATTTTGCAGTTTAATCTAGGTGTCAATAAATATAAAGGAATAAATGCACACGTTTAATATGTTGTATCAGTGGCTTTACTATAAAACCAAATGATGACACCAGATTTAATGAAGTTTTGACCGATCACCTGATTTAAATAACACACCATGATGGTGCTACATTTACATATAAGCTAACTGTCACAAAAAATAAATGAGGTTGTACACTAAATATGATGAGATTGACTAATTACTAATTATTAATAATTGACTAATGTTTCATTGACTAATAATTATGTTCTTTCTTACTCTGCAGGTTTCACAAGGGTTTCCATTGAGTTAAATTTCGTTGTGCAATTAATATGTTTATCAGTATTGCTCCATAATCAGAAGTGGTTCTATATATGCCTACAAATCTGGAATCATGAACAGCCCCTGCTGGTAGATGCTGTAACTACACTATTCTCCTGGCAAAAAAACAGACATCATTCTTCTTTAAAAGAAGTATACATATATATTCTGGATCATTTCCCCTCCAGGTTTGGAAACTTGTTTGTTCTTGTGATTCCATCAGCCAATACTGTTGTTGTTTCAGAGTGATCAGTCACATGAAATGTACAGTTCACAGACAATTGTGTCCAGAACTGAGAGCCCATGAGCAAAGATGGAAGAACTCAACTCATCTCTGGAGAGTCATGTACCAGCCGAACAACTACTACCGAGAGGAGCAGGAATGTTAACAGATATCTTTTTACGAGTATTATAGACCTCCTTAATGATACCCATAAAACATACTATAGGCTGTCTCATCCGAGATGACGTCCTGCACATAACAACAGTGGGGAAAAGCACTGAATTGTATAGGAACAAAAGCTCTGTTCATCACTATTGTAGAAACACATGCGTGACACAAATAACCCAGAACCCATATGCCCGGTTTCACAGACGAAGCTTAAACCCAGAATAAACTTTCACTGACATATCTTCAAATATGTCACTGCCATTGTTTTGTCTCAAGATGCACACCTTTATATATATATATATATATATATATATATATATATATATATATTAAGGCACATTTATAAAAGCTACATAAATGTCATAATTTAACTAAGGCCTAGTCCTGGCTTAGTCTAAGCCCAGTCTGTGAAACCAGGTCATAATTTTGCCATGACCAAAGCCTAATAATGGATTTAGGGTAAATCCATTTATTACCTGGAAAAATGAAAACGTTGTCCAGAACAATAGTGAATTCACAGACAGTCTATTTTCACTGTCTATATCTATTGTCCCTCAAATGAATAAAGGATCATCAAAACCATGCCATTCTAAAACTGTAGCAGGAACCTGATCCATAGAGACAGAGAGAGACGGAGAGAACGAGTGGTAAAAGCCTTGATTCATTATTAATCTAGCTGCAGAGCACTGGAGATCAACCACTGCTCAGGAATACTAACACACCAGTCTGGGACATTGCTGTGTCGGACTGAGGAGGATATATTTGTGCAAAATATGCATCATTGCCATCGGAGGATTAGCTTTGTAAGCTGCATATTCAAGTGCATATAGAAAATCACAAGAATATGATTTTCTCTCTCCATGTGTGTTTGCATGTGTGTGTGTGTGTGTGTGTGTCTTTCTGTTTAGATTATACATGAAATATTTAAGTACACTATTTCCAAGTCACTAATCAAATAAGTTGTGAGATTTCTAATATGACTTTGTCCTCGCAGTCAGATCTACTTGCTTCTATTAAAGCACAAGATCATTGGATCCTCTCAAATCATGCTCGAGAACATCATTAGATTTTACACAAATATTTGGAGTTCACGAAGCTTGAGTGCTGCTGTCATTGAAGTAAAAGATAGACGAACCAAACCAAAACACATTCTGACCATTTTAAAATGTCATAAAATGACCTTAGTCGTAGTGTTCATATCACAAATATCAAGTGTGCAGATATTAAGAGTTTGGCAAAGTACAAAATGTCATGCAGCATTTTGTATTTTGAACAGGTTCACATAATGCTTCCAGGGTTTTCTGTTACTGAATGCACAGCGCCCTCTAGAGACATGAGAGGTGCGTGTGTGTATTTGTGTGGGCTGTGCATAGTGAGATCACTGGGGTTTTGCAGGGGGGTGATTCTGAACTGCAGGAGGAGAGAACGAAGTCTATGCTGGTCAGCGTGACACAGACAGCATGATGTACCAATGCTGTATTGTCCGAAGACAATGCCACAGTTCTCCCAAGCATTCCCTTGCACCAAGTAAGTGGAGCAAAATGTCGGTCACTGAACAGGATGGTTCTTGTAAAGACTTCCTCTCTTTTGTTAGCAAAAGAAAAAGACTTTGTAGAGTTGGAAAACTACCATAATGGGATCAAATCTACTCTGTGGCCTTCAGTTCCATTCTAATATATTTGTAATATAACTAGTTTTAACCTATAACTTATGTGAATGTACTTAAATGGGGACTTAAATAAAACTGGAGAATTGGTTGCTGAAAACTGCTCGGATGGGAACAGGAACGCATTTACCAGCTTAGGATAATGTGTATGAATTTGTTTTGGGGTTTTTTACTATCGAAGGAACATCTGAGACATTTTTCTAAATATGGTCAGAGTAAATCATGCCTATTCTTACACATAGACATAATAAATACATAAACGCCATATTGGCCGCTTTGGAACGTTGCTGCGATACGTCAACGCAGTCCGCCATATTGCTGAGGGCAAGACTGTAAAGAAATGCAAGTAAACGGGTGAGCTGTGGTTTTTCTGGATAAAAAGAAAAATAACGTCAACATTTATCAACTGATTTCAGTGATTTGTATGTGGTGTACAAAAAGGTCCATCTCTAGTTATTTAAAATCTCAATAGTTAGTCTTATAAATGTTTTTTTAATAAGGAATTGTCAAAGCTCAGGCTTGTCATGTATTTGGCTTTTTATTCTTGGATAAGAATTGTGAAGACCCCCATACGGCTAAGTTCACTAGCAACATCACAAGCTATTTTAGTCTGACTGACTCCGGTGGCCAACTAACGTTACTATTACTAATTATATAATGACCAAATACAACCAGAAAAAAATGTTCAGTCTTACTTGTCCAAGTTAATTCCCCGAGACCTGTTTTCAATTGCGTGGCGATTTGTACAGCCCCAAGCAGAGCATGAAGCAGGCATTTTTCTCAATTCCTGTTATGAGAGATATGGGAAATTTGCCCTCCGCAATATGGCGCCGTTACACTAAAGAAAGTTGAAAATGTAAAAAAAACAAAAAAAGCATTCAACACATAAAATGCTCTGACAGAAAAGTTTAGCATATGCTCCATCATGTGGAGAGAAAATCTGAATGTAAACTGCTAGAAGCCTAATCCTGCTAAATTTGGTGGCTTAAGCTATAGGGACGAATTAAGAAACATTTTATACATCAGTGATGGACTATGGAGACAAAATGAGAGTGATGAGAAAAAAAGCGTGGAGGAGAGGAATCTAGTCAGAAAAATAAGCACATTTAAGTTGGTTTGACAAGAGAATCAAGCCAACATAAATATTAGGTTTCAGTAACTGAGCTATTGCTGCGAACAAGGAGTTTGGTCTATGTTACTACGGAGATGCACCACCAAAACAAAATAACATTCGCGAATGTGTGAATAACTGTTTTTGCCCTCCTCTTATCATGAAAAACAAGAGATGCTTTCGGGGAGACGTATTGCGAACAAACGGCTGGAAATACAGACTCCATCCCGGGGCGGCTGTCAGAACATTGAAATGTTTTGTCAGAGTAACGAGCCGTGTTGGTCTCACTCCTGCAATAAACTCAGCTTAACCAAAAGATGAACCCACCTGAGATCCTTCATTCTGGAAAAGCTACTGCAATATGCAGTAAATCTTTTTAGAAACAGCATCATAATTAGCCGTTTATGTTCATGACGTGAGAATGTAAGGTGACTCAGTGGCTTTAGATGTTCCCAACACAACATGTGATGGAAAATATGGCATGCTGAAGTATTTAATTGCGTATTGTAAATCTGCTTGGGTAATTTCTGTGTCAACTTAACAAGCAGGGCTTTTCCCCCTTTGTCATAAAATCATGGTTGAAAGAGAACTCTCTAAAAAAATCAAAATTTA
Organism: Siphateles boraxobius; assembly: GCF_051911475.1. Taxonomy (NCBI): domain Eukaryota; kingdom Metazoa; phylum Chordata; class Actinopteri; order Cypriniformes; family Leuciscidae; genus Siphateles; species Siphateles boraxobius. The sequence continues at coordinate 23,655,435 of NW_027508833.1, read as the reverse complement.
CTAAATAAAGCATTAAAGGGCAAACATTCAAAAACGATCCTCAAAAATACCTTTTTGAGTTAATGATTTAAATGAGTATTTACTTGAGTATATTTAACTAGCTGTAATATATTTCAGTCTAACACCTGTTTCTGACAGCCTAACTATTCTTGTAAACACTGGATATCTTTCATTTAATTGGAGTGAGGTGGACCGCAACTTGACATCTTAAATTTCCTGTCGCAAAACCCCAATCGCAAATTAAAACCAAAATCTGTTTGGCCTCATGAAAGATTATTCATCTTGCACGTCAGAAACCATCCCTGCTAAACATAGTTTAGTCTAAGCTCAGCTTCTGTGATGGAATGGCTGTCAAGTTTGGGCATGAATCTGGATTATTTAATGAGTCTGTAAATTAAATTTAATAGCAACCCAACCAAGTCATCAAAGAGCTTCTGGAAGCTGGCCCTCTCAAGATTTACAGTCTATATGGTCTATTAAATTTATTCGCATAAAATTCACCATCTGTGAGCCCAGCTTTTATCAGACGAGCAGGATGAATATTATTATTTTTATTTATTTTTTTGATTTATGACTTTTTCAACTTCCTAATAAACTGATGAAGAAAAAAATCCATTTAGATATCTGTGCAGCATCTTAATTCAAGGTCAGAAAAATGAAGTGCATGAGAAGAAAGGAGAGAGAATGTTTAGAACACATCTTGTCCAATTGCTGTGTCTTTAATCAGTCAAAATGTGGGAATAAAACAGACTTGGCATTAAACAGTAGGAAACAAAGCACACGTAGCAAGCTTCTAATCAACATTCTTAACAGTTTCTATCAAAATATATGCAAAATACATTCAATATTCATACCTAAAGTTCTTTTTCAGTTTCATCTGTTAGGCTTTCACAGCTTTAGAAAGAATGAAATGCATGAAGACATTAAAGCATGCCCATGAAACTTTTTAACTTTATTCTAACAGCATACCTATTAATGTCCCCTTTAAAGTTATGCATTATAAAAAGCTGTTATATTAAAAAAGTGTGCTAAAACAGAATAGATATGTACATTTAGTAATAATTAAATATTTTTATTTTTATAGTAAATCGATCTTACAGGTCAAGAATGATTTCGAGCATTAAAGCCGTTTGGTGGGTGGGGGGGGGGGGGGGGGTTGCAGACTTTGTTTTTTTTTTTTTTAAATGATTGCATACACAAACGTGTTAACCATTGATGGGTAACATTAATACCATTGAGATAAAATTAAAATCTGTAAATTATAGAAAATTAGTCAAGTCAAGTCATCCTCATTTATATAGCACTTTTAACAATGTAGATTGTTTCAAAGCAGCTTTACAGAGATAAACATATAATTTAAGGTAACAGAGATTGGTTTAGTTTTATAGTGGTTCTTGAAAAATGTTTTTTCCAGCTAAAGTTAGTTTTGATTGATTCACTTCCGTCTAAATGATAGTTTGTTATTAAATTAGCGGCCGCTAAGACGACATCGTTCTCTCTAAACAGACTTTAAACGCGAACCTGTGATAGACGCTGATGCCGTTCACATGCGCATTAAGCATTGATTCTATGGTTATGTGCGTTTGAATATATGTGCGCAGGTTTTTAATTCCTTACAAACCATGCCTAAACAAACTACTTGTCTTGTCTATAAATTTTGATGCAGAATTTTATTATTAGAATTAGAGTTCAAACTAAACATCCAAATATCTTTGATGCTTGATGAGCAACCAGCATTTAGAGAGTTAGTTCCCACAAAAATGAAATTTCTATCATTAATTACTCACCCTCATGTCGTTCCAAACCTATAAGACCAGAACATTTATGAACATAAATGAATATATTTTGGATGAATTCCAAGAGCTTTTAGACCCCCATAGACGGCAACGCAATTACCACTTTCAAGGCCCAGAAAGGTAGTAAAGACAGTCGACTACAGTGGTTCAACCTTAATGTTAAGAAGCGATGGGAATACTTTTTATGCGCGAAACCCCCCAAAAATAACGACTTTATTCAACAATTTATTTTCTTCCGTGTCAGTCTCTGGCGCTGTTGACTGAAAGTGAAAGTGAACTCACTCTATCTACACTTCAAAATACAGCACGCAAAGAAGAACATGGTTCGTGGAAAGAGGCACTTGCAAAAAAATTGCCGTTTGAACTTAAAATATAATTTATGGGATTTATGTAATTTGTTGTTGAATATGATGAGAAAAGAAACATTAACTTGGTAGTTTTTTTGGCATAAGATTAGTGTTAAAAATATATATTATTTGCAAATAGTTCTAATGCATTACAAAAAAATCTGGTACTTTTAGAATTGTTCTTTATTCTGTGAAACAAAAATAACAACTTTATTCAACAAGTGCTTCCAGGTTCTACGTTAGAAAAACCGGCTCAGTATTGGCCAGCTCATGCGTCAGCATCACACACGTGTTGAACGTGAACAGCGCCAGAGACTGACACGGAAGAAAATAAATTGTTGAATAAAGTCGTTATTTTTGGGGGGTTTCGCGCATAAAAAGTATTCCCATCGCTTCTTAACATTAAGGTTGAACCACTGTAGTTCATCCAAAATATATTCACTTATGTTCATAAATGTTCTGGTCTTATAGGTTTGGATTTACATGAGGGTGAGTAATTAATAATAGAAATTTCATTTTTGTGTGAACTAACCCTTTAAATGCTGGTTGCTCATCAAGCATCAAAGATATTTGGATGTTTAGTTTGAACTCTAATTCTAATAAGACTTAGATAAAAGCAATATTTTGCCTTGTCCATCTGCTTTATCCGTGACTGAGTTCATCTCCAAAAGCCGCTAAGATTCTTATCGAGTCACAGAGAGGGCAAATGAAAATAAGACATTATGTTGATAATAGCATAAGAACTGTTAGGGTGGATTACTCTGACAGTAAAGATGGGTACTGTATGTGGATAAAAACAGGAAATTAACTCATACACAAGTGGATGTGTCAGATAATTTACTGGTGAATAAAAAACCTTGATGATTGTGTCCTCACTGACAATGAAAAGATGACGAGTCAGTCATTAAATATAAAATTGCTTTGTCATCACAACCAAAGGACCTGCTGCTAGTAGAATGCAATACAGTCAAATGCTTATGATACGATTCTCAGAGATATTTCTTAAAGGAATTTTCACCAAAAGTGAAAATTGTGTCCATTTACTCAACCTCAAACCGTTTATGACTAATTTTCTTCTGTGCAACCCAGACAGCAACACAGTGTTGGCCCAGATCTGACCTACATCTGGTATACAAGGATTTCACATGTACCAGATGTGGGCCAGATTTGCGCCGATACTATGTTGCTGTCTGGGAATACAAAAGAAGAATACAGAAACAGAAGAAAGTCATACAGGTTTAGAGCAACATAAGGCGGCGCACTCTAAATTATGACATAATTTTACTTTTGCAGTGAATTATCCCTTTAAGAACTAATTATCTTTCAGGAATTTTCCTTTTTCCCCTCATCAGATTTATACATGCAGGGAAAAAGTGCATTACATATGAATAAAATATTTGGCATCCCTCGGGTTAGACTGAGCTGATTTACTGAATATATTGATATTAGGCCTAAGATAATTTTTCCGAGAGAGCGTTCAGATCACATCCAAACCAAATAGTCCACTGTCGAAGTATGAACATAAAGAGCTTATCGTTGAACTGCAGACACATACATTTACTTGCATATGTCGACATTTCATTTGAATTTATACTGGCCGATTTGGCAAACGTTCGCTTTTCTAAGGCGTCATGTTTTGACCTTATCTGAATAAATGGGACCAGGTCCCCCTACCCCCCTCTTGGTCCGGCGTCCTTGTTATGCCCTATAAATGAGAACACTTCTTCACACGCTGCTTAGAATTCTGTTCAGTACCTGTTTACCAAACGCATTCCTTAGAAGGCACACCAAGGGACTCTTTCCTGGAGTGGGGGTTGTGTTTGGTGCTGTTGTGTGGCTCTCTTTTCCGAAGCCACCATCTTTAATGTTGGCAACCTCCCTGCTCCATCGTGCAGCATAGTGCTTTCCAAGGTTGAGACAGCCTGTGAATAACGTCTTAGCGGTCCAAATGGACTAGTTCCGCTCAAATAAGCGATGCCCGACCACAACAAGGGGTTCTGTTTCATGGTGCTTCCCAGGGACATGCTCTCCCTGAGCCTTTGCTATTTGGTTATTGGCAGCCTTGAAGAAGCAGAAGTTCAGCCAGAGACCTCTGCGTCACTTGGTTTGATTGTGTTGCACATGTTCAAACTCATCACTATGCATTTCTGCAGACATATATAGTTAATGGGGGGGGGGGAGGGGGGGGGCACGTACTCCTTGACCCCTTACAGCTGGTGCATTTCCCCTTTTTATCATTATGCACTCGGAACATTTTAAACATCTGGAGCTCTCCACCCAACTTTTCCCCTGTCTTTTCAATCCAATCACCCCTCATTGAAATTTTCCAGAATAAAACACAAAAAACGGGGGGAGAGCAATCGTAGTCAGCAGCAGTTCAGCTTTATTTTTTTCTTGCCTTTTTCCTCATTAAAAGGAAGAGGACAGTTGTGGTACATGAGAACAGTTCTGTGAAAGAAAACTCAAAGTGATTCAGATTCAGAATGATTGTTTCAGCATGTTAGCAGTCGTGCCCATTTGGATCAGGACGGAGAGGTGTGGTCTCTCATCCAACCACAGACAGGACAGGGGACCATTTCATCTGTGATTTTCATGCGCACACCAGCACCATATTGACCCAAATGAGCGACTGCGTATCCATCAGAGCATTAAAACATTTCTCTAACATTCAGGAGTAAATAAACTTTTCATCAGCTTTCCTGTACACTGCAGTGAAGGCAAGTGTCCGAACTAAACCCAGTGGCTGAGGCTGCCGGGAACATTTTCCCGTAATTTTTCGGTTTATCAAGAGCGGTGAGATTGTTGTGATTGTTAAGTACAATACAGAGCAAATGACTAGCATTAGTAATTTTCATTACTGGTGCAAACTAATTGAACAGTGTATCAGGGATGTGAAAGCTGATGGCACATGGAATATGGAAAATGAACGATTGTCAGTTTAAGAGAGGACGGGAAAGCATTATAGGCGCATAAACAGGCCACATATTAAAATAAACATTGAATGTCAATAAAAAATAAATTATTCTCTTTTCATAAAAAAGCTGGGTACTTGTGCTTTCTCTTCTGTTCAGCAATTTGGTTTTCTTTTGTAAGCAATATATGTCGCACAAAAATATTGCACACTTTTAACTCTGCATTAATCGTAATAACAAGTTATTAATAGTGCATCTACAAATTGTTTTGCTGGCAACAATATAATCTCAGAATTGAAGTGCAAACCACATGGTCAGTATTTAGTGTCTATGTTCATTTCATTTTTTTAAGTGGTTAGGAATGTAGGACACCTGCTGATCATTTTAGACAATTCAAGAAAAAAACTTGGAGCCCAGCCCAAGTTTTTCCACCGGAGCCACCATTAAACAGTTCCAAAAGCGCCTTACCCTCGATTTCTCTCTGTCATACAAAAATAAAATTTTACCATTCACAGAAAAGGCTATTTGACCTCTTTTTCCAAGAAATTATCGCTTGCCATAGCTCTTCTCTAGCCAGTGCCGAACATCTTTAAGGTTGTAGAAAAATGGACCCTTACCCCCAAGGTAAGCAATTTTATTCTTCTGTACGATGCAAACCCGCTCGTAGGACACACCGTAGGCTACGTTGGCGTTGTTGTCCATGCAATCGGCCACCAATTGACACTGAGGCGGCAAGGAGAAATGTTCCAGAAGTTTCCGGGCAGCAAACATCCTCTCCTCCAGATTACGGTGTTTCCTCACTTCAAACGAAAAGGGCTCAAAGGGAGGACCTGCCCAGCCGTCTGAGGGGTGAGCCTCATCTATGTAGACAAGTAGGAAGTCTGCCACATCCGAAAATTCCTCAACCATCCGCCGGAAAACCGGCAGCTGGCTTATAAATGGGGGTCAAGTGGCTGAGCCAAAGTTGACCACTAGCGGGCGGTCAGGAGACTCAAAGTCCAGCAAGTGGCACTCGTTGTGGGTTTTACCGCTGATGCTCCAGCGTCTGTTGATGCCGGGGACCTTCACCACCTTGGAGTTTGGAGCAGCCCCGCCTAGCTTCACCTGAACAAGACAGTTCCACATCCACATGTTAAAATGTTTGCGAGTATCAGAATTAGAATTATTCCTAATGGCCAGCCAAAGGATGAGTTATGTATGCATGGTTGGTCTCATGGCTACATTGAAATGAACTATTTTGCTTTAGCTTTGGGGGGTTATTGGCCTCTGTAGTTATGGAAACTCAAGTGATGTCACTAGGTTTGAGATCTCACATTCACAGTTGCTTAAGTACAACAACAAAAAAATTATTGGGGGCTTTGTCACGGCTCAAAACTGATAATGATGTTTTGGGCTCGCAACTTTTACCATCATCTGTTTGAAATTTTAAGCATCTTGTAGAAAAAGTAGAGCATATGATTTCTTTGAGCTCACAAAAGAAGTAAGTTTGTTGTAAGATGCTTATGATAATGCCATTCTGTGTCTTTATAAGGGCATATGACCTTTGGCACTGCATTACAAAACAGCTGGAAACACAAACATAAGTCACCCTATCACTGTGTCAAAAAAATCTTACAGTCTTTGGCATGTTATTTTGCCACTAAATGATTTCCTCAGGAAGACTTTGTAACCAAACAGTAATATAGTCAATGAATGCACATTAAGCTAGTATATTTTACCCCACTAGGTGATTTTTGATTGATTTTTAGTTAAAAAGTAACAGGAAAGGGAATCCAGACATTTAATGAATTAAGGGCATTGACTCCAGAGGTCACTGACTGTCTGGAGGGCAAAGTTCATACACCTTTATAAGGATTAGAATTACACTGAATGTCAAGGAAAAAAAAAATAAACAATTTGTCGTAATTTGAGGATGTACACCAAATTGTAAAAATGTGTTTAACATAAAAACATCTTTTCATTCATTTAACTATACTTTCTGTCTTTTGCATTCAATTTTATAAGTTTCCACTTGATTTTCTTTAACAGTGTGTGGAATTAAAGTGGTCGCAAAGTTATCACTTCAGCTTGTAACTTTGATTTTACTTAATTTAAAGCAGCAATTAGTTAAATGATTTAGATAAAGTTGAATATAACTTTATGCCACAATGTTATTGCATGCAAATATAACTAATTAAAATAACTGTAATTATTAAACAAAATGTATATTGATCTTATTGTACAGCATTTTCGTCAACATTACAGAAAAATTTATGGCACTACTTGTGTTCATTTGTAGTAGCATACTTTAAGTAAACATACTGTAAATTCTAACCATATACTTAATCTCAACACAGACTAATAAATCCCAAAGCCCTCTGAACTTGTGTGATGCAAAGTCCAGAGTGAACAGCACAGTGTTGTGCTGTCAGCTTACCTGTTTGTAGGCATCCAGCAGAAAGCTGTTCCATATGGAGCGCACGCCAGCTGTGGTTAACATGCGCTGCCACTCACCCGTGGAGCCCGAGCAGCTCAGGAGTGACACCACACGCTTAACCAGCACTATCGAATCATACAGCACGAAAAACAGGCAGTTGGAGAAGAAACCCGGCAATATCTGTAAAGTTACCAGGAGGTCCACACTAAGCATGCCCATTTCGCGCTGATATATAACAGGTGGCTAACGAGCACTTTTGCTTATTAAAGTTCACCTTTCCGACTCATCCTGGTCAGATATCATCTCTTCTTCCGTCCCCCTCCTAGGAAACTTTCATTCACCTAAAGAAAGCAAAGTCGACTTGAGGATGTGGGCGTTTGCGCGCGTTGAGCCTGAATCTGCGTCTCTCCAAGCATCAGACGTCTTCACGCACAGAAGAGCGCTAGTGCCAAACGTCCCCCTCCTTTCTGCTTTACAGTTAACCAAAGGCTACCCGTTGGGCAGGTTCCTGAATCGCTCTGTGTCTTTTTATACCCTAAATCATTCCGGGCTCTGAAATAAAACCCGTGGGGATGGTGGGAGCGTGACGTCATAACAATGGCTTTCTCTCCGGACAGGACATGCAATAAAAAGATGTAAACCGATTCAGTGCTTTTACTGTAAACGTCAGTTACTGGTTACACAAAGATATTATGTGTCCCTGCATAAAGAGACATGTTTGCATGGATTTGCATGAAATTTATAAATTTGATTTATAGTGATATAACGAGGTTTATTGAACACTGTCAGTTGATGTTTAAAATTAAACGACAAAGATGGACGGACTAGACAGACAGACAGACAGACAGACAGACAGATAGATAGATAGATAGATTAGATAGATAGATAGATAGATAGATAGATAGATAGATAGATAGATAGATAGATAGACAGACAGACAGACAGACAGACAGACAGACAGACAGACAGACAGACAGACAGACAGAAAACCATAAGCCCCACATTAAAAGCTAGACATGTCAGGACAAGGCAGAATATGTATCAGTTTATAACGATTAGATCATTGTAGATGCTGCAGATAAATGGATGCTTATCGTTGTTGCGGTCAGGAACAACATAATTGTGAGCTCTGACGCACAACACTTATAGCAATACTTTCCCACCCAGTCAAATGAGTCAAGGGCTGTTGCCTCTCCCACAAATATTTCTCCATTGTGATTGACAACGTGAAATTGTCCTTAACAGTGTTTGCTCTTGTTTATCACTAAGGTTCCTGATTCCCTGCCAAACTGTTTCGACAGATTCTTTACGTCTAATGACCAAGTTCATCTGGAGGCAGCGATCAAAGCTCTTGAATCTCAGGGTCATCACCCTCAGCGTGAATCCAGATATGCGACGAAACGATTACGGCAGCACTGTCTCGTATACCATTGACCCAGAAATTTCATCCAAGCCAATTAAGGTCAGCAACACAAGGATTCATTTGTCCATTGGTCATTTGCATCTCAAACACACATATCAATCTCTACTAGTATACACAGTGTTTACATGAGAGGGTGCATAGTCCTTTTCACCTTGGATCTTTGTCCAAAAGAAAACATGGATGATAGCAGGGGATGGGGAAATTATGAAAATCTGTTTATCTTATACATCAGCGATTCCCAGATGAATGGTTCTGTAACAATAGCAGGATTGATGAATATTGCACTCCCTCCAGCCTACTTTCATGACCAGCTCTTGGTGGGTTGCTCTGACTTGACATTAACCTTTAAGTCTTGCGATGGGTCGTCAGGTTTGTCTCCCTCGCTTGTGTTTGGGTGTTCAGTCTGTAGTGTGTGCTACTATAGTTCAAGAGCTTTCTAACTTTCCAGAGCCGTCCGGGAGAGAGCCAGCAAAGTGTCATAATTATGCTTTTCAGCTCAGCCTAATTCATGTGATACGATGGATTGTTGTTTTTGGAAATTAAGTCCTCAAAGAACTTCAGGCAACAGGACATTACAAAAATATTCAGAGCCATAAAGTCTATAATATGCTATGCAGTTTATGTTTACAGGGACATAAATATGTATATTGGCAAAAGTTGCCAGGAGATCCTTGCCAGAGCAGAATAATCATTCACTTCTTGAAGATTATTTTGAGAGGGCACTTTTTATTTATTCTGCAAATCAATTATTTACTACTTAAGCTGTGTTTTTAAAGCTTTTGTAATTGCTATGATGTTTCAGATCATTTTGGATGGAAAACATTTTACTTTTCACACCATAAACTAGATGCTTCTTTGAATTATCTTTCATGCCAACAATATTTTGGCTTTAGGGTCCCTTAGCAATAGACAATATTCTCACAATATCCTACATCACTGAACTCATAACCCTTCATGCTCAACTTGTCAGCTGTTATGACAAGAACGTTTGCAAAAGGTAAACTGCATTTATGAAAATACTACATCAGAATTCCTACTGATAACACCAGTGCCAAAGCGAACTTGATCCAAATGCGTTAATATTTGCTAGATAAGGCTCATTTATCATAAGATGAATGATGAGATATGGATATGTAATATTAAACCTGACCATTACTTCACTGAAGGTGTGGCTGCATACTTTACGATTGGCAAAAACGCAACAATCTCCAGAATATCCTGACACAGACCTCGGTTTATCAGCCATCATAAAGCAAACCCCAGGAATGTCAGAGAGAAAATTAGCATTCAAAACTATTGTGAATCAATAGCAGAAAAAGATTGTAAATGTTATAGAAAACTATAAAAGACTCCTTTAGTTGATGGCAGCGGTAAAAGCCAAACATGCTATGATCTCAGCAGCACGGCACTACATCCATTTTAGTCATTCAGTGAGTCAAGGTGGATTTTATGTTCGCGTTTTTGTTGTAGCTTGGAATTGTAAACTGCCTCATCTGATTCATATGTTCCCCACAAATATTTACTCCCATCTGTGAACTGTGTACAAGCAGGAATTAAGTCAACAGACAATGAGCCTTAGAATGCAAACTTGGCTTGCAATGTCATTATCCACAATAACGTATAACAGGATTGAAGCCAAAAATTCAATTACCACCTCTGCATTGAGTGTAAACGGGGAGCCGGTGGCCCATTCTGAATGCACTCTCTGTGCACCAAGTCAACCTGTCTTTCATGGACCTATAAGAGGTTTAAGCTGTCTCATCCAGACTATGTGCTACTTGGCTCAGAGTGCTGTAGACTGAAGGATAGTTTACTGTGGGCATTACAGCAAACTTTTCAATAATTTTAAGATTGTTTCGCTGGTTTTTCACCACGGGCAACCACTCAAAACAACTTCATCAACAGTTGAGTCTAGATACACGCATAAAATAGAGTCCAAACATCTGAGAACACTAATGAAAATGCTTCTATTTTGCTTCTTTTTTTTTTAAAACAAATTATATAAACGGAGCATTTCCAATAGGAAAGGCCCTAATTATGAGCATCACTTTGAGTAAAAAAAAAGTTGAGTTGAGAAATAACATTTTAGAATATTAAATAATAAAAAAACGTAGATTATATTACATCTAGAAAATGTGTTTGACTATTATTTTAAACCATGTTTGCGGTTGAACTTAAATTAACCCGTTTTCATTTGAATACACAAAACAGGATTAGCAGGATTAGATTTCTCTCTCTTACACCACAAAATCGGAGAGTGAGCACATACTTATATAACAGCTCAAACAGTAGGGGCCTGCAGACTGGGCTTATGTTTTGACTGAAAATGTAATGCAGGACTGGCAAGTGGGTCAGCAAAGGGTTTCGCTGGCAGGAATCAGATGCATGTGCAGAGATTACATTTAAAGGCTTATGAACTTTCTGCATGCCTGGCCAGCTGTGAAAGAAAACAGCATCGCATCATCACATTTCAAGTGTGTGCCTGAAAAATGACAGAATCCTTTGCATTTTAGGTTGAAGCAGATGAAAACTAACCAGACAAATGATGTACATTTTACATCATATATGGGTGGCAACAACCCAAGTAGGATAAATATGATATAGTAACGAAAAAATTTTGGACATACAACTAGAACCTGTGAAAACTATACACCGATCAGGCATAACATAATGTCCCCCTTCCTAATATTGTGTTGGTCCCCCTTTTGCTGCAAAAACAGCCCTGACCCATCGAACAGATCCTTTAAGTCCTGTAAGTTGCAAGGTGGGGCCTCCATGGATCGGACTTGTTTGTTCAGCACATCCCACAGATGCTCGATTGGATTGAGATCTGGGGAATTCGGAGGCCAAGTCAACACCTTAAACTCGTTGTTGTGCTTGTCAAACCATTCCTGAACCAAGACGCACAGGAACCCGGCCATCCACGTGATGTAAAAGAAAACGTGATTTATCAGACCATGCAGGCCACCTTCTTCCATTGCTCCGTGGTCAGGTTCTGATGCTCACGTGCTCTTGGCTTTTGGCGGTGGACAGGGGTCAGCATGGGCACCCTGACTGGTCTGCGTCTATGCAGTCCCATACGCAACAAACTGCCATGCACTGTGTATTCTGAAACCTTTCTAACAGAACCAGCATTAACGTCTTGAGCAATTTGAGCTACAGTAGCTCGTCAGTTGGTTTGGACCACACGGGCCAGCCTTCGTTCCCCACGTGCATCAATGAGCCTTGGCCGCCCATGACCCTGTTGCCGGTTCACCACTGTTCCTTCCTTGGACCACTTTTGATAGATACTGACCACTGCAGACCGGGAAACCCCCTCAAGAGCTGCAGTTTTGGAGATGCTGTGACCCAGTCGTCTAGCCATCACAGTTTGGCCCTTGTCAAACTCACTCAAATCCTTACTCTCGCTCATTTTTCCTGCTTCTAACTCATCAACTTTAATGACAAAATGTTAATTTGCTTGCCTAATATATCCCGCCCACTAACCGTAATGAAGAGATAAGCAGTGTTGTTCACTTCACCTGTCAGTGGTCAAAATGTTATGCCTGATCTGTGTATATAACAGACTATTTAACAAACTGAGAAAATGAGCACCACAAAGAGAACCTTTTCATGAGAGAAACAAATATCCACCAAAATACTTAAAAATTGCCTGGAGATCTTGGAAGTGGTGCAACATATTTTTCTAAAGTTTCTCGTGCAGAATTATTTAGCTCCAAAAATCAACAACACAAGGCATCAAATACATCATTTTTTTAACAAAAGTTTACACACAATGCAGCATTCAAAAGTAATTTGTTCGGTAAGAAAACAATACTTTGAACAAGTACTTTTCCTAACATCACCACCTCTGAATTATGACCTTTAATCCTTAAGACCTTAAATATTAGTCCAATAATCAGCTTTGGAGGTAATCAGCTCAAGACTAAAACCGCACAAAAAAACGATGTGCCAAAAAGTTCAAAGCCACCCGAAGCACCATTAGGAATTTGTCTGCTAAGCTTGAGAAAAGAAAAACGTGTAGATCTTTCACAGCCAAGTCGAGGAAGTAGGCGCCACATTCATCCTTTTCCTTGAGTGCTAAAGTTGTGGACAGTCAAGGACTTTGGCCCGCCCCAGTGTGGCTGCGTTTTTGCAAATGAGAGACCTCCTGCAAATTTCCTCGAAATGTTGGCGTGGAGTTTCTCTACGCTTATGTGTATTTTGTATTGTTTGTCTTGAGCGTGCCAATTGTGTTATTTGCTGGACAGTCTGTGTAAACTCTGCGGTCTGAACATGAGGTTAGCAGGAACTCTAAATAGTCTAAATCTTGTTTTTCTGAGTATATGTTCAGAAAGCAATTCAGTTATAATTAGTGAATTTCTGTACTCTACATTTGATCTTCCATCCTCAAAGGGAGCGACTTTGAAACAAGAAAGATGCTTAAAAAAGAAAAATGATCTTAAACCGGGATAAAGAATTAAGCTCTGATTCCAGTCGTGCAAAAGTTATAAACACACCCGGGAGTTCTGGCAAACCTGAGTCATGGTGTGTAACACTAGATTGTTTCCTCATGGCTCACACCATTATCAAGGAAAAATCCACTGAAAGGGTGTTTAGGGATTTTCTTAGAAACAGTCGATAACATAAACAATATTTCTACAGTTGTAAACTTTACCTGTCGTACCGATCAGGTTGCTGGTAAAGCTGTTGATTCTTTGCAAGCAGCATCTGTCCATAGGATAGCCAACATATAATATTCATTTCAATGAAAGGTCAATGACGTACAGACAATTTAAATAAACACAAGTTTCAGGCTCCCAAGCACACTTGGCTGATTTTATCTATGGGTTTACGTACCCCTTCCACGTTAGCTGTATTAGTACTTACACTAATTGTAAAAAAAAAAAAAAAAAAAAAAAAAAAAAAAAAAAAACAGGATGGAGGATAATTGGATTAATACTGAAGATCTCCATAATCTCTGTAGCTCTGACGCCACTTAATCACCAAAATTGACTTTTTTTCTGCTAACAACTTCTGGTTAAGAGATTAATACAATCATTTTACTGCTGTTTGCATGTGTCCTCTTACCCTCACCGAACCATTGTTGAGCTTTAAAAGGACTATTTCACCTGAAAATATAAATTATGCATGTTTGCTCTCTCTCAGGTCATTCCAAACCTGTATGCCTGTGTTCTGTGGGAAAGAGGGGGGAAAAAATCAGAAAAGTGGACTGGTTGCTCTTTGTCATGCAATTACCGTACAACGAATGGAGACTGACACTTTCAAGCCTTAAAAAGAGACACAAAAGCTCCATAAAAGTATTTAATATGTCATAAAAGTCAGAAGATTAGTTAAGACGACTGCAATATTCAATGACTTCTGAAGTCATACACATTTAAACGATCTGAAATTGGCCATCGCTATTTCTCCCATAAACTCTAAAGAATATGGCAAAGAGATTTAAAGTTCATACATCTGAGATACTTTTATGGTACTTTTTATTTTTTGAGGAATGAAACCTTTTAGTCCAAATTATAGATCAAGATTTAAAAAGGTTAGGAGAAAAACAAGATGGTTCAGCTTTGCAGAAAACATTTAATGCAAAATGTCATTAAATGTACAAACTGCAAACCATGAAACATGGGATTCTCCACAATGTATACTTACCCAGCATGTTCCATTCATCTTTATTGGACAAGAAATCTCTCCAGGTGTAATAAAAGACAAAGTGATACTGTATGTGTGAGCAAGTCAATGACTGATTGGGATGTAGAAAGAAATTAAAGAAAACGTCTCCGTTACGTATGTGACCCTAGTTCCCTGAGTAGGGAACGGAGACGTTACGTCGGATGACGACGAATGGGGTTTCGCTTAGAAAGCCTATCAACTTTGAGTATTACAAAACGAGCAAATGGCAAAGAAATGCCATAGGTCTGCGGAATTTGCATAGCGTATCTCCGCCCTACCTCGTGGGTGTAAAAGGAAGACGCTGGCAACATGTAGATATGTTTCTTCACTGAGGAGCCAAGACTGAGCTCAGGCGATCCCAGCGGTACAGCGTAAAGTGGCAGGCAGACGTAATGTCTCCGTTCCCTACTCAGGGAACGAGGGTTACATACGTAACCGCGACGTTCCATTTCGTTGTCACTCCGAGTTACATCGGATGATGACGAATGGGGTTACCAGTCTAATCAAGCCACCTTCTCGGCTGTCTCCCAGTGCCCTGCGAAAATCTGAGATCCCTGTCGTGAGACTGGCACGGACGAAGGACTCCAATTTAGCACAGGAATACCAAGGGGCACTGGGAAGCATATCCCAAGGTTTAGGGGAATATGCAATTATTGCCAACCCAGGGGAGGGGGCTTAGAGAATACACATATGACCCGAAGGATGCATATGGAAAACACTGGGGTGTCCAGCCGCAGGTGGAATATTTCAACCCAAGGGGTGGCAAGGTGGCTTGCCAAGGGAAAGACATATGCTCAGAGAGGCTTACAGTGAAAATACACATGTGGGGGTCGCTCAGGGGAGGGACCATGCACACGGGAGGCACCTAGCCGACGCGCAGGCAAAGACACTGGCGCGGACGTCATCAGTGCTGGAGGAACTCAGGGCTTTCAGAGAAGCTCACCTGAGGAATATATTGCACGTGTCCAGTCCGTGGAATGGCGGAATGGCGAGCAAGCGAAGACACCTGAGCGAGTCCAGTACTAGCTGGTTGAAGCGAGTACATGAGAGGACACAGGCTCCACTCGGAGATTGTAGAATCTGGCAAATGTGTTTGGTGTCGCCCAGCCTGCAGCTCTGCAGATGTCTGTTAGCGAGGCACCATGCGCTAGAGCCCAAGAGGACGCCACACTCCGGGTGGAGTGGGCAGTCACACCAAGGGGGCACGGTCGACCTTGCTGCTGGTAAGTCAAAGCAATGGCCTCCATTATCCAGTGAGAAAACCTTTGCTTTGAGAGAGCCTTTCCCTTCAGCTTCCCACCATAACAGACAAAGAGCTGGTCTGAGGTCCTGGAACACTGCATTCTGTCTACATAGGCGCGGAGGGCACGTACTGGACAGAGCAGTGCCAAGGGTCTGCCTCCTCCAGAGGCAGCGCTTGCAGGTTCACCACCTGGTCCCGGAAGGGAGTGGTAGGAACCTTGGGCACATATCCAGGCTGGGGTCTCAGGATCACGTGAGAGTAAGCCGGCCCGAATTCCAGGCACGCTTCATCAACTGAGAATGCGTGCAGGTCCCCTACCCTCTTGATGGAGGCCAGTGCGACCAGGAGCGCTGTCTTCATTGACAGGAACTTATGCTCCACTGATTTGCAGAGGCTCAAAGGGAGCACTCCGCAGGGCAGTTAGCACCACTGCGAGGTCCCAAGAGGGAACGAGAAGAGGGCGAGGAGGATTCAGTCTCCTCGTTCCTCTCAGGAACCTGACGATCAGGTCGTGCCTCCCCTTAGACTTACCTTCAACAAACTCATGCTGTGCGGCAATCAGAATCAGAATCAGAAAGAGCTTTATTGCCAAGTGTGCTTGCACACACAAGGAATTTGTTTTGGTGCTGAGGCTTCCAGTGGACTATACAAATACAACAAGAAACATGAAACATAATACTACAAATTATAAGAATAAAGAATAAAAATAAAAATATATAAGAATAAAAGTATCACAGTTGGGTTTAGTCAGAATAGACATTTCCAGATTTCCAGATTATGAACATATTTACAGTGTTTTGAATATTATAATAAATAAATCTAAGTATAAGTATCACCTGAGTTGTAGGATATTGCACTAAATACTGGGAGTATTGCACTTAAAGGCATATGCCTTGGGAGGTGTGTTAACTGTTCAGAAGGGTAATGGCCTGTGGGAAGAAACTGTTCCTGTGCCGAGATGTTCTTGTGGCCAGTGATCTAAGTCTCCGTCTTGACGGTAACAGTTCAAACAGGTGGTTTCCAGGGTGAGTGGAGTCTGTTATGATTTTACCTGCTCTCTTCCTCACTCTGGAAGAGTACAGGTCCTGGAGGGATGGCAGGGGGGCACCAATGATCCTCTCCTCAGTCCGGACTGTCCGTTGTAGTCTCCTGATGTCTGATTTGGTAGCTGAACCAAACCAGACAGTGATGTATGTGCATAAGACAGACTCAATGACGGCTGAGTAGAACTGAATCAGCAGCTCCTGTGGCAAGTTGAACTTCCTCAGCTGGCGAAGGAAGTACAGTCTCTGCTGGGCTTTTTTTACAATGGAGTCAATGTGATTGTCCCACTTCAGATCCTGAGAGATGGTAGTGCCAAGGAACCTGAATGACTCCACTGCTTCCACAGTGCTGTTCATGATGGTTAGTGGGGGGAGTGCTGAGCTGTTCCTCCTGAAGTCCACGATCATCTCCACTGTTTTGAGTGTGTTCAGCTCAAGGTTGTTGTAACTGCACCAGACAGCCAGCTGTTCAACCTCCAGTCTGTAAGCAGACTCGTCACCGTTCCGGATGAGACCGATGACAGTGGTGTCGTCGGCAAATTTCAGGAGCTTGACAGAGGGGTCTTTAGAAGTGCAGTCATTAGTGTACAGGGAGAAGAGCAGTGGGGAGAGAACGCACCCTTGAGGGGCGCCAGTGCTGGTGGTGAGAGTCCTGGATGTGTGTTTCCCCCAGTCTCACTCGCTGCTGCTGGTCCGTCAGGAAGCTGGAGATACACTGACAGATCGAGGATGGTATGGAGAGCTGGGTCAGTTTGGCTGTGAGAAGATCAGGCATGATGGTATTGAAGGCCGAACTGAAGTCCACAAAGAGGATCCTTGCATAAGTCCCAGGTCTGTCGAGATGTTGCAGGATATAATGCAGTCCCATGTTGACTGCATCATCCACAGACCTGTTTGCTCTGTAAGGGATTTTTTGGGGGACAGGAATGATAGTGGAGCGTTTGAAGCAGCAGGGAACTTCACACTGCTCCAATGATCTATTGAATATCTGTGTGAAGACCGGGGCCAGTTGGTCAGCACAGGCTTTTAAACAAGCAGATGAGATGCAGTCTGGGCCTGAGGCTTTCCTAGTCTTCTGTTTTTTGAAGACTCGGTTCACGTCCTCCACACAGACCTTAAGCTCAGGTTGGATGGCAGGAGGGGGGAGTGGGAGTGCAGGAGGTGATGGTGAATGTGTGAAGTGCAGGTTAGAGCCGGTGTGTGGTGTGAATGAGGGCTTTTCAAACCTGCAATAAAATGAATTTAAATCGTCAGCCAGGTGTTGATTGTCCACAGATCGGGGGGATGGTGACTTGTAGTTGGTGATGTTCCTCAGGCCATTCCAGACTGATAATGGGTCGTTGGATGAAAACTGGTTTTTCAGTTTTTCAGAGTAGCTTCTTTTAGCAACTCTGATCTCCTTTGTCAGTCTGTTTCTGGCCTGGTTATACAAGATTTTATTCCCACTTCTGTAAGCATCCTCTTTGGCATGACAAAGGTGTTTGAGTTTCCCAGTAAACCATGGTTTATCATTAGTGAATGATAAGAATGTCCTGGTAGGAATGCATGTATCCTCACAGAAATTTATGTACGATGTTACAGTATCTGTGAGCTCATCCAGATCGGTGGTAGCAGCTTCAAAAACAGTCCGATCAGTGCAATCAAAGCAGGCCTGTAGATCCTGCTCTGCTTCATTAGTCCATCTTTTAACAGTCCTTAACACAGGTTTAGCTGATTTCAGTTTCTGCCTGTAGGTCGGAATAAGATGAACCAAAGAGTGATCAGAGAGCCCTAAAGCTGCTCGTGAAACGGAGTGATACGCATTCCTTATTGTGGTGTAACAGTGGTCGAGTATATTACTGTCTCTGGTGGGACATGTAACGTGCTGTCTGTATTTTGGTAGTTAACGGGAAAGATTTGCTTTGTTAAAATCCCCAGTAATTATTAGAAGAGAGTCCGGGTGCCTTTGTTCCGTTGCAGATATTTGTTCAGCCAGCTGTTGTAGCGCCGCGCTCACGTACGCGTCTGGAGGGATGTAAACATTCACGAGAATGAAAGAGGAAAACTCCCGTGGCGAGTAGAAATGGTTTGCAATTAATGAAATGGGTCTCTAAGTTAGGAGAGCATATCTTGTTCAGTGTTGTTATATATGAACACCAATTTTCGTTAATGTAGAAACACAATCCACCACCTCCCGTCTTCCCCGTTAGCTCCGCGATACGATCCGCTCGGAACAGCTGGAAGCCCGGCAGATGTATTGCATTGTCCGGTATGGCTTCACTCAGCCAGGTTTCAGTGAAGCACAGAGCAGCAGAGTTAGAAAAATCCTTGTTAATCCTTGTGAGGAGAAGTAGTTCGTCCATTTTGTTAGAAAGGGATCGGAGGTGCGTAAGATGAATGCTGGGGAGTGCAGTGCGCAGGCCGCACTCGCGGAGTTTAACCAGCGCGCCTGCACGCTTCCCGCGTTTGAGTCTGACCTTGCGTTTGAACAACACCGCTGCCCCTCCGACGAGAATGTCCAGCAAAACGTCTGAATAATCAAAAACTGTATAGCGAGGCAGCCATCTGCGGCGCCATCTTGCATGTTCAATGGCGGCGACATAGACTTTTAGGGTGGAGGGTGACAGCCTTTGCTCCAACCCATCTTGCAGGAAGGAAAGCACGACACTGATCGAACATCTCCGGGGGTCTTCTCGTGAGAAGAGCACCAGTTGAGGAAGAGGTTCCACTTCAACGCATAGAGATGTCTCGTAGACGATGCTCTAGTGGAAGTGATGGTAGCCACCACCAGTGGTGGTAGTGTACTCAAACCTGCCTCATCCCATCCAGGAGCCACACGTGGAGGTTCCAAAGATCGGGACAAGGGTGCCATAGGGTGCCCCGTCCCTGAGAAAGGAGGTCCTTCCTCAGAGGGATCGGCCAGGGAGGTGCTGTCGCGAGGAGTACTAGTTTGGAGAACCAGGTCCGGGTGGGCCAGTAAGGCGCAACCAGAATGACCTGCTCCTCGTCCTCCCTGACCTTGCGCAAGGTCTGCGCAAGAAGGCTCACTGGGGGAAACGCATATTTGCGGCCCTGCAGCCAGCTGTGCACCAGAGCATCTGTGCCGAGCGTGCCCTCGGTCAGGGAATAATACTGGGCGCAATGGGTCGAGTTGTGAGAGGCAAACAGATCTATCTGTGCGTCCCCGAACTGGTCCCAAATCAGCTGAACCGACCGGGGATGGAGCCGCCATTCTCCCGGGAGGAGCTGAAACCGTGAGAGCACGTTGGCAACACAGTTCAGAGCTCCGGGGATATAAATGGCACGAAGCGACCTCAGATGCTTCTGACTCCATAAGAGGAGGTGGCGGGCGAGTTGCGACATACGGCGGGAGCGCAGACCACCTTGGCGGTTGATGTACGCTACAGTGGCGGTATTGTCTGATCGGACTAGTACGTGTTGGCCCTTGAGCAGGGCCCAGAAGCGGAGCAGAGCAAAACGTACAGCCAGCAACTCTAGGCAATTAATGTGCCATAGGCGCTGGGGTACTATCCAGGAGCCCGCGGCAGCACGTCCATTGCACATGGCGCCACAGCCCGTGGAGGAGGCATCTGTAGTTACAACAACATGCCGCAAAGCTCGTTCCAGGGGCACTCCGGCCCGTAGAAAACTGAGGTTCGACAACGGGGTGAAGGTCTGACAGCAATTGGAGTAACTGGTACTCGGAGGGTGCCGTGATGCCATGCCCACCTCGGGACTCGGTCGCAAAGCCAAAGCTGAAGCGTTCTCATATGAAGCAATTTGAGCGGTGTTGCCGCGGCTGCAGATGCCATATGCCCCAGGAGCCTCTGAAAGTTTCAGTGAAACCGCACTCTTGCCCTCGAACTGTCTCAGACAAGTCAGCAGTGACTGCGCGGGCTCGCTCTTAATCTGCGCGGACATGGTGGACGATTTCCATACCGAGAAAAGAGATCCTCTGCACGGGGCAAAATTTGCTCTTCTCCCAGTTGACCCGAAGGCCCAGATGGGCTACGTGCTGGAGCACTAGGTCCCTGTGTTTCCCTGAAGCGGGGAGGAGGCCGTGCGAACTGAATCGCGTAGCCGAGCCTGATCGTTCGCGCGACCCAGCCGGACAGGTTGGGAAGCTCTAACCAGGCTCCCAAGAACTATACCAGCGGGGTCATGCCACATGACTTCCCGTCGGTGGGGCAGCGAGGCGTAATGACTGTCCCGGACGTGGACGGCATAGCGGCCCAGTTCCGATGCATAGTCATTGACCGCGTCCTGACAGAGGAGACCAGGGAAGGACGAACGTTCCACAGGGGTCTGGTCTGCCAGGGGTCTGGCGACAGAGGGGGATGAGAGCGGCACGGTCTGGGGACGGTGCGTGCTGTCCTCCGGCTCTGGGACAGAGGGGGACAAGGGGTGCACGGCTCGGAGGCGGCGCACCATGGTATCCGAGAACTCTGTGTGCTCGGCGATGAGAATGTCACTTCTTTCTTTAACCACATTAGGGTGCGGCCCACCCGGGGGTGAGCAGCGGGGAGTGGAGAACAAAAGATTCTCCCCCAGCCCTCCACCGGGGGAAGGAGTCGTCCTGCTACCATCTCCTGAGAAGTGACCATCATCCCTGAGCAGCCCGTCTCAGGAGCGTCACTTGGCCTGCCGTTTAGCGGGGGGCGGGGCAGGAGAGGGCTGGGGCGCCTTCTTACGGCTTCCTCTGCGACCAGGCCCGGGTGGAGGCTGCTGCTTGGACCGTCCGGGAGGGGGGGGGGGACCATAGGAGGGCGCCCTCGGCGGCGAAGAGACTGAGTATTCTGCCCGGTCGGCTGGGTGGAGGCAGCAGCGGGCCGTCGGGGGCAGAATGTGCTTGATCGGCTTAGTCTGTTTCTGGGCAGTCGAGAACTGTTGGGCAAAGTCCTCGACTGCACCGCCGAAAAGGCCGGCCTGTGATATGGGGGTGTCAAGCAGCCGGGACCGCTCGGCATCCCTCATATCAGCGAGGTTCAGCCAGAGATGTCTCTCCTGGACCACGGCCACCCTGGACCACCCAGGGAGCGTGCGGTCACCTTCGTCGCTCGGAGAGCAAGGTCGGTGGCGGCGTGCAGCTCATTGAAGAGCCCTGGGTCTGTCCTGAGGGGACTCTCACTCTTGAGAGATCACTGAGTCTTGATCGTAATGTTGCGATGGTCATGTTCCCGCAGTGAGAACATGACGCATCCACGAGCGCTGCTCTAGCGTGATCAATGCCCAAACACACTATGCAGCGCTCGTGCCCATCAAAGTGCACCAGAAGTGCACAGGCGATGCATTTTTAAAAAGACGTGCCGCGTGCAAGCTCTTTTGTGAGAGAAAAGAAACTCTGAGAGTGTTGAAGCGCCCGGGGAGAAACACACTCACTGGCAAACCACTGCACAGATAAGCAGGAAGTACGCACTCGCCGGGAGATCGTCGTCACACCAACACCAGAGAATCTCGCTCGTCTGTAAAGCTGACAGTTCAGAGATGGCTTGTGGAACGAAGGATTAACTTGGCTCCAAAGCGAAAACATATCTGCATGTTGCCAGCGTCTTCCTTTTATACCCACGAGGTAGGGCGGAGATACGCTATGCAAATTCCGCAGGCCCATGGCATTTCTTTGCCATCGGCTCGTTTTGTAATACTCAAAGTTGATAGGCTTTCTAAGCGAAACCCCATTCGTCGTCGTAATTTTTTTTTTATTAAATGAGAGTGAATCTTATCCCCATCCCATATTTTTATTATGAGAGAAAATCTCATCCCCATCCCATTATCCCTCATCCCCATCCTAAAAAATCCACAAAATCACAGGACTGAAAGACTTCTGTAGGCCTGTTGCCTTAACGTCTTTGGACATGAAGTAATTAGAAAGACTGGTGTTAGCCTACCTGAAGGAGCCTTGATGATCCCCCGCAGTTTGCTTATCGGTATTTGTGATATACAGAAGAAGAAAATAATGCTCGTAATATAGAGTAATAAAAGTAATATAGGTTTGAAAGTGTGAATAAATGACTGAAAGTGAACTGGCTGAAATAGTCTAATTTATGCTCGAGTTTAAAATATCTGTACCCACAAGCCATATTCACTGAAAGGAAACACCAAACCCAAACTCATGCAGAGAAATATAGGCTTTTGAATAGGTCTGAAATAACTGAAATGGAAAGTGGAAAATCCCAGGAACCCTGTCGTCTTTGAGTAAGGTTTGTATAGTCTCATATATAAACAGTTTGAACCGTTTCCTGTATTTGTGGCTGCCTTTGAGGGGGGGTAGAATGCACAGGGTTGAGAGACAGCTGGGGGTGGAATAGTGTGTCTACCAAAAAACAAAAAAAACAAAAAGTTTCCACTGAGAATAAACATTGTCTGGTGACCGCATAAGCATACACAATGAAACATACAGCTTTGCTGTAGCCCTTGCTATCATAAATGATGTATATGCATGTCATTTTTGTCCATTACAAATCCAGTAACACACGAATAACCACTAAAACAGGGTGTTGCTTGAGAATAATGTCTTTTGGACCACTGCTCTTTTGTTAAACATGTTACTGTAAGATCCAGTACTTCAGATTCAAGCCCTAGACAAATGCTCAAATTGGTAATATGTAATAGCAAGTACAAGAAGGTCATTTTGAAAACTCATTAATTAAGACTGGTTAGCATGTTTGTATAAGATGGTCAAATAAATGTCATATGGAAACAGCTTTTTCCAGATTAGCAATATGCTTCCAACTACAAAAAAATCCCACACACTTAAACAGAAATTTTTCTTGAGCTTCAAATCCGCCTATTAGAATGATTTCTTAAGGATCATGTGACACTGAAGTAATGATGGGATAATGATGTTGAAAATTGTTGAAAAATACTATTTTTATTGTATGTTTGATCAAATTAGTGGAGCCTTGGTAGGCATAAGAGAATCTTTCCAAAAACTGACCTCAAGCTTTTCAATACAGTATATAGACAGTTTGAGCCATAACAGCAGATCTTTACACTGGACTGCAGGACTGTGAGGAAATCAAAAAGCCAGTTAAAAAACAATGACCCTCCTTAGACTGCAAAAAGGTTGAGAAAAGGAATCTCACTCATCCACAGCAATTTGAAACCCATAACCTTCTACTCAATGCAGTTTTCCTGGATATACCATGTTTTTCATGGGATATGTATCTATTGAGTCCAAAAATGGTGTGCAATGATGTTTCTATAAACAAGGAAAATAAATGACTTTCTGATTTGAGTTCGGGTGCATAGAACTGTTACTCAGTGACACAATGTTTTTATTTTGTGGTCTTCGAGTCATAACTAAAACAAAAACAAATGGTAGGCACAACGTGTCCATGCACAGCTGAATCTTTAGACTCTTTGCCCTGAGAGATTCCTGAAACAGGGAGAGTTTTTTTGTCCAAAATAAATACACGATTTACATAATTCTAAATCTGTAAATCCATCCAGCTTTTGAAAGAAAAGCATTTTATGTTAATCCACGATAAAAAAAAAAAGTTAAATAGGCATATGGAATAGCTTTTACCATCAGCAAGAAAAAAAAATCTATAATATTAAAACAACATGTTAAAACAACGCCTGGAGTCCAGGATCTCTCGCACACGATAAGCCTCCTCGCCTCCGATGTCGATGGGGTGAGCATTCCTCACCTCAACCTCCTCCTGGTCCTCCTCTCTCCTGGGTGCAGTAGCGGGTCTGAAGTAGCTGAGGAGAGAGACATGAAATGTGGGTGAGATGCGCTAAGTGGAAGGGAGTGCTAACCTGTAGGAGACAGGGGTGATCTGTCTCAGGATCCGGAAGGGTCCAATAAAAGTGGAGACAACCTCTTGCACGGGAGTCGGAGGCGTAAATCACGAGTGGACAACCATGCCCATTGGCCCCGTCTGAAGATAAGACCGCCTCTTCTGTGTCGGTTAGCCTGCTGCCTGAATTGTCGTACAGCGCGCTGGAGATGGACATGGGCAGTGTTCCAGGTCTCCTCACTCCTCTGCAACCATGCGTCCACCGCAGGAAGATCTGTTGGCTCACCAGACCAGGGAAACAATGGAGGTTGGAATCCGAGCACGCACTGGAAGGGCGTGAGACCTGTCGACGGCTTGCGGAGAGATTTCTGGGCATACTATGCCCACACAAGGAAGCGACTCCAGTCTTGTTGATTTCGGTGGCAGTAAGTTCGGAAGAAGCGAATGAGGTCCTGGTTAAGCCTCTCCACCTGTCCGTTGGCCTGTGGGTGGTAACCAGAAGTGACACTGACATTAATGTTCAATTGACTGCAGAGAGCTTTCCATACCCGTGATGTGAACTGGGGTCCTCTGTCAGAGACGATATCCTCGGGCAATCCATACAAACGGAAGACATGGTGAAGAAGAGCCACAGCAGTTTGAAGTGCTGTGGGTAGACCAACCAGAGGGACGAACCTGCATGCCTTGGAGAATCGGTCAACTACTGAGAGGATGGTAGTAAAACCCTGAGAGGAACGCAGATCAGTGACGAAATCCACTGCAATATGGGACCATGGCCGTCGAGGAATGGGAAGTGGTTGAAGAAGTCCGGCCGGCTTTAAGTGGGAGGCCTTCGCGATGTTGCATGTAGGACACTGACGAATGAATTTGACTACGTCTGCGTGGAGAGTAGACCACCAGAAACGATTAGTGACTAGCCGTAATGTGGCCACAATCCCGGGGGGGCCAGCGCAGGGTGTGCAATGTACCCACTGAAGAACTAGAGTGCGAAGATCCTATGGTACGAAGACTCGGTGAGGAGGGCATCTCGGGGGAGTTGAATGATCCCCTTGTGCGGCTGAGATCTCAAACATGATGTCACACTGAACAGGGGCTACTATGAGGGTAGATGGCAAAATGTACTCGGGCTTGGAATGATCGGATTTACCGTCAAACTGGCGGGACAGGGCGTCAGCTTTGCCGTTCTTGGACCCTGGGCGATATGTGATCTTAAAGTTGAACATCGAGAAGAAGAGAGACCACCTGGCCTGTCGGGCATTCAGACGTTTCGCTGACCTGATGTACTCAAGGTTGCGATGATTTCAATTCCTGAATTCGAAGCATCCACCTCCACGATGAACTCATGCTCAGGATCCGGATGATGAAGGATAGGAGCCGTAGTGAACTTCTCCTTGAGCCGTTTGAACGCGGAAGAGCATTCTGGAGACCACTTCAAATTTTGCCCCCTCCCCTGTAGGAGGGATGTGAGAGGTGTTGCCGTGATGCTGAAATTACGAATAAATCTACGGTAGAAATTGGCAAAGCCCAGGAAACGCTGCAATTCCTTCACGGTGGTGGGTCGAGGCCAATTGACTACTGCTCTGACCTTACTGTCGTCCATGATGACTCCCTCAGCACTGATAATATACCCCAGGAATGCAATTCGGGTCTGGTGGAACTCACACTTCTGGACCTTGGCATACAGCTGATTGTCAATGAGGCGCTGAAGTACGGTTTGCACATCCCGGACGTGTGCTTCGAGGGTTTCAGAGTAAATGAGAATGTCGTTGATGTAGACAATGACTCTCGGTTCAGCATGTCACGGAAGATCTCATTTACGAAGGCCTGAAAGACAGAAGGACTGTTAGAAAGCCCGAACGGCATAACCCGGTATTCGTAGTGCCAGGTGGTCGTAGAGAAGGCCGTCTTCCACTCATCACCCTCTCGAACACGAATCAGGTTGTAGGCGTTCCGCAGGTCCAGTTTGGTGAAGAACTTGGCGGAGCGGAGCATCTCCAGTGCAGCGGAGACCAGTGGCAGAGGATAGCGGTACTTGACCGTGATCTCGTTGAGACTGCGATAGTCAATACAAGGGCGGAGACCTCCATCCTTCTTTTTGACAAAGAAAAACCCAGCAGAGGCAGGAGAAGTGGAAGGAGTGATGAAGCCCTTAGCGAGTTGTTCTTCAATGTAAGACTTCATCGAGTCGGTCTCAGTTTCGGACAACGGGTAAACTCTCCCACGGGGCGGTTCAGCTCCAGGAAGAAGCTCAATGGCGCAATCCCAAGGTTGATGTGGAGGTAGTTGAGAGGCCTCTCCCTCACTAAAGGCTAGAGCAAGATCATAGTATTCAGTGGGCACCCCCAACGGGTCAGGATTTTCAGAGCGGCTGGAAACAGTTTCAGGACCTAGGACAGCAGGTTGACAGTTCGTTAAACAGAAAGATGACCACTGGATTACCTTCCTCTCGGGCCACGAAATGTAGGGGTTGTGCTTCTCCAGCCAGGGGAAACCCAGAATCACATGGTGCAGCGGTGAATTTATGGTGAAGAGTTGGATGGTCTCCGAGTGCTGAGTGCCGAAATTAAGGGTTAACTGCTGAGTGACATACTGTATCTTGCCTGATCCCAAAGATCGCCCGTTTAATGCTGCCACTGCCACCTGGGGTTCATATGGATTGAGAGAGAAATGAATGAACACAGGAACTCACCGCAGCAGAATCTCTCGAAGTGGGTCTTACGGGATATGTCGACCTCATGTGACCAGCTCGAGCGCAGTAAAGACAGAGGTTTTTGCACATTCTTCACTCACGCTCCTCAGTGGTTAAGTGCGTGAAGCCGATTTGCATGGGTTCGGGCTCAGAACTGGCAGAGGGATTTATAACGACCCGGTGTTTGAGCGGTGTGCGGCGCTCGCATCAGATTATCTAGCCGAATGGTTAAATCCATTAGCTGACTGAGAGTTTTCCCCTCATCCTGGCAAGCCAGTTTTCCCTGTAAATCGGAATTCAAACCTTTACGGTAGAGCAGTTTCAGAGGATCCTCTCCCCAGCCTGTCTGTGCAGCAAGTGTGCGGAAGGTGAGGGTGTAATCCGCCGTGGAAGATCCTCCTTGATGAAGAGACAATAGCAGCTCGCCCGGTTCCTTTCCGCCGGCGGGATGCTCGAAAATCTCTCTGAATTGGACGAGAAAATCATCATAAGAGGGAAAACGAAGGTGACCACCTGCCCAATGCGCTGTCGCCCACTCCAGTGCCTTTCCAGTCAGCAGCGAGCAGATAAAAGAGACCCGGCTGTCGTCGTTTGGAAAGAGGTGGGATTGCTGGTTAATATACAGGGTGCTTTGCAGGAGGAAACCCTTACAAGTTGCTGACGAGCCGTCGTATTTGTCGGGTAATGATAAACAAGGATTATTGGAGGCAGAAACGTTACTCACACTGGATGGTGGTTGAGCTGGAGGTGCAGTGGTTTGAGCAGCGGCTTCGGGTTGCGTCGTGAGGGACCGCATGGATCTCACCAGTTCCTCGGTAAGTGAAGTTAATTTCTCAAGCTGCTGTTGATCAATGATCAGTACGGAAGCTTGATTGGTGACTTCTGTGGTTAGACGATGTACGGTTGCTGGATCCTGAGGTGGCGAAGTCTCCTGTGATGAAGAGTCAGAGGCGTCTGTATCCATGTGCAATCACTTTAATGATGAACTCAAACAGACAGAAACAGAGAAAGCACAGAGCTGAGAAATATACAGGGGCAGTCCAAACTCGGAGAGGTTACCAGGCAAGGGTCTTAGGCAGGCAGCAAACATTCACAGAGTAGACGGGGAAACAGGCTAGGATCGAGGAACCAGGAATACACAGAGATTTGGAAGAATGCTCAGAGTTGCACGCCGTAGCAGAAAAAAGACTTTGCAGGGAACAAAGGGGAGCGAGGTCCAGATAAAGGAGACTGAGTGGGAACAGGTGGTGGTGATGATGGAGATGAGACAGGGATGGAAGGAGATGATTACTGACGTGAGTGATGGGAAGTTAAGTCCTAGAATTCAGGAGAGAGAGATCTGGTGAGGCCAGGAGAGGGCGTCGTGGACCACATTGTGACAGTTATATATAATATATATATTTATATATACTATGGTTATATAAACACAATTTTTATTGGTAGGGTAAAATGTTATCTTGACAGCCAACGGTTAACTGAAAACACAATGTGAAGGAAATGTTTAATTTTAACATTTTTAGCTTTTGCAATACATTGTTATTTAAAAGACATATTTTCATGGTTTCTATCATTTTCTTTCAAGCACTGAATATAGTACCCATAAAAAAAGTTGCCTCAGCCAGTGGAATTGTTGGACAGTGTTATAAAAATGAGTGATCATATATCATTAAATTTCATATTTAGTAATACTTGTTTTATTTTTTTGTATTGCTTACTGTATGTTGCTATGCGATTACAGGGTGTGCTGGATGGTTTCTAGGGAGTCGCCTCCTTCAGTGTATGTCTATGCCTTATCAGCTGTCATGCTAAAATTGTCAGATATGTCAGACTTTAGAAAAGTAACAGCACACCTCTCCTCAACAAGCAGCGTTGATAAGAGGTGTCATTTGTAGCACGAATGGTGCAGGATGAATTATTTAGTGAAGTTTAAAGGACAAGTTCGGTATTTTACACTTAAAGCTCTGTTTTAAGATCGTTTCTGATGAAAAAGAATGTTAAGATTGAAATTTGGACAGATACTCCTGTCCCGAGAATTTTCGGTTTCTGTGTTAGCATGTCCTCACACTCAAGTTTCATTCTAGACTTGTTACCAAGTCCTCAATGGACAATCAAAATAATCTGGGCTTTCCACGTATGGCTATTTCAGAGGAATTCGACAGCTTCTGTGAAAGGATTTAAGTTTAACAGAAGTGTTTGCTGTATGCTGTTTACTCAGCAAACATAATGTCTCACCACCAACACAGACTCAGTCACAGTCTGTTTTGGAGCTGGACACTTAGTGACAGTCCACACAAAATGTATTGAATGAGCAGGTAAAATACTCCCACGCCACTCGCTTGAAGCATAAAAATATTTTGAGTGGGTGGAGCTGACATTGTATGCTAGTAGAGTTTGTTATCAAGAGTCCATAGATTTACACGTCCGTCTGTGTCAAGCCATGTTTAGGAAGACATTTAATCCATGTCAAAACCTCAGGCTTATTTCTTACCACAATAGCAAAGGAAGATTTATAGAGAATTTATAATATAACATTACATTTCACATACCAGGTTTTTTAGCATCACATAAATCATCACAACATTTGTTACATAACAACATCATAAACTCTACTGCAACCAATAAAACTGCCTTTATCCCAGAAGAACGTTAATGCTGACTTTTGTGATTGCTCTAAACGATTTTACATCGTTAAACAAAGGATATGCGATACTTCCAAGTGTCAAATCTTAGTGGCTAGAGCAGAAAGCCTGTGCACGAGCAAGGTTAGCTACCATATGAACCCACGGGAGACACTTCAACGGGATATGATCAACTGTTACGGGCCTTAGATAACTGCTTAATTTACAAAACCATTCTGGCTGGGGGAAAGTGCACCGTACAAAAACAAAGAAAGACCATAACCTATAATAATAAGAAACAGCTCAGGAAAATGTCTGCCACGGAAGAAATATGATCCGAACACTTATGAAACATTTGACTTTTCCCTTAATTTTTTTAGCAGCATGCATGCGACAGATGTCTAGCCCCCCACCCCCACCCCCCAGATTTCCAAGAAATCATTGATCGCTCGGTTTAATCTCTCAGAAATCAAGATGATCCTCCAACTCTCGTACAACCGATGAACCCATGAAATAGTGTGCTATAGTAATGAGCTAGCACTGCCATCTGAACGAGAACAATGACTCCCCTTTGCCTCCAGCCAGACATCAAATCTTCAGCAATCCAGACAGTCCGTGTTCATGCCAGGTTTATGGATTACCTCTCACACTCATTACCATTTACTCACTGACAGGTAAAACATATGCCTAACCCATGATTCAGGATACTTTTGTTTTCTATAATGACCTTCATTAACACCAAATACACTGATGCTGCACAAAAGGCTTTGTCTGTGTAGTCAGAGCCTGTGTTACAGAACGGAACGTTCTGTCCTTGGTAAGCTGCTATAGAAGAACAAGATGGCCAAA
The DNA here is from genome assembly GCF_051911475.1 of Siphateles boraxobius. NCBI lineage: Eukaryota > Metazoa > Chordata > Actinopteri > Cypriniformes > Leuciscidae > Siphateles > Siphateles boraxobius. The sequence continues at coordinate 23,624,708 of NW_027508833.1, read as the reverse complement.
AGTTTGGAAGGCGGTAAATTGTCCCCTGTAATTTCGTGTGCTTTTCCTCCCATTTAATCCACATTGAAAAGAATTTAACATGAAGTGCCTGGTAAATGAAGCATTGATCACTACAGTGTTCCTGTTTGAGAACTCATGCATCAAGAAGATGGGAAAACTAGGTTTCTGGTGGAAGAGGTGCTGGTGAGGCCAGCAGAAGGTGCTAACCCTGTGGTCTGCGTGGGTCCTTGTGCCCTAGAGTTATGGGAAAACAATACTGTCAGGAAAAAAAGAAAACAAACAACAAAAAAAAGCACCGTCCTTTGGATGAAAGTTAAACTGAGGTCCTAACTCTCGGTGATCATAAAAAAAAAACAGGATGTCCTTCGAAAAAGAGTAGGGATGTGACGCCACCATTCTAGCCAAACATGCCCATTGGCCTCTGTCCATCATCATGGCCTCCTAATCATCTCCACATATACTGATTGGCTTCATCACTCTGTTTCCTCGCCACCAATGAGCTGGTGCGTGGTGGGCGTTCTGGCACACAATGGCTGACACCGCATCATCTAGGGGTCCATGTATGCTTCGATGCAGCAAATTGGTGATGGTTGAGGAGATTCCCCCTTCCACATGTAAAGTGCTTTGAGTGCCAAAAAAAGCCCTATAAAAATTTGACATGACCAAGTTGCAAGCATATTTTAACGTTAATGCAAATAAAATGTCAACATTTTTATACTTACAACGCAGCACCATCTGGCACCAACTGTTTGACCATTAAAAGTCAATTTACCTTCAGATCTCACCCAAGCTACCTAAAAAATACCCTTTTCTAGTACAGTTTTAGAAAGAAGTATGTGATTTCAATAAAAAAGCATGACTTTTCTCCCTAAAGGAGATAACATGTAAGTGCAAATACTGCCGCACAGCTGATTTCAATAGTAAACTTAATAACACACTCACCTGTTATAAAAAGTTCATAAGAGGAGAGATAAGATCATCTGATCGTGACAAACAGCAATGCTATCAGTCAGGATGTGCTAATGCTGTACTATGGTTAAGGTAGGGCTGGGTAAAAAAAAAAAAAAAAAAAAAAGATTTCTTGATTTTAATCGACTCTAATATAAAGAACCAATATCGATTCTTTAATCCCAAGAATCGATATTTCAGTCTATGGTGTTTTCAGTTGATGAATGAACAACTTTAGCGCACCTGAACTTTGTAGTGTGCCTCCCATCCAATAAATCAGCTTTCAAATTCTGTCAAATTCATGAAATTCAAACAATAAATAGCTGCTGTTTTGCCGCTATTTAATGTGGCGCGATGTGTAGCGTGTCAAAGTGAAGCTGCAGTGCGAGGCCACGTAAATGCATACTTTTTTCTGCACTGCTAGTTACAGTGTGACACCCTGTATGTATAGTCACAGGAATAATTATATTTTTCTTTATGTATTTGATTTATTTTATTGTGTTTATGATATTGTTTCAATTACTGTTATTATGCTGAACTTGTGATGAGTAATACCCTCAGTGAACAGTAGGCGGAGACAATGTGCTGATTGGAGACTATGTGAGTAACTTTGAGTCGCAGAGAAGAAGCCGCCATTACAGAGCGACTCGTTACTGATAACAGCACAACTTGGTTTGTCTCATTGTTTTATCAAACAGGTGGGTGAAATAAATCACCAGGGACATGAAAACATGAAACAATATGTTGATGCCGTGTGTACACTGTTTTAAGAGGGTTATACATTTCCTGACTAAAGTAAAGATGTTTAATAGAGACGGTGATGTGTTTATGCAGGGTTTCCGCGGGGCATTAAAAAGCATTAAAAGTCCTTAAATGGATTTTGCGAAAATTAAGGCCTTAAAAGGCATTAAAAAGCATTAAATTTGATTCCTACGGGCATTAAAAATTATGATAGTTTTGAAGAGAATTTTATATAAATTTATTTGAATATAGCCTTTATAATTCATAATTTTTATTTGCTCTCGCAAAATATGTACGTTAGTATGATAAACACGCGGAACCATTTTGGTAATTGCTTCCGGCCGGAGCAAAATTGCCGTGATGCGGAGGTGACGCGGACATTTTATACAGCAGTAGACAGGTCTGAAACTACGAAGATGGGAATTTGCAAATTTCAGCTGAAGTGGCTGGAAAACGAAGATTTCAAGACATGGTTGTAGCCCGTTAGTGGCAAACATTATGAAGGATTTTGCGGCGTTTGCAAAAAAGGATTTAAGTTGGGGACAATGGGAATCAGCGCCGTAAAATCCCACATGCAGTGTGACGGCCACAAATCGGCGGTAAGAGTCAGACAGCAAACAACTAACGTTATGTCTAGTTACTTTGGTGTGACCGACAAATCTACAAGTAACGTTACGACGACAACAGATGCTGTAGTCACCAACGTTTGTGGAGCAAAATCGATCGACCTTCGATCTGCGTTTGGCTCAAATGTGACTTTGCAGGCGGAGGTGCTCTGGTGTCTGAACACTGCGGTCCATCACCACTCTTACGCGTCCAATGAAGGTGTTTCTGAGTTGTTCCAGACAATGTTTCCTGATTCTGAAATCGTCAAATCCTTCTCTTGTGGCAAGGACAAAACCAGCTACATGTTAAAAATTTGGACTTGCCCCATACTTCAAAAATCAACTGATTACTGCAGTTAACAATGCAGGACCGTATTGTGTTGATGTTTGATGAGAGTTTAAACCACTCAACAAAAAATAAACAACTAGATGTCCATGTTCGATTTTGGGAGGCTGGTTGTGTCCAGTCTCGTTATCTGGGATCACAGTTCATGGGACATTCAACAAGTGAAGATCTACTGCACCATTTCAAAGTAAGTATAGTTCTTTTGTTCATGCATTTATGTCATTATAACTGATACTCAAAAGGAAAAAGATTAGGCTTCTTATCCTATGCCTCCATCTAGTGGAAAACCTTAGTATTGCACCCTCAATTTTGTCAGTTGTCTGATGGTTTATTATTTGCTGTTAGGCCACAGAGCATCAGAAATCCATTAAATTAAGCATGTTTCCTCAGAATAACTTGTTCTCCATATGTAAAAAGTTTTTAGGAGTTTGGAAAATGCACTTTACAGGGTTAGTTCACCCAAAATGAGTTGTTAATTACTCACCCTTATGTCATTCCAAACCTATAAGACCTTGAAACACTTTTTTTTTTTAATTTTACATTTTTGTTCAGTTTATTCAGTTCATTTATTTGTGTTTATATTATTACTGATAGTTTATTGTCTTTAATAATGTTTGAAATTTATATTAAGTTAGGCTAGTTGTTTTTGCTGTATTTTTTGTAAGTGTTGTCCAAGTAATAAATAAAAAAATCTTGCCGACTTCAGCTTTAATTTTTTTGTTGAAGCAAATTTGGAATAACCAAATATGTCTAACATCTTTTCAGCATTTTTTGTTGGTGTCTCATCATTTATTTATTTATTTCTGTTCTCAGAAATCTGTGCACCTACTATACCTGAAACATCTCATTTCCATCAGTATCAGTGCGCCAGCCTTCAGAAGGACGCTGATCAACTAGCTGAGCAGGCTGAGAACAAATCTAACACACTCATGGCTCAAATGATTACAAAATCTAATACTCTAAGGAGGAGCTTCAAGGAAAAGTGCGATGAATTAAAAAATGTTGAGTCAGAGTTGGAACTAAAATCGACTAAATTAAGGCACATGCCATAATTAACTTGTTTACAGTTAATTCTATAGCTACTCTAAATTCTATAATTTACACAATAAATTGTATATGCAATTTCTATAGCTCTTGCATACATGTATGTACTTTGAATACATTTAGTTTCAGCATTTAAAAAGTTGAGCATATTGAAGAGCTGTTTTTGTGATTATAAAATAATTATAAATAAAATAATTCTGTTTTTGAACTCCAAGGTGGCAGTGAGCTTACATTTTGTTATAATTGCACTTTTGTTTTTGGTTACGGTTACTGGTTTGTTGTTTTGCACACTCTTTTACGAAAGCAAGCTTTTTGAATAATTGTGGGTCTCAACTTAAAGAAGTAGAGTTCCTGCTAATTTTGAAATATCTCCAAATAAAATGGACATTTTTAGCGGCTTTAAGAGCCATTTCTAATTTAGTTCAGAATGATATAGATTCATCATTGCATCATTGTCAAACTGAATGGTTGCAATTCACAATTTGGGACATGTCTATTTAAAAAAAAAAAAAATTGTGTGTGTATATATATATATATATATATATATATATATAATATCCGTTGTTAGTCATGGGTCGTGTATGGCATTAAATTTTTTAAAAATGGCCTTAAAAAGGCATTAAAAAGGCATTAAATTTCATTTGAAGATACCTGCAGAAACCCTGTTATGAAAATTGCGTTTCATTCGCGTACGTGCCGCGTTAGGCCTGGTATTAGGATTATACAATCTAAATGGTTAGAGGCTCCAGCACACTGGATACCCAAAGTAATGTGATTTTTATAGCTTTATAATTGTGTTTATAGCATAAAAAGCGATGTATTAAGCAATCGCCATGGGTTATAAGATTGAAGTATATGTATATGTAGATACATACATATGTAACGTTTTATTGTTGAATATATATTTTTGCATACTATATTATATAGGTTACTGCTGATATTTGGATATTCTAATTATCTTTTGATTAAGTATATTCGCTGTACTGTAATTCAGTTTAAATGGTTCGCTCAACTATTTAGTTATACAGTAGTTAGGATACATTTGCACAGACAACAGAGACTGTAATACATGGTGATGTATGTTTTAAGGGAAAGAGTATTGAGTTATCAGAGGAAAATACTACCTGACTATAAAAGGAAAGACACTTACAAGAGTGATGCAACATGTTTATTTGTGTTTTGATTGAGTGAGTCACATGTAAGGTGACACAAGAGATTGTGATTTAATTATACAATATATATATATATATATATATATATATATATATATATAATCTTTGAATTATTGTAATAAAGCCATTACAGAGCGACTCGTTACTGATAACAGCACAACTTGGTTTGTCTCATTGTTTTATCAAACAGAGGTCAAAAGAATTCATTTACTGCAGCAACGCCAGTCAGACGGCGGGCGTGCTACAACAGCACGAAATAAACATGAATTAACATCAGAAGGTAAGTTGAAAAGTACAGTACAACTCAATGAAATCCATATTAGATCTTGTGTAATCGCTCAAGATGTCAATAAAACAGCTTGTAAACAATGAGATGAAACAATGTCAATAAACTTGTTCTTCAATACTTTTTTATACCTGATAATAATCGATATTAAATTGAATAGCAATTTAATTGCAAGATTGTGAATCGAAATCGAATCGTGAAATTTGTGTCATGCCTAAAGGTTAAGTTTGACATAAATGTGTTGTTCGTGTTTTTTTGTTTAAAGGAACACTATGTAACTTTTTTTTCCTAAATTTACTGAATTTAATACATAAATAGGAGTCAATACATCATCAATCCTTCTTCCAAAGCATGTTTTTGTCTAACCCTAAATCACTATGATAAGCCTATTATAAGCGTTTATATTTTAGGCCAGACGCGTGAAATTGCGTACATAGGTTATTCGCCCTTGCGTGTCTCATAATATCTGTAAACAGAGAAAAGTTGCTCCAGCTACTTTGACGCATGTATAGTTGAGCGGCAGCAAAACTCCAACAATTAGTATCCTCAACTCCCAAATGATTAAAAAGTGTAATTAAAAGGAAAGGTGAAGTGACACAGTGGTAAACATGTCTCTGTCCCAACTTTTTTGGGGTGTGTTGCAGCCATCAAAATCTAAATTTGTTCATATTTACAAAATACAATTATGTTGGTCAGTGAAAACATTGGAAAACGTTTCTTTGTACTTTTGACAGCTAATAGAAGGTTAAATAGAATCAACAAATCACAGATTCTTGATTTTATTGCATTTTACAAAATGTCCCAACTTTTTCTGATTTGGGGTTGTAGTTAAATAAAGTCTTAAATTAACTTAGAAAATGTGGCGCATGTCAAATCCGCGTCACATGCAGCAGCGGCGTATCTTAAAGTGACAGCAGCCACTGCTGCCCACCATTAATGTTAATCAAAGAACAAAGGGAACAGAGAAAATCACTCACTGCTCTTGACTAAAGAACTTTTGCAGCTTTAATAGGATTAATCTATATTTAATTTATAATTTATGCAGTGCAGACTGTTTGATAACTTTATTCAATTTCTGTTTAATTATTTCCTACCTGTTAGACAGATAGGAAGGGCACAGGTAAATATGACATTATTATTTGTTTTATTGTGTGTGGCGGCAGTCAACCGTGAGTGACTGCCGTCTTTACTTACCGTCATTCCACCAGCATGGAACAGACCAGAAAAGAGATTTTGTGCCTCTTTGAGATGGCACCATAAGATGGTGTTCACTTGCAGAGTGCAAGTTTCTGGATTGCACTAAAGTCTGAAGTAATGAGGAGGTAGGAGGTAGGAGGGAGCAGAGCCAGTGGTTGTTTTGTAGGCAAAAGTCAGTGACTTGAATTTGGTGCAAGCGGCAACCAGTGCAATTCTGAGAGGAGAGGAGTGACGTGTGTTCTCTTCGGCACGTTAAAGATCACTCTAGCTGCAGCATTTTGGATCAGTTGTAGAGGTTTGACAGTGCAAGCTGGAAAAACCTGCTAGGAGAGCATTACAATAGTCCAGTCTGGATAGAACAAGTGCTTGGACATGGAGTTGTGTAGCATGCTCTGATAGGAAGGGCCTGATCCTCCTAATGTTGTATAAGGCCAATCTGCAGGAACGGGCAGTTCTAGCAATGTAGTCTATAAAATTTTGGCACCCCTAAAATTTTTTCGAGTAAAATATCTCTCAAGTATATTTCCATTATTATTTAACTTTTTTTAGCACACCAGGGTGACTAGGAACATGAAATTGTCTAGCTATGACTCAGGCGCGGATTTATGGGCGGGCCTGGGTGGGCACGTGCCCACCCAGATTGACAGGTGGCCCACCCAATCAGATTACTAAAAATAAAATTTAAATTTTTATTTTAATAATAATAATAATAATGAATTAAGTTTGGCCATATACGGCCCGCCGAACACTTTATATGATATATGAAAAGCCTGAGCGCATCCATCTCTGGCTCAGCGCCAGCCAACGTGCGAACGCACAGTTTGAATCTGGCAGTTATGTCATGTCACTGTACATATTTTGTCCAGACTTTGACACTCTTGCAAGGAGAGGGGGCGAGGCTCATTGTTCACATGAACACCGTGTCTTGGAAAGACAAGGACGGGCCCGTTCACATATCGGGTCTTTTGCGCGCTCAAGTTTGTTATTTCAGATGTACGCGCTCATAATGGAAGCGATGCGGTCGTGAAAGACATGGTCAGGCATCTGATTGACTCGTCAAACGCATGCGTTTCGACTGCCAAGGGACTCGCGATTTGTCATAAAAGCTTGCGTTCTTAACGTGCGCTTTGTGGTCACGGAAAAAGCGCGTCAGAAACGCGCGTTTTTTGCATCAAACCGTGCGTCCTCGACGTGTGATCTGCTATTTAAATGATATTGTTTCTGTCTGCAGGTCTTTTATGCCTCTGAAGTGTTTTTGTAACAAGAAAAGAAAAACAACTCTCGGTTTCAAGTTCACTGTTTTTTTATTTCAGCACCTCGGAAAGTCCCTTAATCCCTTCATTCGAGACACATCTCGCAAATTTTCCAGTTGTAATTCCGGTAACACTTTACAATAAAGTTTCATACATTTTTTTTTTATGCAAAAACCACAAATTTCTGGCTTTTATGGCAAATTGCGCGTCCCGCATGCTTTATGAATACTTTTGCTTGCCATAGTGTTGCCAGATGTACGATAATTATCGTATTTGTACGATAATTTTGACCTCTGTACGATGTACGATCAATAATGAAAATACGTGTATGATAATGTTCTTCCAAATACGATCATTTTGAACTTCTGGTACGATAATTGGACATTTCTAATCTGGCAACACTGCTTGCCATACGCATGTGGTGCAGGCTGCAGCGCGCTCGTTTTTCCAGGCGCGCCTATATGCCGCGGCGAGATGAAAAACATCTCAACTTTTCAGAGAGTGCCGCAAGGTCATTTGACAAAAACAAACCGGTCAGCATCGGTCTTTCTTTCCGTATTAACAACTTCAAAAGCTCGGCGAACAGCTGATCATAGCTGTACAGTGCGGTTTTTATTTCTCATCTCCATAAATATAGCCTACTAAACCCTAGATTCAGGCCCACCCCGACTTAATCCAGGCCCACCCATCTGTCACGTTCTGCATCCGCCACTGCTATGACTTCTTGTTTCACAGGAGTTTAAATATGAGGAAATACAAAGACCAAATTCCCTTAATCATCCATCTCAATGAGTAAAACCAAAGAATATAGTTCTGATGTGCATCAAAAGATTGCTGAGCTTCACAAAATAGAAAGTGGCTGTAAGAAAATAGTTAAAGAATTGAAAATCCCCATTTTGACCATCAGGGCAATAATTAAGAAGTTCCAATCAACTAAAGATGTTAAGAATCTGCCAGGAACAGGACGTGTGTCTATATTGTCTTAATGCACAGTGAGGAGGAGAGTTTGAGTGGCCAAAGACTCTTCAAGGATCACACCTGGATAATTGCAGAGATTAGTTGAGCCTTAGGGTCAGAAGCCTACCAAAAAAAAAAATCAATCGAACAACCCCTACATCACCACATGTTGTTTGGGAGGGTTTCAAGAAAAATCCTACTCGCTCATCCAAAAACTTCAAACAGGACTGGGTTTTGTGGTCAAATGGGTTTGGTGCACACAAGGATAACAAGTACCCCATGTCTACAATTTAATATACCGTTGGATCTTTAATGCTGTGGGCATAATTTTCTGCTGGAGGTCCTGGACATCTTGTTCAGATACATGGCATCATGGATTCTAACAAATGTCAACAGATAAAAAATCAAAACCTGACGGTTTCTGCTACAAATCTTATAATGGGCTTGGATCTTCCATCAGGACAATGATCCAAAACAAACATCAAAATCAACACAAAAATGTGTTACGGAGCACAAAATGAAGCTTCTGCCATGACCGTCCCAATCCCCTCACCTGAACCCTAAAGAAAATGAGTGGAGTGAACTGAAAAGAAGCACCAACATGGATCTGGGAATCTGAAGGATCTGGAGAGATTCTGTATGGGGGAATGGTCTCTAATCTCTTGTCGGTTGTTCTCCAAACTAGCATTATAGTATAAATAGGAGAGCTGTTATCTTGGCAAAAGGAGATTGCAAAAAGTATTTAATAAAAGGGTGCCAATAATAGTGGCCAACGTGTTTTGGAGAAAAACAATTATTTCATAATGTGATTTTCCCCCCACTATCAATTATTTTACTTCATGAAATGGTTAGATTTTTGCCATTTTTTTTAATGAAAGACCAAAAGGATAAACAATGCAGATTTATTTTTTACAGCCATATTTGATCATATTTACCAGGGGTGCTATTAATTCTGACCACAACTGTTTGTGTGTGTGTGTGTGTGTGTGTGTGTGTGTGTGTGTGTGTGTGTGTGTGTGTGTGTGTGTGTGTGTGTGTGTGTGTGTGCTTGCGCGCGGGTGCGTGCTTGCGTGCGTGTACTGTATATAAAACGATACTCGGTTACTAACGTAACCTCGGTTCTCTCTAGAGAGGGAATGAGTATTGCGTAAGTTTAGCTTACGCTACGGGAAAGATTCATCTTCTCGAGATATTGAAGCCAAAAAATTACTGAAGCGACTGAAGCGAAGTCGCTCGTGGCGCGAGCACGGCCGGTTACGCAATACTCGTTCCCTCTCTAGAGAGAACCGAGGTTACGTTAGTAACCGAGTATCGTTCTCTTACGAGAGGTTCTCTCGAATTGCGTCAGTTTAGCTTACACTACGGGCACACTTTGTCAACGCCGTGCGCGCCAAGCATCCACCATGAGACCCTGAACTTTAAGGGGAACCCCATAAGTGGAAAAAATAAGGTGGCAAATATGCTGGCAGAGCTGACAGCGAAATAACTTGCGCTCTGAATGGAGTGCCCATCACTTTAGGAACATAGCCATGTCTAGGTCTGAGGATGACTTTAGAGTCATTTGGCCCGAACTCAAGACAGACAGCGCATGCAGGTCCCCCACACGTTTTACTGACGACAGTGCAGTCAGAAAGACGGTTTTCAGTGATAGATATTTCAACCCCACGGAGTCTAGTGGTTCAAATGGAAAGGCTTTCAGGGCCTCGAGGACCAATGAAAGATCCCACATAGGAACCGGCGGGGGGTGCGGCGGGTTCATCCCTCTAGCTCCTCTAAGGAAGCAGATGACCAACTCATGTCTTCCCAGTGACTGGCCGTGCGTCGATTCTGCGAACGCTGCCACGGCCGCCACATATACTTTGAGCGTGGATGGGGACCTCCCCTTATCCAACAGCTCTTGTAGGAAGGTGAGCAGATGCGCCACCCCGCATGTCCGTGGGTCCAGACCTCTGTCGGTGCACAATCCGGAGAACACCGACCATTTAGACACGTAGAGCCATCTCGTGGAAGGAGCTCTAGACTGCCTTATCGTGTTCATCACTCCTTCTGGCAGGGCAACGAGTACCCGTTGATCAACCATGCGTGCAGAGACCAGCGCTCTGGATGGGGATGCCAGATCGCGCCGCAAGCCTGAGAGAGGAGATCTGCCCTCATCGGAATCGGCCACGGAGCTGTAAGTGACAGCCGTGCTAGTTCCGGGAACCAAATCTGATTCTCCCAACGCGGGGCTATGAGGAGCACCGAGTAGCGCGTTTGCCTGATTCTTTTGATCACCTGTGGTAACAGAGAGACCGGAGGGAAAGCATATAGCGGGAGGCTGGGCCAAACCTGGGCCAGCGCGTCCTCGTCCTTTGAGAAGAACGTCGGACATTGAGTGTTGTCTTTTGACGCAAATAGGTCGACTTCCTCTCTGCCGAATAGGCGCCACAGCTTCTGGACCGTTTGGGGGTGCAGGGACCATTCCCCTGGGGGAACATTGTCCCTGGACAGTTTGTCTGGGCCGTCGTTCAAATGGCCAGGCACATGCGCCACCCTCAGCGAACGCAGGTGCATCTGAGACCAAATAAGGAGGCGTTCTGTCAGATTGCAGAGATTTCTGGATCTGACACCGCTCTGACGGTTTACATAGGATACCACAGACATGTTGTCCGAGCGGACAAGGACATGTTGGTCCTGTATGAACGGGAGGAAGCGCTTCAGCGCGTTCTCGACCGCTATCATTTCCAGACAGTTTATGTGAAAACACTTCTCTTGGTCTGACCACTGGCCGAAGACCGGTCTGCCCTCGAACAGCGCGCCCCAACCCGAGTTGGACGCGTCTGTTGAAATGACTTTCCGATAAGAGATGGTTCCCATCATCACTCCCTGCTTGTACCAGTCGGCTACTAACCAGGGCTGCAGAGCCGCTATGCGGGTCTGAGTCACTCTGATTTTCTGGCCGTCAGAAACCCAGGCTCGGCGGGACGCGCGAGCATTCAACCAGCGTTGGAGCGGGTGCATGCGCAGTAGGCCCAGCTGAAGCACCGCTGCAGCTGATGCCATACAGCCCAACATCCTTTGAAATGTTTTCAAAGGGAGAAAGCTGCCCTTTTGGATGCTGTTAGGTGGCGAACACGGCGCGCGCGCTGTGTCGATAAACAAGCCATCATAGTCACCGAGTCCAGTTCTATTCCTAAAAAGGAAATTGACTGGCTAGGCAGTATTGAGCTCTTGGTCCAGTTTACCGTGAGACCAAAGCTTTCCAGGTGACTGAGAAGCACGGTTCTGTGAGATAGCAGTTCTGTCTCTGACTGTGCCAATATCAGCCAATCGCCCAGATAGTTCATTATTCGCAGCCCCTGACTTCTCAGGGGGGCGAGCGCCGCGTCCATGCACTTCGTAAATGTACGGGGTGCTAGGGACAGGCCGGACGGCAGGACGGTGTATTGATATACCTGACCGTCGAAGGCGAATCTCAAAAATTGCCTGTGACGGGGTATTATCTGAATCTGAAAATAGGCATCCTTCAGATCTAGAGAAATAAACCAGTCCCTCGGGCGAACGTACGCAAGGATTTTCCTGGTCCTTTAGCATTTTGAACGGTCTTTTCGCAAGCACTTTGTTCAAATGTCTCAGATCTAGGATAGGTCTGAAGGCTCCGTCCTTCTTGGGTACGAGAAAATATCGGCTGTAAAAACCTGACTCGCTCAGAGAAGGCGGTACCTTTTCTATAGCCCCTTTGCACAGCAGCTTTGCTATTTCTGCGTGAATGGGGTGTGCTACTTCCGCATTCACTATCGGCGCGGTCCGGGCTTGAAAGCGCGGGGGACGGCAAATTAATTGAAGTGTATAGCTCTGCTTTATTGTGCTCAGCACCCATTCTGGAATCCCTGGGATAGTTTGCCACGCAGCTATGTGAGCCGCTAGGGGGCGAATGGCCTCCGGGTTCAGATCGCCGCCATTTGCGGGCTTGTGAAACTGCGGTGCGCGCGCTCTCGGTTCTGGGCAATGGCTGCTCGCTGAAAGCCGAAACTGAAACCGGCTGATTTATGTGAGATGTCCCAATCATAAGGGATGGGGAACATTCTTTTTTCACTTTTTGATGCCCGAGCTCCGGGCGGAAAAGCTTCCTGTAAGCGGGAGCGCGTGTGCGCGGGCACGAGACTTACAAGTGTATTTGACGCCCCGATCATAATGGATGGGGAGCGTCTTAATTATTCCCTGCGTTTTGTGATAACACTTAAACGCGCGGGCGGGGCCCGGGGGGAGGTTTGTGTTAGCAAGCGTGAACGCTCTCTGGCGGGCACGATACTTACATTCATAACCTGCTTTTTTGATCGTGTAACAGAGAGGGCAGATAGTGGGCACAGACCTGTGGACACATTTCTTACATTCAACACTCGAGCGGCTTTTCTGCGCTTTATGAGAGTGTGCTCTGTGAGTGACACGAGATTCGAAGTGCTTGTGTGTAGGGATGAACACTGGGGCGTGGGCACTTTCACTACACTTAAAACACCGACGGCGTGAGCTGGACCAGACATCATACTCTTTTGAGATTTCTCTGGGTCGCCGTGAAAACGGTGTTTGTCTCTCTAACGGCGCGTCTTTTCGGAGGCGATGTGTCTGTTAGTAAGCGTGAGCGCTCGTGAGCGGGCACGTAACTTACATTCTTAACCTGACATGTATGAGGCTGTTCTGGCCGTGAGACAGAGCGGGCAGAAAATAGGCGTGAGCACAGACCACAGCTTTTTGAGAGTGGGCTCTGCGGGAGACACGGGGGGTATCGTGTTTGTGTGTAAGGGTTAACACCGAGATATGGGCACCTTTTCTACACTCAAGACACCAACGGCGTGAGCCGGATGACCAGACATTATACTCACTTGAGATTTCTCTGGGTCGCGTGAGAACGGCGGATGTGTGCAGGCGAGCGGGTTGCATTACCGGCTCGTTGGCTGCCAAATACACCGCTGCAGTAGCCTTATCTAAGGGGACTGACAGGGCGAGACATTTCGACGGTGGCGTGCAAGCCCGCCCGTGTCATGCAGAGAGCTCGAGAGGGCTCTGCATGACGCACGAACGGCGACCCGAGGGCGGGGTAGCTCTCTTGTAACGTAAAGAGAGCTAGCCGCGTGCTCGTTGGTCGAGCAGAACTGGGAACAGTGTTTTGTATGAGGGCGCGTGCACAAGTAGTGGGCACGAGACCTACATGTGACACAGCTGATGCCCGTCCGGGTCATGCAGAGAGCTCGAGAGGGCTCTGCATGACGCGCGAACGGGGACACGAGGGCGGGGTAGCTCTCTTGTAACGTAAAGAGAGCTAGCCGCGTGCTCGTTGGTCGAGCAGAACTGTATAAAAATTTCTGCTCTTACAACACATCCAGTACGTCGCGTATGTTGATGCCCGTCCGGGTCATGCAGAGAGCTCGAGAGGGCTCTGCATGATGCGCGAACGGCGACGCGAGGGCGGGGTAGCTCTCTTGTAACGTAAAGAGAGCTAGCCGCGTGCTCGTTGGTCGAGCAGAACTGTGTTTGTACAAGGGCGTGCGCACTAGTAGTGGGCACGGGACCTACATGTGACACAGATGATGCCCGTCCGGGTCATGCAGAGAGCTCGAGAGGGCTCTGCATGACGCGCGAAACGGGGGTGTGAGGGCGGGGAAACTCTCTTGTAACGTAAAGAGAGCTAGCCACGCGGCGCTGTGGTTAAAGACTTCGATTCGAGCCCGCAGGGTCGACATCGGAAGTTCCTCGCAGGGGTAGGGGGTAGCTCTCTTGTAACGTAAAGAGAGCTAGCCGCGTGCTCGTTGGTCGAGCAGAACAGTGTTTGTACGAGGGCGCGCGCACTACTAGTGGGCACGGGACCTACATGTGACACAGATGATGCCCGTCCGGGTCATGCAGAGAGCTCGAGAGGGCTCTGCATGACACGCGAAACGGGGGTGCGAGGGTGGGGAAACTCTCTTGTAACGTAAAGAGAGCTAGCCACGCGGCGCTCTGGTTAAAGACTTCGATTCGAGCCCGCAGGGTCGACATCGGAAGTTCCTCGCAGTGCTCGCATGCTCCGCCAGGATGGAGCAGCAGTCTCTCATGGCGTGTTCCTTGGCCTCATCCTCCGAAGCGATGGCAGTGAGGCCCGTAAGCGCCAGCTGCGCGTCGGTGAGGAGAGACGGGGTAGGCGAAAGCGAGGCTCGAGGGAGGTTCTCCGGCGAGCGCGTCGCTGTGGCCACAGGTTCCGGCTGTCTCAGGGAACGGCGCTTCTTCCTGCGCGTTCCAACAGAGGGCGGAGTGACTGCTGCGGTGTTGAAGGCCTCGAGTCGAGCCCGCAGGGTCGACAGTGGAAACTCCTCACAGAGCTCGCAGCCCCCGGACGCGAGGGCGAGCTCTGCGTGTTCCAGGCCCAAGCAGAGAGCGCAGATCAGGTGCCGGTCTCCGGCGCTGAGCGGGGCTCTACACGAGCCGCAGGAAGTGCGAGTCATCTTTAAAAAGACGCTCGCTGCTCTTTTAGAATATATATAGCAAGGCAAAAGGATACATCGCCGGATAGCATAGCTCGCACGGATGGCTGAAGGTGGCGAAGACGGCCGGCTTCCTCAGCGCTGTCCTAAGCTGGCTGTTCGCTGTTCGCTGTTCGACGGCGGTGGTGGCTTCTCTCTTATCGAGCGATGCGAAGAGCTCGCTGAAGAGACAAAAAATCAGGGAATTCAGCCTACAGTCACTACTTTTATACGCTAAGCCACGCCCATTCTGGCGGGCTGTGACGCTATGAAGGCGTGGGCCGCCTTCATTGGGCGTGACGTCACGCCGGGGTCACTGGTAGGCTGCAGCAGTTGCCCGCAGGGCAGCCAATGAGCATGCGAGATGGCCTGCTCTAGGTCTGCTAGCTGCTGTACTGCGTTGACAATGAATACAAAATTAAGGATAATTTTTTGGCTTCAATATCTCGAGAAGATGAATCTTTCCCGTAGCGTAAGCTAAACTTACGCAATACGAGAGAACCACTCGTAAGAGAACCGCAGAATTGAGGAAAGTCTACGGGCAAAAAGGGAACTTGACAGAGCAAAAGCTAATAAAACAAGAATCACTGGCTTGGCTTATTCAGAGATGATTTGAAATGTTGTAAAGATGCCATTTACATTACTCAACAGATGAGTAAGGTATTTTATTGAAGAGATAAATTGCTATATGTAGCTCTAACTGAGTTGATTGTTAAGTATTATCTACTGTGAAGGGTCATATCACTATGGGTTGTTGTAGCGCTGCAGGAAATTATTTTCAAGGAAGTAGCATGAGATGTTATATATCTTAAGCCTTGTAGTGAATGTTTAATGACCTTTAGGATAACCATCATCTGCACAGTCACACAGAGCCGAAAACAATATTCAACCAAAACAATGTTCTTCCGCAAAATGCATGCATTTTATTTATTTTTAACCGCTAGAGGCCCAAAAGTTACATAGTGTACCTTTAAGCAGAGTTTTTGTTGTAACTTCGCCTATTGTTATAACTGACAAAATGTTTGTACTTTACAGAAAACACTTTATATTTATGTTTATGATTTTTTGTTGTTGTTTTTTGCTAGACAAACTATGAATTATTTTATAATTTATGTATGGACAAATAAAAGTCCCAGATGAACACGTGATTATATTTAATCTAAATTATTTAATTTATTTAAAATTTTTGTTGTAAAGTTTGTTTGTGTGTGTGTGTGTGTGTGTGTGTGTGTGTGTGTGTGTGTGTGTGTGTGTGTGTGTGTGTGTGTGTGTGTGTGTGTGTGTGTGTGTGTGTGTGTGTGTGTGTGTGTGTGTGTGTGTGTGTGTGTGTGTGTGTGTGTGTGTGTGTGTGTGTGTGTGTGTGTGTGTGTGTGTGTGTTACACTTATTTATTCAGTTAATGCTTGGAATATTTTAGTGCAATGTGCGTTACCGTAATGGTGTTACCCTAATTTTGTGTTTGGCTCTTTGCATGTTTGACAGTTAGAAATGGGTTTACTTTTTACTATTGGTTTTCAGTCTTTTGCTGCACAAAACCTGTTGTTGTCTCTTAATGTCCATCAAATATCGATTGGAACAAAGCAAAGTCTGTCAAAATAATACTTGGACCTTGGATGAGGGGTGATTTTAAAAAGTGCAACTTGTTTATCAATTACTGTTGGACACATGTCCCTCAGGCACTTCGGCTAATGACAGCATGCCTGACACCTGGAGGTCAAAGTTCAGTTTTCCTGGAATGAAGCAAACAAAAAAGAAGGAGATCAGAGACTGCCGATCATGGCATAAAGCCCTTGTTTATGTCTCAACAAAACTGACAGCGGAGCATCACTTGAACTTGGCTCAGCCCATAAATAGCAGTTGATGTGATAAGAGAGCCTGTCTGGCCAGATTTGATATTAACTGGTTTAATGTCTCATCCCAAAATAAGTGGGTCAAATGATCTGTGTGAGTCAGTGGCAAAAATCCCTTTATCCCAAGTGACTAAAAAGTTTTTGTACAGCAGCCATCAATATTTGCAGTAACCCCAATGCTAACTTTAAAAAAAGGAGCTAAAATGAAGAAAAAATGTTTTAGAAAGTAGGAAGGAACCTTCTTGAATGTTGTGATATATACTTGGCAGATCAGGTGGAGGTTTGAAGCTTGTTTCACTATTGTAAAAGTGAAAATGTCATTATATATATATATATATATATATATATATATATATATATATATATATATATATATATATATATATATATATAAAACCAATGCTGAATTTGTTTGATCAAAAATACAGTAAAGATGTAATATTGTCAAATAGAATTACAATTAAAATGGTTTCCATTTTAATACATTTTCAAATGTAATTTCTTCATGTGATGACTGAATTTTCAGCAGCCATTACTTCAGTCTTTAGTCCCAAATGATTATTCAGAAATCACTCTAACATGCTGATTGAGTGCTTACTTATTATTATTATTAATTCCCATAAATATTATACATTATTATACTGCATACACAATACAAAACATATATTCTGATTGAAAAAGACATGATTTTAGGGTGGGACTATTTCTTTGTCCATGACAGACGAAAGCATTCCAGAAACTTTACACAATAAAACACTTCCACCATAAATGCAGCATATCCTTAAGATTCAGTGCTTTACAGCCTAAATTTAGCTATAAATTACCAAAAAAAAAGGAGTGTCATGTCATTAGCTACCCAGCGTGTGAAACTCATGTTCTCTCCTGCTAGCGCTCTTATCATGCATGAGCTGGGTTTCTGTTTTTCTCATTATGAGATAGAACTGGCCCAAAGATCTGCTCTGGGGTAGAGGAAACAAATGATGCACTGAGGGAGCGAACGTGGCTGGTTCAACCACAGGTCTTGGTAATGTAATGGGGATCTTTAAATTTGTATGTTTATCCTCAGTTTAAACTAATGGAGAAAAACTTATATTATATGGCGATCCATCCATTTTCCAAGCAGCTTGTCCTATGTAGGAGACGCTGGACGTTGGTAGGCTATATCATTACATGCATCTATAATCATATTTGGCCTGCTATTACATGTCTCCCTGAATTACAACAACATGTTGCTGTTTTTTGTATTGCATAAATGATAAGACTGGAATCCTGTACGGCATTAAAAAGGTATTCAAAGGGCATTAAAAAGGTATTCATAATACGCAATGAAACCACAGGCATTACAAATGCATTACTTTGCATGTTACTGCATGCAATACTGCATAAATCTGTGTGGCTCTTTAATTTTTTTATTTTTTTTGCAAACACATATTACTGCATTACAATATACTTGTTTCAAATGGCAAATAAATGTGCTGTAATAACTGTGCAATAACAATGGGTGTGCAGCTTTGAATATCTATTGGATTTTGAGTTTCTTAGATAAAATATGAGAAAGTCATAACTCTTGCGCTTAGCTATTCTTTACTTAAGTCATGCCTTTGCCGATATAAATCTGGTTACCAAATGAACTCCGTAAAGGGGAATTCCACCCAGATTCAATGTTTTTAATAGTGAGTTCTTTATCCTACAGCTGTTCATGGGACGTAGGCAAATATGTGCTGCTCTGCCAAAAGCAGGAATCAAGAGATCCATCCATAACACCTTTTGGCTGTAATGCTAAAGCCTCCCAGTTTGAGAGAAATGGCTAGTTAGGACCGTTGGTCTAAGGCCAAACATGTCTCTGGACAAGACAGCTGTATCAGGCCAAAACTCGGTGTTTCCGAGTCAGTAAATTTGTGATGTGCCACCACACATTCTTAACTCTAGATTAATGGTCCACTTGTAAAAATAAAGGTTCCTCATTGGGTCTTAGAAATCTGGAGTTGCTATATGGTTCTTTGGAGATTAAAAAAGTGTTTTGATGATTCTTCAGATCAACATATTGGTTTTTGGGGTCTTTAAAGCACCAATAGGACTTGATTTATGTTCAAACTAGAGCGTACTGTAACCTTTCCAGACAGCAACATAGTGTCTGCCCTAGATACCACAAGTATCAGATGTGGGCCGGATCTGGGCCGATACTATGTTGCTTTCTGGAAAGGTTACAGTACAGTAAATACAGATGGTTAGTTCTGGAAGTCAGTATATGTCATTCGAAGTGCCTTTTGTTCTCTTCTATTTCTGTAAAACCAAAATAACATAAAAAAATAAGAACTGTTTAATATGGCAGATGATATGCAAGGCAGAACCGATTAAAACCTCTTCTTTAGTTCAGTAAAAATTCTGCATTGCTAAATAAAATCCAGTCTGTTTTGCAAGAGAACAAGAGGAGGGAAGACAGAGAGCAAGAGAGAAGTAATGTTGCATAATAGAGGTGTAAGGCTTAAAAAAACATTTCCATTCAAATAGCCAGGCTGACTTTGACCCAGATCAAGTCAAATGCTAGCTATTAAAAGTCAATATCAGTAGTGCTGACACTGGTACATTTCAAAACACTGCAGTTGCTGAAAAAAATAAGTGTACCAAGGGTCTGAAATGTTCCCTTTATGTGCATTTGTAAAATGTTTATTCATCAGTTAGTTCATGTGAAAAGTAAATAGAATAAAATATCAATTGTAATAATCTTAAAGTGCATAACCACAATGTTTCATTAAATTACATCAGTATTACATCATGAAAGTCTAGCTCTAATCTAGACCAGAGGTTCTCAACCTTTGTAACTTCAAGGAAATTAATGCAGGAAACAAATTTAATCTAGTGGAAACTTTAAGTAATTTATCCAAACTAAATCTAAAACTAAATAATATTTTAGATATCATACTCAAATTTGTAAAATGACTTGTTTAGATTTATGGCTTTTATGTTCTTATGTTTTGGAAAATATATATTTAATTTAAACATTTAAAATAGTATTTTTGTGCATTTTCCATAACAATAAACTAAAATTAAAACTATATAACTTTTTTAAGTTCACTTTTTAAAACTTTTTTCAATTCAGCATTAATCTACCAAGTGCTGTCTTTAAAAAGAGATCAAGTCTGTGCTCCAAAGCATTCGACATTTATGGCAGTTTAAGTTGGAAATTTCATTTTCAGGTCTATACTTAAAAAGTAAATACATGGATTATAACTACTGCTTAGATATAATTTAGTACCATAAAATCTCCTAAAAACACAAATATTAAATAAAACTTTGTAGAACTAAAATAGTACATTAATTTCATTTATATATATATATATATATATATATAAATGAAATATATACGGTTATAACCGTAATTAAACTAAACTATACCTGTTCTATCTCCATACAGCATATATTCTCTGACTCTGTAGGCATTATTGTCCGACTTCGGGTCGAAATGAACACCGCTACTGAGAGTTTCTGTTCTGATATTATCATTCCGTCAGGTGAGATTGTCCACTGGGGCCGGCAGCAGCAGCTCATTTGCATTTAAAGGAATACACTCCTAAGTGTATTGGTCCTCTATCACACCAAACGCGTTTTTTAAATTGTTTTCCTATGGCAGTGAGCGTTATGCGTGCTGTTTATGCACCCTGGGCGTCTCGCGTTCTACCGCCTGCTGCGCCTCGTGTTTTTGCAGTTGAAAAATCAGCAACTCCGAGCAGAAAAAGCGCACAACGTCATCGCGTTTTTTTTTACACTGTCCAATCAAATGAATGGATAATGGAAAGCAGATAAGGCGGGCAGTGGAACAACCTGTGCTCTAAGCCGGAGAGTGACATTGCAGTCGCCAGGTCCGAAACAGATGCAGTCGTCATTCACTGGGAACGCATGTAAGTCTCCAATGCGCTTCGCCGAGGCGAGAGCAAGAAGCAAAGCCGTTTTCAGGGAAAGCTCCTTAACCACAATCGAAGCTATGGGCTCGACTTCACCACGTGCTCATGTACGTCCGGGAAAAACGGGCTTCTTCTCCTCGATGCGGCCTGGCGGCGGCTCGATTGGAGGAATCACGAGTCCAACTTGCTTTACACAGGCTCGTCCGGAGCGTTCTAAGTGAGGTCCAGCTCTGTGACGGCCTTGCTGAGGACCCTGACGAGTTCCTCCTGGAGGTCTGCAGGGCCCTCTTGGTTGCACCGGTCTAGTTGAGACGGCCAGTCCTTTTCCGACGCCCCGAGCGACATGGAGCCAGGTCCAAAGGAGACGAAGCTCGCCACGGCGCGGTGGTTTGGGGGGAGCGGAAGCTCGCGTCCGCAAAGCTGACGTCGTCGAACTCGTCTTCAGGCGGGGGAGGGCCCAAGAGCGGCTCACTGGCGGCTGTGGGCCTCATCCCCGCTGTTGCCCGAGCCACTTCTCTTCTGGTGCACTGGCAGCTCGGCGTGGGCGAGGCCCAGGCAGGTGACACAGAACTGGTGAAGGTCTGGCGGGTCAATGGGACCCGCAAAAATCTGGCATGTAGCAGCCATTGGATGCAGAGAGGTAAAAACAGGGGGTGAGTAGTCCTCTATAGCAACTTCCACGATGACTTAACATATGACTGAAAGAGATTCTGACGTAACTGTCGCACCCATGCAATTTATACTGCCCGCGAACCTGTCAGTATTTGCATGCTTCGCGTCAATTGGGCAGCTGTCCCCAGCTGGCGTTAGCCCATAAGATTTCAGCGAAAGTGGAGAAGGGAGGACTTCCCATATACGTCACAGCTGACGTAATGTTGAGTTACCGCCTTGTCAGGGAACGCGTTTGGACTGTGCACGGCCTATAACAGCACGTTTTTCTGAGCCCCAAAAAGTGACAATTTAAACATCCTGTATTAAATGATCTTTTTGGTATTTTGAGCTAAAACTTCACATACACATTCTGGGGACATCAGAGACTTATTTTACATCTTGTGAAAAGATATATATATATATATATATATATATATATACACTCACCTAAAGGATTATTAGGAACACCTGTTCAATTTCTCATTAATGCAATTATCGAATCAACCAATCACATGGCAGTTGCTTCAATGCATTTAGGGGTGTTGTCCTGGTCAAGACAATCTCCTGAACTCCAAACTGAATGTCAGAATGGGAAAGAAAGGTGATTTAAGCAATTTTGAGCGTGGCATGGTTGTTGGTGCCAGACAGGCCGGTCTTAGTATTTCACAATCTGCTCAGTTACTGGGATTTTCACGCACAACCATTTCTAGGATTTACAAAGAATGGTGTGAAAAGGGAAAAACATCCAGTATGCGGCAGTCCTGTGGGCAAAAAATGCCTTGTTGATGCTAGAGGTCAGAGGAGAATGGGCCGACTGATTCAAGCTGATAGAAGAGCAACTTTGACTGAAATAACCACTCGTAACAACCGAGGTAAGCAGCAAAGCATTTGTGAAGCCACAACACGCACAACCTTGAGGCGGATGGGCTTCAACAGCAGAAGACCCCACCGGGTATCACTCATCTCCACTACAAAAAGGAAAAGAGGCTACAATTTGTAAGAGCTCACCAAAATTGGACAGTTGAAGACTGGAAAAATGTTGCCTGGTCTGATGAGTGTCTCGATTTCTGTTGAGACATTCAGATGGTAGAGTCAGAATTTGGCATAAACAGAATGAGAACATGGATCCATCATGCATTGTTACCACTGTGCAGGCTGGTGCTGGTGGTGTAATGGTGTGGGAATGTTTTCTTGGCACACTTTAGGCCCCTTAGTGCCAATTGGGCATCGTTTAAATGCCACAGCCTACCTGAGCATTGTTTCTGACCATGTCCATCCCTTTATGGCCAACATGTACCCATCCTCTGATGGCTACTTCCAGCAGGATAATGCACCATGTCATAAAGCTCGCATCATTTCAAATTGGTTTCTTGAACATGACAATGAGTTCACAGTATGCATTTGGAGTGTGCACGGCCTATAACGGCACGTTTTTCTGAGCCCCAAAAAGTGACAATTTAAACATGCTGTATTAAATGATCTGTTTGGTATTTTGAGCTAAAACTTCACATACACATTCTGGGTACATCAGAGACTTATATAACATCTTGTGAAAGGGGACATAATAGGTGCCCTTTAAGCAATCATTTAAGACATTTCTCCTTTAATAGAACCATATTCATAAGGGAGTCAAAAACCCTATAGTCTATATTGAACCCCAGTGAAACTGAATGAATTAGTGAGTGAATGGGTGAATGTGAGGCAAATATGTAAAGCGCTCTGGTGGCCATTGGGTCTTTGAAAGCGCTATATAAATGCAGTCCATTTACCAAAAATCATGAAATATATTGAGGGCCCCCTTGAGTTTACTGCAGATCCCACTCCCTTGTTTGAGAACCACTGGTCTAAAAATAAATAAATAAATAATAATTAATTAATTAATCTAAATTGTATGGACATGTGACTGAAAAAGACCATTGGAAAAAGCACCCATGGTGTGGTTTCCATGAGCTGAGCTTTCAGAAAACCTTGAGTACTTTTCAAGAGCAACAATTATATGTCATCGTGCTTTTGTTCATCATTACATGCAATAAACAAGCCACTGTCATAACAAAATCTGTGTCAGGACAACATTAGACACAAATCATGAGAGAATGGAGGAAATGAATAGAAAGAATGAAAGAGAAAGATTCCATTAAAGAGTTTACGACAATTAATGTCTCACACTTGAATGGCAGTATAGTGAGTGAGTGGACAGGAATTGTCGGTGATTATATCTTGCTGCATGAAGGTTTAATACAATAGAGACAGTGTTTTGGGTCTCTATTGAAATACATCTCGCAAGCACTCGCATGGGCAACATTTGCTCCAGAATACCGTTTCTGATTGGATAACTGTAATCTGAATTGTTGATGCACTTCATTTAACATTCTGAACAAATCAAAGAGCTACATCCACTTGAGGATATCGCAAAAACTCTCAATTTTTAACACAAGACTGTCTGACTTGCCAAAAACTTTTTTAGTTTCATGTCTGAGAGCAATTGGGAATCCTATCATTATAATACAATTTACTTGCAGTGCAACAGAAATAAAGCTTGTAGATTATAGGCTACAGAGCAGCCTTGCAAATATTCAATCAATACTACACTCAGAATGAGTGTTTGTAAGATAGCAACATGAATGTGCAACTATAAAGAACATAATATATTGTACAGAATATAGAAATGACGTGAGGTAAATAACAAGGTGATGAGTGAGTCCAAACCTCGCTGCGGTATTAGGGTCCGTTCATACAGAACGCATATTTGCATTCCACTGTGCTGTTTTTTCATCGTTTTTCTATTTAAACAAGCTCTAGACGGCCGTCTTTGACAGTTGGCTCGCACATAACACCGTTGTAAAAGTGTGCAGCTCTATCTATGAAAAATAAAAAATAAACTTTTCTTGAGACCTTGCTTTTTCAATTGCACTGCCATACATCTTGCATTTTAAAATGCAAAAACACATTCTGTTTGAACCGACCATGTTGCTAGGCCAATTTTTACCACAATGTAATGGAGCTTTTTTTTTTTTTCTTAGAGAGGTTGCTTTACTGTACTGTAAATAATATACTTTACAGGTAAAATGATAAAATAACTCAATGATAAAACATATTTAATGTGTAAATGTTTATTCATTTGGCGTCCAGCCATTTAAGGGCCTGTTTATGTCTGGTCATTTCATTTGTTTTTACTGATCGGATAGCTATCTGATTTGTTAAAACTGTTCCATTTACACTTGGCCACATACATGTCTCCGCAAAACGAATATAAATCTGATCTTCGATTCCCGCGCTATATGCAAATTTAATGGAATTCACGTCAACGACAGCTTCAAGATCAAAGATCAGTCTCACTACTTTTAATGAAGATGTTTGTGTGTTTGGGCTTACGGACGAAATACTCAGATACTCCCCTGCGGCGTTTTCTGTTGCAGTAGCACTGTCATATCTGGCTACAACATGTAATATAGCCTATAACATGCTCTTACACGTTTATTTACTTTTCTTCCATTTTGGAGGAGTAAAATTTACATATGTGGTTTCAACAACCTGATGCATTTACACTCTTCCAGTTTCGTCTGGAATACGTCTCAAATCTTCCAGAAGTGATTTGAGTGATCGTATTTAAATCTGTATCGAATATGTTTCGAAAGGGCACTTGAGAAGACACATGATTTTCTCACACAGAGAAAATGCATGAACTGACCAGGGGTAAACAGGACCTAATACATAAAATGTAGGCCTACTCATTTTTCATAATGGCCTTTGGAAAAGTGTCTTTCAAAGTCAAACTTTCAAAGACTAGACTTTGACTAATGTGCAAGAATAAGAAGTAAATTAAAGCATCACAGAGACTAGCAAAAAAAGGTGTAAAAGGCATTTAAGAAAGATCAAAGAGGAACAGGAGGGGTGGGACTGGTAAGTCAACATCACGATTAACCTGTGAGCAGAGGAAGGACCAGAGGGGGGATTGGGATGAAAAGAAGGAGTGGACCGTGAGTCGAGTGGGACAGCAAAGGAGACAAAATGAGAAGAGGGAGCCGAGAGCCAAGGGGATTGGAAGGAAGTCGTACATCCAAGAAATGGAAACATATTGGACACTAAAATGGCCATACACTCCCCAAGAGAGGTCAGGGTTATAGAAAACGGCTGGGGAGATTTAAAGAGGCAAGAAGGCTGCCAGCACAGCCATGGGGAACCAAGGTGCAACAGGTTCAGCAGAACTCAGAGAGAAGGATGAGTCTGCTAAAGAAAAGAGATGCGGTTTATTATATGCACACAGGGAGGCCAAGAGGAAGAGATACACACACACACACACACACAGCTGATCTTCTGGGATTTCCATGCACAACCATCTCTAGGGTTTACAGAGAATGGTCCAAAAAATGAGAAAATATCTAGTGAGCGGCAATTCTTTGGGCGAAAATGCTTTGTTGATGCCAGAGAATGGCCAGACTGGTTCGAGCTGATAGAAAGGCAACAGTACCTCAAATAACCGCTTGTTATGACCGAGATCTGAAGAAGATCATCTCTTACGACATAATACGTCAAACCTTGAAGCAGATGGGCTACAGCAGCAGAAGACCACACCGGGTGCCACTCCTGTCAGATAAGAACAGAAACTGAGGCTATAATTCGCACGGGCTTACCAAATTTGAACAATAGAAGATGTCTTGTCTGATGAGTCTCAAATTCTGCTGGGACATTCAGATGGTATAGGTTTAGAATTTGACGTAAACAACATGAAAGCATGGATCAATCCTGCCTTGTTTCAATTGTTCATGCTGTTGCTAGCGTGTAATGCTGCAGGGAACATTTTCTTGGCACGCTTTGGGCCCATTTCTAATTGAGCATTGCCCATATTGTTGTTGATCATGTCCAGCCTTTTATGACCCCCATGTAACCATCTTCTAATGGCTGCTGCCTGCAGTATAACACGCCATGTCACAAAGCTCAAATCATCTCAAACTGATTTCTTGAACCAGTTCACCTGTTGACTAAACTCAAATGGCCTCCATAGTCATCAGATCTCAATTCAATACACAGCTTCAGGATGTGGTGGAACTGGAGATTCTCATAATGGATGTGCAGCCGATAAATCTGCAGCAACTGCGTGATGTTATCATGTCAATATGGACCAAAATCTCTGAGGAATATTTCCAGCACCTTGTTGAATCTGTGCCACAAAGAACTAAGACAGTTCTGAAGGCCAGTATCAACAAGGTGTACCTAATAAAGTGGCCAGTGAGTGCATAAAAGTATTTGGGAAGTGCTGGAGGAGACTTTACAGAGTGTAGTGTCAATACAAGATCTTGACCAAAAAAGTAACGCACCTCTCGATAAAAACATTTATTTACATCAAGAGGTGAACCAATTTTTGGTCAGGATCTTGTCTTGACAATGCAAGAGTCAAGCACTCTGTAAAGTCTACAACAGCACATCCCAAGGGCTTTCAATGAATTTAAGGTCTGGACTCAGAGGTGCCGATTGTGTGAAAATGATTCTTAATGCTCCCTCCAAACCATTCTTTCCCAGTTTGAGACTGGTGAATTTTGAAATTGTCATTCTGGAATATGGCCATGATGTTTCTTCCTACATGCTTGTTTAAGAAATTAGAAGCTACACACTCCATCCATTAGGGTTAGAAGGACTGTTGCCAAACATAAAACATGGTATAAACTATTGTAGGATAGGATATAATCACTGCAATTGCAGTATTGACATTTGCCTTTGAACAGTGACTTTTTTTTTTACCAGGCAGGTAAATGTAGTATGTAGTGTATGTAATACTGTTTTTTTAAATAAAGTTATATATATATTTTTAGTTATATTTCAGATATATTTTGTCATTCGTACAGACATAATTTCTGAGCATGAAGGATTTCAAATCATGTGTCTTGTTTAGAGTGTTTTAGTGTGCTACTTTTCTAAACAATAATTTAAATGTAACCTCTAGTAACCGTCATAAATGCCCTATTAACCAATAACATCCTAGCAACCTCTTAGCAACAAAATGTATACCTACATCTGTTTCATCTCCTCAATCCAAAAGAAGTCAGAGTACATTCTCTTTGATCTCATATATATATATCAGAGTTTCCAAGAAAGAGACTGTACGGCTCATCAATGCCTTCTTAAGCCGCAAAATAGATTCAGATAGAATATTTTTCTTTCTCGATCTTCCACGAAAGAAGATAAACCCTGACCTCTTCATAAAGGGTCTGAAGCCTCTTAGATTACCTAGCTCACCACTAAAACTCAATCAAAGAAGCTTTTGTCAGGCTGTAGTGTCTGGCGAGAGTGAGTGAGCGCCACACTGACCTTTCTACAATAGCAACTGTTCTACAATGTGAACTATTGAGCTTCACAGCAGAGAATAAGGCCTGTCCATTCTGAGGAGACAATTACATTCTCTAGGAAAGCAAGAGCCTACTCTGCGCACAACCATCAAATACACAGGCTTTTCTGGTTTAAAGCAGTCTATCTGGCCATTGCGAGGTCATCAGCTTTAAGGTGACGGAGCAGCAAAGACAAACAGCAGAGCCATTGTAAAATTCTTATGGCATCAGAGCTATCACAACAAGCACAGAGCCGCACAGACACGGGGCCAAAATCAACAGGCTCTCCATTCCTTTGGAACGGTCCAACATGGTATTTACATTGGAAGAACACGAAGCAATGCACTTTGTGAACATGATCATTGAGACGAGTAAAGGTTACAGGTTTAGGGCAATGCTCGGTAGATTTCGACCATGACGTTTTTCAGAGTCAAACTCTGTGTGGCTGCATACAATGAACGATGTGTTTGACGGATCATCTTGGCCGTCTGTTCTGGCCACACACACGAGAGAAATAAACCACTATGGAGTTGGCCTGAATAAATGATGTGTGCATGTCTAACTTAGTTGACATACGTGCATTACGGACCTCTGTGCAGTCCAAAAATGGGGAGTAACCAGCGGGTGGGATGATGGGAGGGCGTACGTATGTGTTTAAGTGGCGAGGGGGTGTGGGTCACAGGCCAGATTAAAAGACCCATAAGAGGATTGATATTTGAACAATCCTGTTTTTCTTGTATTTCAGAAAAGCTGACTGCTTCGTCGTGTTGTCGAGATCTGTCATGGTATTAAAATGCCTTGAGGGGCTCCTTCAGATTAACTCCCTGTGAAAACCAAGGATGTCTCTGAACATTTATGGGGGTTTAAAGAAATATTTTACTCAAAAATGAGAATTCTGTCATTATTTCACCTTCCCGTCATCCTGATCCACGTGACTCATATCCAAAATGACACAAAAAGTCCCATAAAAGTAGCACAAGTCTTCTGAAGAGCTCTGTAAGTGAAGCAGAATTTTAAGTCAGTATTCAGTTACAACAGTTCAGTACACAAAACTGATCTGAATGATTCATTCACAAATCATTAGTTAAGAGCTCACTGGATTTTCAGTGAATAACAACTTCAAGGCATGGCTTTAGTAGACTTGGAATATAGTACTATGAACTACTTTTACAATATTCTATGGTGCTTATGTGCTTCTCCCATCCATTGTTATAGCATGGAAAGCACTAGTAAATAATATATATATATATATATATATATATATATATATATATATATATATATATATATATATATATATATATATATATATATATATATACAGTTTCCTTTAGTGCTGAGACGGGTTTGGAACAACATGAGAATGAATAAATGATTACCAAATTTTCATGTTAAATTGATGGAGGTATACGCTAGACATCGTGTGCAGACCCTGATGCCGCCAGGAACACAGTAATCTTTGATCTGTGATCCGAGTATTTGCTCTCCTATTTTATTGGTCAACAGGGTCATTTGTGAGGTTTGGCAGATTTCTCTGACCTTCTTCTGTTCCCAGACAGACAGCAAATTGACAAATGAAAAGAATGATAAACAAACACGCAGACGGCTTCATAGGACATCCGAACACGCTAAGATCCGCTACAGTGCCCTCGGCTTTGTGGGCCAGGTGGTGGTGCCAACCATCTTGGCAGCGCATGCTGTACGCCACCCATTTCAAAAGAACCCTAACCCATCCAGAAGAAATCAATAATGTGGATTCATCACATGCTTTGACGTAAATGTGGCATGAACTGACAATTTGAAAAATGTCCAGAAAAACATCAAGGTGGTTTTGGATCTTTTCAGTTTTCAATCTCCTATAACGGTAAAGGTTGAGAAGTTCAGTTTGCGAGGACATTATTGCACTAATGGCAACATTATGACATAGTGCAGATGAATATAAAACACTTCTAAAATGTAGGCCAAGAAAAGCATCTCTGTGGAGGACTAGGGTGCAGCAGCTGTTGTTCTCTCTTCATTTTTGTAAAGTTTGTTGTTGGCACCCTCTGCTGGGTAAGAGTTCTCGACACAACTAAAGCATACTAATGACACTGTTGTCTTGGTCCTTTACAATTGTTGTTAGATATTCTACAATATAACTCCGGTCAAAGTTTGCCAAAAAATATTAACTGTCTGTCATGTCAGACTGCACGATACATCATAGCTAACTCGTGTCATGATTGAAAGCCTAATTAACCATCCATCCATTCAGCATTTCTCTTTAAGTACAGTATCTATCTACCTATCTATATATTATTTATACAGTATCTCTATCTATCTTTATACTATTAAAAAAGTATCTATATATCTACACAGTATCTATCTACTTATCTATCTATATATCTCTATCTATACAGTGGCAATCTATATCTGTACAGTATCTACCTATCTATCTATACAGTATCTCTTTCTATGCAGTATCTATGCATCCAACCATCCATATCCATATATACAGTATCTACCTATTTGTATAGTGTTTCGCTTTATATTCAATATCTATTCATCCATCCATCAATACATTAACTACCTATCTATCTATACAGTATCTCTCTTTCTATACATTTTATATCTATCTATACATTGTATTTACCTATCTACATATGGTCTCTCTATCGATTTATCTATGGAAAATTGGATATAGAAACATAAATGATTGAACTTTTTCTCTATTGCAAAAAGAGAAATTTACACTACTTTAGCTGCAGAATAAATTGAAAATAAATATTGAAAAACTAACAATGATCGTATAAAATAGTCCTTGTGAGGTTTGGAGATATTGAATTCAAATGACTCAACTGCATTGACTCAAATGCAATTGGTTCAACTGCATCTCTTGAAGAAGTCTCACCCGATCACATTTATGCATGTGCAGACAGATAATGAATTATTAAGAATTTGCGAATCCTCACAGGCGCTGTCCCTGCAGGAAAGAAACCTCTGCTAGATCAATATCTCCTTCACCTAGTGCCACTTGACAAGCACTGGGAAATTGCTGCTGTACAAAATAAAAAAGTCCCAATTTCACTCTAGGTCAAAGCTATTACATTTTCAAAATATCAGGCTCAAAATGCCCAATCCTATCCAGGATTTTCTCTGTATCTCCAGTGTAGGGAATTACAATAAAATTGCAGGTTTACTCACGAGTGGACCTTTCCTTCACTTTTGATGCATTTCAATTTTCAAGATGGTAACTATGGAAACAAAATAAATGTTTACTAGATGATTTGAGGGGGTAATACTGTCTTCACATTTTAGACTCATGTTATAGACTTTGAAAAAGAACAGGTTCATGATATTTTATCCTTATTCTACAGGGCTGTTGAACGCTTGATTCTGATTGGTTGATGAACATTCTAAGGTGTGCAATTATTTTCAGGGAAACGCAAGGCTAAAGTAGTTCCAGGACTTGCCTGCATCACATTTCCAAATCACTTCGCCAAATGATTTGTTATTCCTTTCAAAGGTCTTTACAGCCTAGCCTACAACAGCAAAAGAACCAAAACCCACAACGACACTGACCGAGCAAATACATATAGTAAACAATAGGATAAAAACGACAAATTATTTCCAAGTTTTTTGCTACAAAATTACATTTTATTACACCTTTATTCTTATGGCTTGGTCATTTTAAACCTAAAAAAAAAAAAAAAAAACACTCCTATGCATTTCGGCATATAAGCTTTCGTCAGGGATTCAACAGTTTTCAAACAGGAAGAGACTTTCTCATAAGCTTGAAGTCATTAAAACGTCTCTTTGTTCTTCCTATATAAAACACTTTGCATTCAGAGCATTCCAGTCTATATATAACAAATACAGCTTTACAGCTTATGAAAGGGTTAATGGTAAATTGTTTTTGGGGTACAGCATCACCAAAGGTTTTAGTCTGTAATACATTTGTACAATGATTACAGTGTTGACATTTGTAAGACCATTTGGGCTTAGATCCCAACCACGTTTGTTGACCTTCTGGTTTCAAATGGACTCGGACCAGTTTGTCTCGAATTGTACTTCTCCTGAAAGTAACCAGAGGTGGATCAGGAAACAGCTGGCCAAGCACATCATCACTTTCAATAATATCCCAATTATTTTTTTTATTATTCTTTTAATTTGTTCTGCCTCTGTACTATACATAGCGACAAAAATGGGTCTGTCTTTTTTTGGCTTGGGTGGGTTTTTTAATACAAGTGATGCCCTATATACCTGATATATGCTTTTTGGAGAGTTGTGCTTTTATAACCCCGTTCCTTAAAACGTTACGTAATCTCTTTTTTTGCTTTACACTCAAATGAATTGTCTTGCTCACAAATTCTCCTGACTCTCTGGAATTGCCCATAAGGAACATTTTCCTTCATGGAAGCTTTTAGCATGCAGAATGGTGTTCCTGTCAGTCGGTTTGTCTTTAAAGACAGTTTAGGTCAAGGAAATGAATACAATCTTTACTATATTCCAAAGATAGTTTAATGTTTGGATTAATGTTATTCAAAAAAGTATGGAACTCTTTCAAATCTCCCTCTGACCCAGACCAAATACAAACAAACATCATCAATGAAACGTCCCCACACTGTAAAAAAATCCAACTTGCATTTTGTTTGACAAATTCTGTTTTTAAAGTTTGTTCAACTATTTAACACGAACAAGTTTGTACAACTAATGACCCTAAGTTGAGAAAACTCAAAAATGTCCTGCAGCTCGTTGCCTTAAACTTTTAAGTTTTCTCAACTTTTTTTCTTTTTTCTTTTTTTATTTTTTTACATTGCACCAGACAATGCAATTGAATTATTAGTATTAGTAGGCACTCTTTTCCCGGTTTAAGACAATCTGCTTCCCATTTTCCCAGAAATAGACCTGTGATGGGCTATAACAGGCCCCCATAGCACAACCTTTTTTCTGTTGGAAATTCTTATCCTGGAAGATTAAGATGATATTATTATTCAATGTCCATTCAGTTAACAACAGTAAAAAATCAGTGGGTGGCATTTCCGACTCAGGTCTCCTACTTAAAAAATGTGTCAGAGCTGCCAGACCCTGCGTATGTTCAATGCTAGTGTACAACGCTTCTACATCCATAGTGGCTAGATATATATCAGAGCCTATGTTTTGTAGTTGTGTGACCTTATTCAGAACATCTGTGGTGTCTTGGACAAATGCTGGAATTGAAGGCAAACAAGGTTTAATAAAATAGTCAATGTACTTAGAGACTAGTTCAGTGAGACTGTCATTACCAGAAATAACAGGTCAACCTGGAGGGTTCTCAACACACTTGTGGATTTTGGGTAGCATGTAGAATGATGCCACTCTTGGGGTTTCATTCCACAGAACCGGAGTCAATTATTCCTTACTTAACCTACAGTATATTTACATTTTCAGTAAATTACAGCAGCAGCAAAGCATGTACAGGCCTGCTTCTATTGCCATGATACAATAGTAAACATTTTTAGAGAGATCTTTTTAGTGCAAACTGACATCTGTCCAACACAACAAAACACAAAGTTCCTGAATAGCCCAACATTTAAAGCTGTTATTCAATCGAATCATATCCCAGCGCATTGGTGATTCAAGCCTTCAAAATAACAGTGTAAAATCAAGAAAAGTAATTTGGGCCATCTGTCTGACATGGAGAAAATACAAAAATATATAAAAATCCAGTACTTACCCAACCACTTTTTAAACCAGGGGAAGAGAGTCAGCCAGTTATTAAACTAATTTTTGCAAAAGGCAAAGTTCAGCGAAAGTTTAGCCTACAAAAAAACAAAAAACAACAACAACAACAAAAACATCATGTAAAATGAAAATGGTACTTTATAGGCCAGGCATAACACATTTAGCATTCACTTGTATGCAATATGTTTTTTGTTTTGTTTGTTTGTTTGTGAAAAAGATCAAAGACCTCTGAATCAGAGGTAGAGCAACTCTGGTGAAGCACTTGACAGTATTTTGGAAAGTGATAATACATCCAAGTACAAATGTGTTGTGAATGTTTCTGCTCTTCCGACTTGTAGTCCATACATTTTGCTAAAAGGTTAATGAGCATGTCTGTTGATCGTGCATTATATTGTGATCATATGGCAAATGTTTTAATTTCAAACTTAAGGCAAAAAGCATAGACCATATAGCATAGACTCATACCATCCACAACATCAAAATATAAGCTAGATGAGGGAAAACAGCCAGTCACTTTTTTTTAAAACATACTTTTATTGTATGCATGCCGTCCAGTTGAGAGATAAAGGTGCCTGATTGAATGATTGATGTTAGTGGAATTACAATTATGAAGACAATAAAAAATAAAACATATATATATATCCATACTACATCAATTAAAGCATAATTTTTTTTAAACAATAACAAAGAAAACCAACCCAGAAAAAACAACACTCAATCCCGAAAAAACCTCAAAACATAAACTATTATTCACACTAACAATTATTTCGGTAACACTTTACAATAAGGTCTCATTTGTTAACATTAGTTTATAAAAATACAGCTGTTCATTGTTTGTTCATTTCACAGTCCATTAACTAATGTTAACAAATATAATTTTTGAGTTTAATAATGCATTAGTAAATGTTGAAATTAACATTATCTAAGATTAATAAATGCTGTAAAAGTATTGTTCATTCTTTGTTCATCATGTTAACTAAATTTAACTAATGAAACCTTATTGTAAAGTGTTAACACTCTGTCGAATGTTTTCCTCTGTGTTACAGGAGAAAACAGAGCCATCTTAAATCATATTCATTGTAATTATTATTAAAACATACATTATATATTTTTTTAAATCATTTAAGGTTTGTGCACATGGAACAATCAAAGCAACTGCGATTCCCGAAACCGAAACAACATGAAATGAAATAATGCACAAATATTATTTGTTATCTTAAATGTATTTTTTAAACACTTATTACTTATCGGTACAATGTCAACAACCATTAGTTAAAAGATGCAGTACACCTGAAAATTGTTCAAAGCACACAGTAAAAAAAAAAAAAAAAAATTTTCAAAGACATCATTACAGCAGTTTTCACTAGTTTAACACAAAATACACTCATTTAAACTCAACAAGATGTGCAAAGTACAGAGTATTTGACATACATGATTTATTTCCTGCTTTAAGAACTCACTGTTAGGCAAAATTTTAATTCAAGATTGAAGATCAGTTGAACGTGAATGCTATTTTCATTTGAAATGTGTTGATCTTAAACAAACAAAAAAATAATAATAATAAAAAAAAACTGTAAATGGCATTCAAATATAAATATTCATAAAAACAAATTAAAATGTGATAATAGACTCATGAACACACATCTAAGGTAAACATGTCCTCACATCACTAGTACATTTGCACTAGTTTATACATTATACATGTATACTACATTATAAAAGCATTTATTTTTAACTAGAAATTAGTGAGGTTTACTTATTTGTCTTCTAATTTAAAACAGTTCAGAAATCAGAAATGTGTTAGTTAACGAGTCCCTCATTATTCTCTGTACAAAGTTAAATAGCAAGAAAATTTATCTGGTAACCCTCCACAAATTACTCTTCATAGGCCAAAATATACACAAATATACACAAAAATCTCAGTGATATCTGCAGTACAGATGGCAGCTGCATTGTTTCAGGCAAAGATGATTATTGGACTTAATGAGATGATTGTGAGTTATTCACTAAATGGGCAGAGCAATGTTTTCATGTCTGTAAAATAAAAGCTCTGTACTTTGCTGGAATAGTAATTCATATTCTTGAAATATTTAGACATGAAACAAATGTGGAGATCTGGAAATATGCTGTAGTGTTTTGCGAGGGGTCTGTGGTGTGTTTTCCCTTTCTACATATCATTCTTACTGAATATGTTTAAATTTCAAAATATTGCCCAAATGGGCAATAAATGTAAACGAAAACTAGTTCAGGGTTGAACTTTCTCTCATTCAACAATTGCAACCTGTGCCCCTCCCTCTCTTCCTGGTTCCTCACTGATGAGTGCACTCGTCTGGCTTCTCGTTTTGAGGACCCTTCAATGTGCTCTCATTCTTCTGCTCGACTGCCACCTAAAGGACAACAGAAGCAAGTGCAAGTGAGTAGTTGAGTAGTAGCAAATGCTTGCCACAAGGAGGCAGTCGATTACAAGGCAAGGAATTTGGGAGTAATAACCTAGTGTAAACGGATGGACCTAATCTCAGGCATCACCCATTTCAATCTGGGCCTGACTGACCTCACTGGGGTTCAGACACCTTCTGCCACTGTCCTGCTATGCAGCTATGATGCATTTATCATATACAGCAAGATGCTTCATCAGCAGGTTTCGCTGTCATTCCTATACGGAGGTTACAGGCAGAGTTTTACATCTTGTTCCTGCCGCCCTGCTGTTTGTTGCGCACCTCTGCTCAGTGATGAATCACTCCCTGTGGCTGCTGAACAGTAATAGGAACAGATGTTTGTAGAAAACAGCTCCAGCCACCTTAATGACATGTTCGGAATGCAGTAGGGAAAACAAGCTCTGGCAGCTGACACAGCAGGTTGCTTGAGGGTGACAACTTATCTTTCAGTGGTTTTGTCACAAGAGTACTTGACATTTAGCTCAGACCCGTCCCAAAGGGCTTGAACATCACCACTAAATAACCAGATTAAATTACCCGTTTCCTAAAGTGTGATTTTGAGGGTAAGGACAGGTGTATAACATCTAACAAGGTATAAACATAGCTGTAATCACTGCGCTAACACATATTTAGTGGAGAGTGGGGTAAGATGTGCCAACCTTTAATCTAGCAAATGTGCTAGATGTGACATTACACAGTATTTAGAAAGAACCAATCATATATAAATATCTGTGATTTGGGCATTTTTAAGTTATGTTATGTATAAAAATACATAGTTATTAATATAAAGAATCAGTATAAAATATTACAAATAATATAACTAATACACTAATATTAATTCATACATTTTATTTATAATATTTCAATCTTTTTCGTGGATGGTTAATGAAAATCTGGAGCAAAATAAGACATTGAATTGTGCATTAATAAATCACTTTATGTTTATATTTTTATTTAAAAATGTATTCAATTCGTATTATATTTATACTGATTCAAAGTGGCAATGTGTACCCCTAAGGTGTGAAAAGTGTTGTTAGTTTGACCTCATTGCTCCTTGCCTAGAGGACAACTTAAGTAAAAGGTTGCACAGCTTTCTCCACCTTCACTATTCCTACACACACACACGCGCACACACACACACACACACACACACACACACACACACACACACACACACACACACACACACACACACACACACACACACACACACACACACACACACACACTACCTGATAGGAGTAATGTGATTTGTAGGTGATCCATTTCTTGAAGTCAGTTCTGTCCCCCACGGACAGAGAGCGAACGGTGGCTTTGGACGCAGAAGCAGAGGGCATGTCAAACTCAACCTCTACCAGGCACTCAAACTTAGGAGGCACCTCCCAATCTGAGCCCAGCTCCAGACGACAGAAGAACGTATGAGGATGTCCCAGTGCTATAAAAAATACATTCCACAACCATATTAATGTAATTTATAAAATATTAAAGCTCCAGTAGGTAGCTTTTGTAAACAAATATTTGTTAAAACTCTCATTATGTCATGTTCTACTATCTCAAAGTAGAATATGAGACAGATAATCTGTGAAAAAAATCAAGCTCCTCTGGCTCCTCCCTGTGGTCCTACTGCCATTTGCAGAAATACACCGCTCCCGGTCAGAAACAACCAATCAGAGCCAGGAGGAATGTCTTAGCAGTGTCAATCACGCTCGTGTACGCACTGATCGCCCCTCTCTTGCACAGCGCGAGCGCGTACCGTCGTTAGTGACTCTCCTGTTCAAACTCGTTAATCCAAATGAACGAATCTTTTTCGGAGTCAGTTCGTTCATTCAACGAACGAATGACTCGAAAAAAGATTTGTTCATTTGGATGAACGAATTCGAATAGGACCACGATTGTGCATCACAGAACAGAGCAAGGCGAGCATTTGTGCTTATAAAACTTAAAGTTTTTTATTTATTTTTGAAATGACCGATCGTTTCGCTAGATAAGACCCTTATTCATCGTCTGGTATCGTTTAAAACCCTTTGAAGCTGCGCTGAAACTGTCATTTGGTCCTAGAAACGTTTGTGTCCTATTGAAGTCCATTATATGGAGAAAAAGCATGGAATGTTTTCATCCAAAAACTTAATTTCTTTTCGACTGAAGAAAGAAAGACATGGACATCTTGGATGACATGGGGGTGAGTAAATTATCAGTAAAAGTTTTTTTTTAAAGTGAACTAATCCTTTAACGTTATCTTAGTAGCTATAACTTATAGAAAGAGTGCAACATTATAAAGTTACATGTATTGCAAAATACATAATGATTTGAGGACCAAGTTTGTAGTCAAAGTATGGGCAGGCCATAGTCAATGTAAAGCATATTGTTGATGTTTCGTCCCTATTAGTGAATGGTTTCATAACTGTTTATAATCCGCCGTCATCGGTGGTCCTGCTTACTAGCCTGCGCGTTCACGGCAGGCTCCGCTGTGGGGGAGGAGCTGTGGAGGGAGGGCTGTAGCGTAGCAGAGAGCAAGGGGGTCGGACCTGTAAGTTGTGCTTGTTCAAATTTTCAGGCTAAGTCAACATTTTCTCAAAACTCCCTACTGCAGCTTTAAGGCAAATAATTAATGAATGGAAATAACTATAGTACATGGCGTTTTAGATGAAGGACCTGAGCTGCGTAATGTATAATTTATCATTAGCACAGAACTGGCCTTGATTCTACTAAAATGACCTGAAGATAACTCAAGAAATGACAGGTGTGCCAGACTTGATGTCATTGAGGCCAAACAGATTTGGTTTATGTTCATCTTGATGGCGACACGTATTTGAAAATGCAAAAAATGATAATATTCACTGAAACTTAAACCTAAACATATCCTTTAAAATTGCTCTTGTAAAGCTATTGCACAGCTTCAGAAGGCTATAGCTCAAGAGTCATATGAACTACTTTTATGATACTTATATAGTGTTTTTGTCCTTTTAGGAGCCTGACAGACATTCTTCAAAATACCTCCTTTTGTGGTCTATAAAAAATCATGTCATGTGGGTTTGAAAGGACACGAGGGCGAGTAAATTAACTTTACAAAAAAAAAATAATCTTTGAAACATTACTTCAGAGAACAGAGAGAGAAAGAATTGCACTGAATTGTAAAGCTCAATGATGTTAAGACAGTGAGTCTGGGAATTAACAGATAATGACAGCTTGAGCTTTGTCTAACCAATCAGATTCATACAGGGGGAGGGGATCCCTGCTGATGTACTATTGAAAAGCCTAAAGCACTGGCCATTGACAGAAAAAAATACCAGCACTGGTCACAATGCAAATGCTATGACAACAGAAAATCAACAAAAAGGATAAAAGATTATTTCTACACCACTGCACTTGCTTTGAGAGTCAATACTGCATTAGAGGCATGGCTTGTTACTGCAGCATTGTGATTTGGGGGTTTGTGAGGATTTATTCAGCAGCATCTAAACATAAAAATCCTTAATCTACTACCTATACTAATATTCTCATCATGACAATAGAGAAAAACACACTAAAATAAGAGTAGTGTTCTCAAATATTGGCATAATTTCATAATCTTTCATACAGAGCAATGGCAAAAATCATTACACAGTGACAAAATTGTTGGTTCATTTATTGACTTGATTGATCTAACTTGCATCTAATGAAATACAGTAGCTAGATAAAACAAAAAAGCTCTAAGAAAGCTTTGATATTGCATTAGAGTAACAGAGGAGAACAAGATCAGTTTAACTAGAAATGTAGAGAGTGCATCATGGCTATTCTACGCTAATGCTCTAACAATTTTGATTTTTAGGTAAATAAATTGACAAAAACAACAACAACAAAACAGGGAAGAGCATGAGTACTCTCAGTGGCTGCAATTGATTCATTATGAAAATACAATAATTGTGTGACTTCTCAACTACTTTTTTAACTTCAAAACAACCGAGGATATCTTCCTGCGTTCAAAACTTTTTCAAGGGCCAAGATAATTCCTGTTGTCACACCATTTGACACCATAGCTACCTCAAACTCAGACCTAAGTTCTCACCTGAGTTTTTGTCTGGTAGGCGACTGATCCTCCACACCACAGACCTAAAGGCCTGTTCGTATTTAGCCGCGCCGATCGTGACCCTCATGGCTGGTTCGGACCCTGATGTGCTGGTTGAACCAAAGCTGGCTCCTTTATTGAATCGAGCCTTCAGGGACTTTTCTCCCGTCACACTCTCCCGCATAAAATTCTTAGCCCAAATTTCTGGTATGGGGTAACGGATAGCAACGTTCTCGCAAGGTATTAAAGTTAAAGGATCCCGATTGGATGAGAACCCCGATGACATCACCAGCCAGGACTGAACCTCCACTTCCGCACCCCTGACGCAAGCGACAGTTCTAAGGGTGAAGGGAAGGGATTTTTCTGCGAAAGCAGTGCGGAAACACAGTAGTTCAAAGCGACGACCAACCGGTGGACTAAACGTAATGGCACGGGACTCTGTGAACTCCAACTGGTCTGCACACTCATGCAGTCGACAATCCTGCAGTTGAATCCAACGTGATGTTGTGTTGGGAATTATGTCATGCCGAGAAACCACCTCTTTACCTTTGACCTGGACATCATTTAGGCCGATACTACAAGGTGGAGATCCATTCAAGAATGCTAGCATGTTCACTCGGCTCAAAACTAGCTGCTCCAAGATGCGACCGTCCCCTTTGGACAGAATCCCATAAAAGTTATCTCTCACCTCCACATGGACCTCCTCGTCAGTGTAAGTCGATGGCCAGTTGAGACCTTCTTGATCCACTGAGAGTCCTACAAGCCTCTCCTGCAGAGCATGACGAAAGCTCAAGAAGTCCTGGTAGTTTGTGGTCCCTAGTTTCACCACTTGCTCTCTTACGGGCAAATGAACCACAGTGACCTTGGGCTGGATCTTCCTCTTCTCCTTGTAAACCACATTGTCTAAACTGATCGTATGAACCCGGCCGTTCTCGTCGTAGTTCTGGAGCTTGGGTTCAGATATCTCATGCTGGGAGTTTAGCTGGAACTCTTTGAAGGGCTTTTCTAGCCCTTTCTCATAGAAAAGTTGCAGCTTGCCACTGTTTGTCAATCTGACAAATATTGGTCCCCAGTGACGTGAGGACATGATGTTCTTCTTCTCAGGGATGCGCAGGAGCATGGGCCAGCCTTCCTGAGGAGTCATGTGGTCTGGTTTATAGGTGGAATCATCTGAGCAAACTTCATCCACCGAATCATCTGGTAGTGTAGGACTACCGTTATGGTCAGGGTCAGAGATATGTATATTCTTGAGTTGATCCAGACCATCCACAGGAAAGCCTGGTGGGACACTATCTTTTCCAATTGCAGAGTCCTTCTGAGCTGAAAAAAGCAAAATAGATTCCTTTTTGATATCATCATCTTGATACTCAAAGAATGGTGAGCTGAAGCTGGACATATTCAGTGCCTCTGGACATAAGCCAATGCCTTGGGACGTTTTCAGGTCTGTTTTTTCAAAAAAGGCACTGAAAGGGTTAATAGGAGAAGGTTGTAGGTTGGAGAACTCATCATCGAGGAAAGGGTTCTTCTTGTTATAAGGGACACTGTTGTTCGATAGTGTGTTATCAAAGGCAAAGATGGAATTGGTGTCATTAGGGGTCAAGTCCAGTATGTGTCTCTCTGTCATCTGACAAAAAATGGAAG
Organism: Siphateles boraxobius; assembly: GCF_051911475.1. NCBI lineage: Eukaryota > Metazoa > Chordata > Actinopteri > Cypriniformes > Leuciscidae > Siphateles > Siphateles boraxobius. The sequence goes on along the minus strand of NW_027508833.1, from coordinate 23,583,143 downwards.
AGGAAATCAAGTTGCTGTTGGCATCCTGTAGTGGAGAATTGTTGAGATTATCCAGTTTTATATTAGAAGGTCTTCCTGGAGACTGGATGTCCTCATCATCATCAAAAGTAACCCAACTGGTAAAGTGGTTGGAGGTGACGTATGAATGGCCATTAGCGTGTTGGTTATTTGCTGTCCAGTTGAATGAATCCATGGTTATTTCTTCATCCTCTTGGCACACAGAAGAATCTATCAATAAATAAAGAAGACAGAGCTGTTTTAACACTTTCAGATAAAATTTGAGCTCTCTGACATTTAATAATAAATACTTTTATAACAGAAGCATTCTCTCACAGGAATCAACACAAATGAAAGCATATGTCATATTTATGAGAGGCAGACAAAATGCTATAAACAAGAAAATGGATGACCTACTTGGTGTTTCCACTGCCCTTTTTTCTGAAACCTATTTCTGAAAAGTCACACTGGTTTGGACTATTTAGGGTCTAAATAAAGAAAAAAGCTGTAAAGAAAGACATTTCCACTAACAGAACACAGACAGCTTCTAATCAAATACGATTCACAAGCACTTATACATACAATCACTCTCTTTTCACATGCTACGCATTAATTTCAATACAGATGTATTAATATTTCATAACAAGAGGTGTAAGTGACTTTATGAAAAAAATATTTTTTTATTCTGAGAGTTGTGGATTTTTTTGCACTAGGAAAAAAAAATATTTATAGTTACACCAAGATCACAGAGGATAGTGGCTACACGTACCACGAGAGCTTGAATTACTTTTTGAAATTCCTCTACTTAGCTGTGAATAATTTGACTGTTTACCACATTATAGACATTCTTACTGTTAGATTTTTTTTTACCCTAATCCACAATTATTTAATAATTTATTGTAACTCCATGCAACAGTTTTGCCTTCATTTTGACTCAGTAAGTACGATTACATGCACTTCAAAAGATTGATTTCACACTAAAACAGTCTTTTTTTGTTTAAATGTCATGTAAACAAGTTCAATTTAAAAAAGGAGACACTGATTATAAATGTACCTTAGGCAAATATGCATAAATAAGAGTGATACCAAAAATTATCATCCATTCATTAATGAATCCTTCTGCTCCTTGGTACTTTAAAATCAAGCTCAAACTCGTGTCTGTTCCAGTTCTCCAATGCCAAATTAGAGAGAGAAAGAGTCTTTACCTGTTGCTAGGCACCAGCATTCCCCACCTCAGACCTACTTTCTCTGCCAATGCAACAAAGCACTCAGTGAATGGTCTGTCTCACAGGCTCAAAACTGGCATGACTGCACAATGCAATGAGAGCATATGCACTCCCAGACTTTGACACATGCAAATTCACAAACAACAATGATATGATCGGAAATAGAATTATAGACCAAATCAAAAGCCACAAACAACCCTTTTTATGATCTGTAATAGAATTATAGAGCAAAATCCATAAACAGCTAATAATGTGTACTTGAATTGTTCAGGCTACCTTTTCCCAGTCTCTTAAAACATTTACTATTTAATGTGAGAGAGAGTGTGCGCTATGGCTTGTGGCTTTGCTAATCTTCTCATATTAGTTCAACAGGGTTTATCACACTACAAATCTACTCAACTGAAACGGTTTCTATAACAGAAAGTAATAAAAGACTACAATACACAACATGTGCACACACAGAAGCGACCACAGACATAAAGAGACTTCAAGACTCAGATCTTATCAGCCCTGGAGGAAGGAGGTTAAAAGATTATCCCAACTCAGAAAAAAAATGATTCCTGTGAATGCAATGCCCCGAAAACATAAATACTTATGAACAGAATCTGCACACCTTCAAAGCAAGTTTGTTCGTGTTCTTACATGAACTACATCAAATCAGCCAGAGGGTGAGATACAAATTGTAACCATCAAAAAAAAGGTTCAAGGTCCAAACAAGTTCAAGTTAAATTCACACAAAAAAAATAAATAAATTGACAATAGTAGCAATATTTTTTCTTCCAACAAAGCTGCAGTTTAATCGCATAACACATGTATACACTGCAAAATTTGTTTTCTTATTCAGCATATTTTTTCTAGTAAAATAAAAATAATAATACTTTAAACATCCTTAAAACATCCTTAAAATATGACCAATTTGCTTAAGAAAAACTGCTTAAGTTCCTTTCTGAGAATATGTCCAATTTTTGTTTGTTTTTACACCATTCTGGCTTTTTGTTTTTTACTTGATACTTATAACAAGAACAACAGTATCTACAAACTTGCTTCTCAAGTTAAATAATTTGCAGTCTTGAGTTTCCATTCTACTGAGAAAATCATAAAAAAAGCAAAATCCTGTTGCTAAGCATCAACTTACTGGTATTTCTTCAAACTTTTAGCTCTAAGTTAAACTCAGCATGGATAGAGTGCTGATCCTGAGGCTGTATAAGCTATGCCAAGTGGGATTACAACAAATGCTCGCAGACCGCTTCTTATTTTTTTTTAAACTACACAAACTTAAATCTTAAAGTACAGAATTGAAAGATGAATGCATGCTTAATCAGCAATAAAAGATGCCCATGTTATATGTTTCTTAAAAGAGGAAGGAAGAATGGTGAAAATCAAAACTCCTATCGCATCAATGTTGATCCAGAAGCAATTATAAGCCAAAGTCAGCCAAAACATTTATACAAACACTCTGTGCAAAGCCTGCCACAAAGCAACAGTGCAGAGAAAGAGACTCACCAGTACAGCAGTCAAGACTCCAGGTGCTAAAGAGAGAATACAGATGGGACACCGATTGTGAGACTTTACTACGGCACCAAGCAGTAAGAAGCAGGTCACATGACCTCCTCTGTCCATGGAGTGCCCGCACAGACATGTAGATGCCTGTTGATCTGCCTGCCTCCCTCTTAAGAGGAGTCTGAAGTTTTTGACAGGTAGCTGTCTTTGCAGAAACTCTGCCACACCTCAACACAGAAATGCAGTCTTTAAAAATACGACTGGTGGGAAACAAGGTCAGAAAGTTGCCCGCGCTTAGCTCTCTCGTGTTTGTCTGTAACCATGTCCGTGAAAATCCAGATTTTGTGTCATATAAAAGAGAAGACATTATGTGGAAATGTGATGCAGAAACTGACTCATCAATAACATGATGGTGTGCGACAAACCACTATTTTTATACAGCTATAAAATGTGCAAGTCAAACGGCATCTGACTGCAAACTAAGACTTGAGACACATGGGTGACAGCTTGTGTTTACACTGACGTCTTGATCTGCTTTGAGATCGCTCAATCCTTTCCTACAGCACTGAGCTACTGACCTTTATTTTGCTGGTTTTACTGCAGAATTTACTACACCTACACCCTTTTAAACTGATTACTTTTCACATCAAATGCATATATTGATCTCAAGACTGGCACTCTTACTGTAATATTTAATTTGAAATGCCCATTTCAAACCCTCAAACTATTTATTTCAAACAAGTGAGAAAAATCCTGCTTCCCATGATGTATCCCATTTGAAACTCGCCAAACTATGCTGGTGAGAAGCAGGCAGATCTTTCCTATAATGTGAAACCGAGTGATAGCTGCAGGTGTGAGTCACAGGAGGCATGTTTTGCGAGGACATTTGCAGGGGTCAAAGGTCAAAGACGGTGAGAGAGCGTGCAAAATTCCCAGCAGGATGTGCTCTTAAACAAGCTGTTGCTCTACTCTATAACCTCTACTGATCTGAGATTACAGTTTACTTCTGCTGTTCCCTGTAGAGATTTGTAAACTGACGACAATGTCCTTCTGTGTGGGCTGGATATGACAAAACCACATACAAACATGCTCTTTCTCTTCCTCTCTTGAGCGCACACACCCAATGCATCTCTATGAACAACACTATTCTTATGTACCACCGGAAATGGAATAAGAAGGAAATGAAAATGTGCATTGTATATCCTTTATACACTGCACGTCCCAACAGAAAGCTTTCATAAAGACCTGCCTTGTTGCATAAATATTCATATTCACTCGTGTCCGATAGTCTCTCCACTTACAATGACACATTCATAGCTAACTATGAATAATGAATAAAAGCTGTACATCACACACAAAGAACCCCTCTAAAGAAAACGTTTGGCATATAGTGCTTAAAGTACACACAACACAAGGCAAGAACGTTCACTAGAAAAATAAAATTGAGATGTGCAATGTGTACAAACAGTGAAAGCAGGTTAAACAATTACAGCGGACTATGTACACAAATAATCAGCAATTACAAGCAAATTTACTCTTAATTCAGATGTAAATAAACAATCATGGACAAACACCCATGGGTCACATGGTGAAAGGAAAACAAACAGAGCAACACCCTGCTGCCAAGATTTCAACATAGTGAGAGCAGGAGCAAAGGCCTCCAGGTAGGTCTAATGGTGTCTCTCATAGACAGGCCATATGGAAAATCCAAAACTCCCAAATACTTCTACAAAGACTTGATGATTGCTATTACTATTGCAAATGTTTAATGAGCATGTAGATTATTTGTACTACAGGCATGAATGACACCTCAAATCTTCAGATTTGTTGAGTACAGGTATGCCGACATCTGGCCGATACAACGGATGAAAAAAAAAAAAAAAAATCCCATGGAGCAACCCAAGTCATATCAAGAGACCAGAGACAAGCATTAATTGAGTAACAGAAAGCAACATCCAAGCAACCTCTCAGAACACCTTTTTTTCTACTCACATATTCTTCAGAAAAAAAGTACAAAAGTAGTGAGATTATTATTTAGATTATTATAGATAGATTATTATATACAGATTATTCATTCCGTTATGCAACTATCCAAAGTGACTTAAAGTAGACTTACACTACCATTTAAAGTTTAGTGTCAGTAAGAATTTGTTAATGTTTTTGAAAGAACTCTGTTGTTTAACAAGGCCATATTTATTTGATCAAAAATACAGTAAAACTGTGAAATATTCTCTATGTTTAATGTAATTTATTCCTGTGATGACAAAAGAAATCTTTTTTGACATAATAAATGTCTTTACTGTAACTTTTGATCAATTTAACACATTTTTGCTGACTAAAAAGTTTAATTTCTTTTTAAAAACCATACTGACCCCAAACTTTTGAATTGTATAGTGTACATTCTTACAAATAAAATTCTTCGTAAAATTCTTCCTAGCCACTTTTTTTTTTAACTTTAGAAAAAAAAGTGAAGATTATTTATGTATTCTTTTTTAAAGAATGTTCAAATCGTTTTATCCTAAAACTCTAGTGCAGCTTGTCGTAATTACACAGTTGACTATTTAGTGTAACATCTGCTTTAACTAACACTCAATATCATGCACTGCCATTCACTTCTCCCTGAAGTGAAAATTCTGTTGCAGTGACTTCATCTTCCCTCAGTCTGAGAAATGAAGCATGCTGCATTTTAATAAATAAAACCGTCTTAAGCACCTCACCCTCTCCTGTCTCCATAGAAACCCTGGTCTGAGTGAGCTATTGCTGGAGGGCTGAGACGAGAGGCCTGAGATGGATCGTGTAGGAGCGCTAACCGCTCCACCGCAAATTACCTGTGAGAGAGAGAGCGTCCTGCCTCAAATCAGCACAGCGTTCCTTCAAAGCCACCATCACTCACACGAGAGGAGCGTCTGAGGAGCAGCTGTCATAGACTGCGAGAATTTATTTGTCCCGATTCCTTCATCATTTACTCCTAAACCTGCCGTCTTTTCATTCCGCCTGCGTTCCTGGATGCGACCCTGGAGGCTGTGCTGAGCAATGGAAGGGATTTATTGATGGATAATTCAGTGTGTGAAGCATTTCCTGTGCGATTCTCACTTCCTTATGTCTTCTCACGAGGGAACAGACTTTAATTACTGTTTGAGGCGTTGGGTGAATATAAAACCGCCACTTGCAGACGTTTGGATGATGAGAGTTACCCATTTATTAACTAGTATAGACTGTGTGTGGGGTACTCACTTGGAGAGTGAGGACAGGAGGGTGTTTGACTGGGTGGCTCTTCGGTGGTAAGGGAGGGCAGGTCACAGGAAGACGCCCCCATGCTCACGGAGCTCTGCTCCTCTGATTGGCTGCTCTCTGAAGGGGGAACGGTACTCCAGAAACTGGCTGAAGAGCAAATGCTATGTCTGGGAGCTGTAATAAAACAGAAATATCTTTATAGAGATAAACATTTGTGGTACATACTCATAAAATAAACAAGCAAAATTCTGGATTTAAAAATAAATAGTTCACCCAAAAATATGGAAATCGCTTATGTTCTCACGGCTGCATTTACTGATCCAAATGCAGTAAAATCTTGTGAAATATGATTACTTACCATTTAAAATAATTGTGTTCTATTTTAATATATATTTTAAATGCAATTCATTACTGTGATGGAAAAGCTTTTTCAGCACCATTACTCCAGTCTTCAGTATCACATGATCCTTCAGAAAGCATTCTAATATGCTGATTTGCAGCTCAAGTAACATTTCTTTATTATTATCAATGTTGAAAACAGTTGTGCTGCTATTTTTTTTTTGACACTGTGATACGTTTTCTAAGATTCTTAAAATTCAACAGTATTTATTTTAAATAGAATTTTTTGAAATAGAAAAAAGTCTTTACTGTCACTTTTGATCAATTTAAAGCATCCTTGCTAAATAAAATAATTTCTTTAAAAACAAAATTATAGAAAATAAAAAAACTTTTTATTGGTAGTATAGATAATTGTTTCTATAATTTATTTGAATTTCATTCCATTTTAATTTCCTTAAATTACTTTCCTTAAACTATTTCTTTTCAACCTGAAATTCAAGACAATTTTACCTCCTATTTGTAATGGTAGAATTTGATTCAAATTCAGAAATTGAATTGGAATACAAAGGCATTGTCATTTTTAATTGTGGATGGTGCACAACCCTTGTATGTGTATGTGCAAATAAATGTGCGTTGCTAATGAACAGGTGTTATCATTGAATTAGGACAAGAGACTATTAAATATTCACAGTGGGGAAAAGTACTTTAGTAAAAGGATTAAACATCAAGGGTGAGGTGAGATAGCACAGCATACTGATGTGTATCAGCCTCGTAAAACAATTGAATCAATCTACTCAAAGATTTTAATTAGAACTGCTGTAATAGCTATTAGAGGACACATTTTTTTATGTTATGAATTACTATGTAGATAGAGTAATGCTTTCAAACAACAATGGTTCTAAATTCAGGTTGGAGTAAATATATAAAGTCAGATGACACACTTCCAGTTCTTTCAATACATGTAGGCAACTTCGATGCTTAATCAAACAATTGGGATTCAGAAACATGGCAAGCAGGATGTGTACACTGCCTAGCAACAAATCCAACCATACAGGGATTTATTCCCTTTCAATGGATTTTCCCCTGGAGCTCAATTAAAAGAGTTCACAAAAGTAGTTCTTTAAAACTTGTATGGCCTACCTACAGCATAAAGAATAACTTGTCAATGTTATAAAAATTTAAACATTTGGGGACATGGGTTGAAATGGATAAAAAATGGATATAATGTAAATGTTTTTCTTTATTACACAAGAAAAAAACATCAGAGAAGTGGTTTGAAGCAATGAACTGACATCATCTGACTGATTATCACAGTGACAAAGACAAAAAAGATGATGTGTAATATGATTATGATGATGATAATAAGTCTAAGACACGACTGCATCATCAGCTTGAAAAATTAGAGTAGAGTCAAAACAACTAAGAGGAATATATTGATATCACTTGCCAAGGGCAAAACAAGAGACAAACTTGCTTTGGCGAGTAACTAAAACATGGCGATATGTTTACTACGAAAAGCAATTTACAAAGAATGATAGAAATTGATTAAAATTGAACATAAAACTTTTATTAAGCATGCCCAAAGCTTTTGATTTCTACAGAACTCCATGAATGTTCCTCACATCAAGTCACCAAAGGAAAATATAAGAAATACAATCTTACTGTGTCTTCACAACTGATGCAGAGAGAAAACAAGCGATGCAGCAAATGACTGACAATGAACTGTCTGTTAATATGCATAGCAAAAATCCCTTTTTATAACAGTTAATTCTTGTTATTGGCACCCATGTACACCCAATGACAATGCAAATTGAAACAATTATGATTCTTACCTCAAATTAATAAACTGAATTAGTTAAAAAATTAAGGGATACTGGCAATGGGCTTTCAATAAAACTTGGCTGCCTATGCAGTAGAAATGTGTAAAAAATAATAATAATTAAATCCAAGGCCACTCCCATTAGAATGCTATGAATACGCTTGACCAGAGTAAAAAAACACCTTGCTTTAGTAGGAAATACTCTTAGCAAACTTTTAGTTATAATGGTGTCAAATTGTATAGTTCCCAGGGGCAAGAATAAACATTTAGCAAGAGCGAGTTATTTTTGGTACGGTGAAGGATCCAGAACATTGTAGGCAGCGGCTAAAGGCTGCAAAGGATCATAAATATGGAGAGAACGCAGAAACAGAAAATCTAAAAAAAAAGTGTTTGTAGTCAACATTTCAAACTGGATGACTACGAACACTGTTTTATGACACCTTTGGGCGTGGCCTAAGCCAGCTTGCGCCATTTATACAGTGTTTTGTAGCACTAATTAGAAAGAAGCAGTCAAGCAACAGGAGGTGAGAGTAACTGTAAGTGTTTTGTATCTTTTTCTCATTTGATTTAAAGTGCAGTTTTAGTTACTAGGAAACAGTGTTTGTTTACTGTGCTCACGAGCTGAAATCTCGTTGTTGAAGTCTCGTTTGTTCACGTTTAGTCACCTGCACGACTCCACCAAGCAAGGACACTGACAAGGCACTTCAGTATTATTTTCTTGTTTACTCTCTCTTTTACACAACTTTTCCTCTCATCTTTCTGTTTGTAAGCTCTCTTTCACTATGCGTTCTCAAATCCGTACTATTTCTAACACACGTAAATCAAATGTCACACATAGGAGGCAGCACAATCCTAGCAACCTGCGTACCTTTCCAGTGTCCTCTTGCACTTTATGCTCTTTTCCCATCGGTCTCTGGAATTGCCAGTCCGCTGTAAACAAAGCTGATTTCATTACATCTGTTTCTAGTCATTCAGGTCTCAGCCTATTGCCCCTGACTGAGACCTGGGTCAAACCAGAGGACACTGCCATACCTGCTGCCCTCTCTAACTTCACTTTCTCACACACCCCTCGCCTGAACTGAAGGGGTGGAGGTACTGGTCTTCTCATCTCAAACGATTGGAAATTGTATCCTTTACCACCTCTGTGTGACAACAGCTCATTTGAATAACATTTAATTACCATCACTAGGCCTGTTAAAATCAATTTTGTAGTTGTGTATCGTCCACCAGGTCAACTTGGCAGTTTCTTGGAGGAGCTTGATGTGCTACTCTCATCCTTCCCTGAGGATGGTACTCCTCTCGTAGTTCTCGGAGACTTCCACATTCACCCAGAAAAGACTCAGGGTGCTTCTCATTTCTTATTTATGCATCCTCGTTTCCTTTCCTAGCGCCTCAGCTCCTCCCCTGTAGGTTGTGAGGGAAGGACGCAAGGAAAGAAAATGAGGACGGAGGAATCGAATGAAAGCTTTTTTTTATACATTGGAATTAGGGATGCACCGATACCGATACCAGTATCGGTATCGGGCCCGATACCAAGCTCATGTACTTGTACTCGTACTCGTAAAAATACCCCGATACCAAAGACCGATACCTCACGTATATCCTCAGCTTATATTTCTTAATCCTTATAAACACTCTTCCTGCAGTTATAGTGTTGCTAGATTTAATAGTACACTCTAATATTTCACTTTACACTTTCGGCTGTGATTACATTGTTACTCAGTGTTATGTTAAACATTTGTTCTGTGATTTCTTTGGCACTTTATGACAAATTTGATTGTCTTGTTGTCTGTGATTTCTTTAGCATTTTGACAACTTTGTGACAGGCAGGTAAAATTTACATTCATTATGTCCTTGGTTTTGCCCTTTGGAGGTTATTGGACTCTGTGAAATTTGGGCTTTGAAAATTTGTGATAAGCACAATAAGAATGAATTATTTTTTTAAGTTTATTTAAGTTGTTGAAAATAAAGATGCTGATATGTTCATTAGTCTCATTGTGTTGTTCTTATAAAATTGCCACATAAAACGAGAACCCCCCAGTACAACAGGCATCGGTATCGGTATCGGCGAGTACCAGGAAAAAAATATCGGTACTCGTACTCGACCCTTAAAAAGTGGTATCGGTGCATCCCTAATTGGAATACTTGGATCACTCGAGCGTCATTTCACAGCGTCATCAGCAGCGCTCAAAGGATCTGCCTTTATGTTGTTGAAGTTTGTTTATTTAAGAAATTCATAATGAATAATAATAAAGCAAGATACCCTGTTGAAATATGTGATATGTGTGGTTTATATAAACTGCAAAGGTAAAGTATAAATTAAAACGATTGTGATCGATGTGAAGGGGGAGGAGAATGTATACGTGCGTCACGTTTAGTCAATAAAACACTTCCGCATAGGATACACCTGTGTATCCTCGCTCATAACTCCTCCGAAAGCCTCATCACTTCTCGATCCTCGACTCCTCGCGGTGCAATTAGAGAATTGAAATGTCCTTCAAGATGGCTGTGCTTGATTGGTTTCCGGGTCATAGGATGGAGGACAGAGGAGCGAGGAGATGAGGAGGGATATTGAGAAGCACCCTCAGACTACTGATTTCCACACTCTGCTTGCCTCATTCGGCCTCAAACGAGTATCTAATGTGGCTAATCACAAATCAGGTAACCAATTAGACCTTATTTACACGTGCTGCTGCTCCACTGACCATACACTGGTCACTCCGTTGCACACACAGATTACTTCCTCCTCCCTCTCAACCTCAACCTGCCTCAGAACACAACACAAACTCCTCCACAGGTCACCTTTCGGCGAAACCTACACTCACTCATATCCTCTCGCCTATCCTCTTTGGTCTCATCCACACTTCCTCCACCTGATCAGCTCTCAACACTAGATACTAACAGTGCAACAAATACTCTTTTCTCCACTTTAACATCCTGCTTGGACAACTTCTGCCCCCCTTCCTCCTGACCAGCCCGCGCCACCACCTCTGCCCCCTAGTTATCTGATGTTCTCCGCGAAATTCATTCTAAACTCAGGGGTGCAGAGAGGAAGTGGAGCAAGACTAAATTGACACGAAATTTATTCGATCTGTTCTGTTAATAACCCTCTGTTGATCTGACGGTCCGTGGGCGGGGATGCCAAAATGCGGAGATATAATCTGTAGTTTTCACGAAAGCCCTGGAGCTGTCAAAAGACTTTAGCTGACAAAAAAACATGAATTTCTCGATCCAAGTAACAGAGAGAACGAGTAAACATTGTTCATTCACATATACTATTACACTTTAACTAGTTTTCGAACCAAATTCAATGCATTCAAAACCAGAAAAATCTCTGTATTTTCATGTATCCATGTTGACAGTGATAAGTGGAATCTCAATGTTTCAAGTGAATAGTTTTAAAGATTTGAATAATATTCTGAGTCTATGAGAAAAGAAAAAAAGTGTGCATGTGGGATTACTCCACCTAGCACTCCTTTTCCTGAGGTTTCCCAAACCACTGATATCACTATAATCACAACTTCAGATGGATCCAAATGTGCTCAAACGATTTTTATTCAATAAATCACATTATGTTCACATATAATCACAATATAACCATGGCAACATGAGGTTTCTGCTGCATTAGCAGTAAAAGATAAACTGCTTTTACTCCTTTCTTTACCCCTTAGAATTCATTTGATCTAAAATAAAATTAATCTGGATGCCTTCGAATATAAATAATTTAAGACACTGTGGTTGGGATAAACCCAACATATGACATTGGTTTCCTGGCTGCTAAACCTTCCTCTAGACCACACATGAAAATAAAGCCATCAAACCTGAAATCATATGTTGGACAGCCCCTGTAATCAGAGTAAACAAGCAGTACTTTAACAAACACAGGCTTGATCTCTTAGTGATCATATTATGAAGGAATGATAGACTGGCTGCACCCTGGACTTCATCCTTAGGCAGATTTCATGCAAGAGCAACAACAGCTGAGATGAAAACTCTGCTTATGGCTTCAATTAGGGTTTGAAGGGTTTGGCCATTTGCGTGGTGCTGCACCCGGCCTCTCATAGGAGATTTCCTGGGAAAGAGTTGCTGGCAAATTTGCCGGGTTTGACAAGAGTGGGGGTGGGTGAGTCAATGTGTGCAAAAAAGAGACAGACAGAGATAAAGGGAGACAGGCAAGACTAGACCAAGCCTCAGGCCTAAAGGAAATGACACAGTCATAATCAGCCCAACCCAACTAAGTCAACTCATTTATAGAAATCAGTAGAATAATGTTTCTCATGAAAACTGGAAACATTGGGAAATCCTTGTTGAAATGGGTGTGGTGTAATGGTTAGAAGCTCAAAGCTGGTTCTGAAAGGTTGCCATTGTGCCCTCAAGCAAGGCATAATCCCAGACTGCTCCAGGGGAATTGTCAATATCATGAGTCACATGACTACGTACTCACTTGTTGAGGAAGCATATGTCACACATTATTTTGAGTTTATTTTGAGTCTGATTATGAAACTACCTGTATTATTACTATTTTTATGAAACTGAGGAAATGCAGAAATGTGAAGCTTGTACATGCACTTGCATGAAATCTTCATTTTTTTTTTTAAAGCAGGGTAGTTTCAAAAAATGGTCTAGGGGAGGAAGTTTGTTTTAAAACTGGAATACTTAACCTTGCAGAACTCTTTTCTCAGAAGATCTTATTTCCTTACAATATGACCCCTTTTTGAAACTTTTTTCATTGCATTTCCCTGTTTTCTAGTATTGTCAATGATTTTTAAACAAACTGAAGGATGATGGATTGTATTGTACTGAATCCTGAACATCCCTTAGGGATCATAGCATGTGAATTCCAAAGTGAGATTCCACATTTTATGCAATAAAAAAAAAACAAATTTAAGAAGTTCTCATACCTTTTACCTGCGTTGAGGGAGGAGGAGAGGGTGACCATGGTTTGTCATCAAACTGAACCCAGGAATTTGTCTGCTTTGTCTTGTGGCCAGGCACACATGGTACTTCTGCCCAAGTAGAGGAGTCCAGCACAGGCTGCTCTAAAGAGGGCTGGAGGTGGTCCTCATCTACAGAGCAGAAGAAACAACACACAAACACGGTAAGTGAAATACAGCCTCTGCTCAGTTGAAATGTCACAGCTGAATGTTAAATCTAGAAGGGTGCAAGAGCTCTGGACCGTTCCCGTAGTAATCACTTGGAGCAATGACCTAAGGACTCAGGAATCTCACGGAAAGGTCTGAACGCAAACTCAGACAGAGTAAAACAAACTGATGCCCAATCCGCAAAAGGTTACATTTCTTTATAATTCCTTATGAATGGTGCAAAACTATTTTTCAATTAGGTACAAGAACGTCATCTAGAGCCTTTCTTTGCCATGTAAAGTAACATTCAACAATCCTTCTATCAAAGATTGGACAAGGTTTTCCAATTGTGTAAAACTGAGTTAGTTAGGGTAGTGCCATACTTAATTTTTTACACGAATGAAAATAAGGCTGTGAGGGATAGAAGTACAGTGTATTCAATTGGTTTGTCCTGCAGTTTAACAACATGCCAATTGTTCAGCTGACAAATTGTTCATCTTTCCAAAAACACTTTCAATAGACAAAACTTCCATGAAACAGTTTTGAAAGTTGCGAGTTCTGAAAATTACATGACCTAGTACCTTTTTTACAGTACCTAACATTGTAAAGACTGAAGATTATCTCTGAAGAAGGTATATTATCGACTGGTCAAATAGGTACTTACATTTACATTTATTACTTTCATCAGCAGAGTATAAGAGGTATACATTTTTTTACCATGTTTGATACCAGAGAACTGAACTCACAAAATATCTAGAGACTTGTGAGTAAAGACAATGTTTGTACTGACCTGCCTGTGACCCCTCATCTGAAAAAGCAACCCACCCCGGTCTTGGAGTTCCAGTTCTGCTACTGGCTGTAGCAGCCATGGGGAGTTGTTCTGTCCTGTGTCTTCAGTTGCTTGCACCTTGTAACTTTGTCTCACTCCAACAAAACTTGAACGCCATGCCCACCTAAGGAAGGCTTAAGAAGAAAGAAAAAAACATTAGCTATTCATTGAGGATTTGATCCATTTCAATATGAAGGTATTTTCCTTTAAACTTCTGGCCAAACAGTTATGGCTGCTAAGAAGAGTCAAAATATTTAAAATAATTACAATAAACAAGGCTTGTTTACACTATTTTTAAACAGAACAGAAATACATTATACATTTCATGTGATCCATCAGAAATAATTTTAAATATGTGGATTTGATGCTCAAGAAACATTTCTTATTCCAGTCAATGTTGAAAACTGTGATTTGTCAAGATTCTTTGATTAATAAAAAGTTTTTAAAAAATTATATATATTTTTTAGATAGAATATCTTTTGTAATATTATAAATATCTTCAATGTAACTTTTATTCAACAAGGAAGCATGCAGTTGATCAAAAGTATTAATTTTTTTTTTTTAATCTTAAATGACCCCAAACTTTATTTACTGTTCGGGTACAATAGCGTATTTGCACCAAAATTATAGTATAATAAATTATAATTATCTGTATTTTTATTAAAACATAGCTATGCATCTGAAATGTCACCTGTGAACTTCCATTGATAATTTTTTTTTTGTTTTTTGTTTTAGCTGATTTGAAACTGATCAAACTTTTCAACTTTGCTAATTTGTTAAATAAGATGTTATTAAAATGTCTGTCCTCATGCAGGTTTTGACACAATGAGTGGGCACAAAATAGTTTAAACAAAAACAATGCACATTTAAACCATCACAATATTCTGTGATTTTGAATAGTCAACAAAATATATTGTAAATGCTCAATATATTGGCCAGCCCTATCGCTCATCAAGTGATAATGAAGAATCATCCTGCTTACTTTAGAGGGTTGCTCTACTGGCTTTACAGGATGAGTAATGTTGTACTTGGATTTGTTGAGAATACAAAAAGGTTGCAAATTTGAGGCTTTGACAACAAGAAGTGACAGCAGTAAACACATAAGGCTTGTGTAAGTGTTTTTGACTGCCAAACAGAAAACAACAGGGCCTTTCTATACAGGATGGAGGCTGTGTGAAGCTGCAGGAAAGACTACTGATAAATGTCTGACAACTGAAAACTATTTATAACACAAAGAGCTAGTACAGCCCTTCTGGCTTCTTAGATGCAACGCCATACATTAAAGCAGTGTGTTGTAAATATAATCAAAGTTTGTGTCAAGGACCACTGCACTCTAATGTTTCATTAGTGTTAACAAGCAACTGGGTGACAAATGCACCACCTTAAAGTCAGCGATGCCCTTCAAAGGTCACAAAGGAGGAAAGGCACAGTAACAAATGCTGAGAACCATTGTGATCAGGATTTTTCCACATCAGAGAGGGGCCTATTTTCTCTCCTAAATCAAGACCCTGCAGGAAACACACTTCAATAGAGGAAACGCACTTGGACGTGCTGAACAATCTAGTAAATTGGAGCCAATTCCGTAACATGTTTTCGCTCTGATGAATCTCCTTTGCATTTACAATCCGGCTACACGCTACCATTCCGCGGCCACCTTTTTCACACCAAACAAAGCAAGCACCTCCCTCCACCTACCGAATTTAACATCTCACAACTAACACCCATACTTACTGAAAAACAACAGCCGTCATTTACTGATTTGGATGCTGTCTATCAGCACTATATTCCTCAGCCATTTCTTGTACGGTCATGTAACTGTATTTAAAAGTTAAAAAGGTTATTCTTACTCATCGAATATAATCGATGATGATTAATCGAAAAAAAAATCGAAACCGAAATTCAGAGCCTATAACCGACGTGATTTTACCATCTCGGTTATTTCGTTTTTTTAATCCTATTAATATTTCCGTCCACTGTGTGTTAATGTACTTTCCCCTTAAAACATATTACCGCGTGTGTAGTCACGTAACTCCGCCCCGTCCAGTCTGCGACATTGAAGCAACATGAGCCCCTTACACACAGCGCGTTGATCCCGGGAAATTGCCAGAACAAACACCTTCTGTGTGAACGCAAACACGACCCGGGATTGATGCCAGGTTGGGGACATAGTATCATTGCCGTGTTCAGTCTCGGTGTTGTGCCGAATTTCGACCCCCGTCAAATTATTACCCCCCCTAACATTGGTAGGTTTAGGATTAGTTGTGGGGGAGGGGTTAGGATTAGGGGTGGGGTTAGGATTAGGCAATCAGATACTGACTTCAACGAGTGGGGTAATAATTTGCCAGGGGGTTGAAATTCGGCACAACACCGGAACGCGCGCTGTGTGAACAAAAGCCGTAATGAATGCCGTGTCGTAATGATGGCGCTAAGCCGGGATCGTTCGCCAGTGTGAAACGGTTGGTAATGCGCTAGTTTATGATCGAATCAGAGAAAAAAATGCACAAGCGTAGTTTCTCGAGAGAAATCGCAGCTCATAAGCAAACTATAGACGCCGCTGGGACATGTCACGCGTCTTTGCGGGTTGTGCGTGTCTGTGTGAACGCTCTCTCTTGATTCCGGAAAATCACTGGCAGTGTGAATGAACCAAGGAACCCGGGTCAAATCCCGGGCCACTTTATCCGTGTATTTTCCGGAATCTCTGTGTGAAAGGGAACTCAAACACTGAGTCAACTCAGCAACAGGAGCCGCTTGTACCAAAGAAACAAGCGAAAAAAGAGAGAGACTGACAAACGCCCAGCAACAAGTGCCTCCACTCAACAAAGCAGGTTTCGATAACACAAGCATTTACAAATGCTACACAATATGAAAAGGATTCGTTTTTTAGTTTTATACAAGTTATATTTTACTTTTAAGATGGCATTATTTACAATAATTTATTTTGTTTACAAAACTAACTATTTTCTACATTTTGTGTAAACTTTCTTTTTACATTAAAACTTGATTACTTTTTTATTAGACGTTTTTATTTCAAGCATTGTATGCTTTGTTTGATTCAATTGTTTGAAATATTTAATAAGCATTAAAAGCTATCTGTGGATTTCCTTATTTTAGAATCACAAAGATAGGATTATGCATTCTTTCATTCAAAAAAATAACCGTGAACATATTTACAGTATAAGCCTTGCCAGTGACACATGAGAAAGATTTTTTTTTTAAATAATCGTTCAATAATCGCAATCGAGGTAACTTGTTCGATTAATCGCGATTATGATTTTAGCCAAAATCGTCCAGCCCTATTCTTACTTATAAAGTTATGTCACGTAATAACATCACAAAAATAAAACCATGTTAACAGGGCTAAAAAATAAACAGGGCTTTCAGGTCCTAAACGAAACAAAGTCGAACAACTTGAGTTACCTCCATTTTCTCTGAACTTGAGAAATGGCCTGAAAACTAACAATAAAAAACACAAAAACTAATTATGGATTAATAGGGTCTTTATGAAATGAATGCTAATCAGTAACCATTTTTGTAACTCCTTGTTACACTATTTTGTGACACTTTTTAAAAATACAATACTAGGGATGTCAAGCGAATATAATTTTTAATCTAATTAATTAGGCTACATGATGTGCCTTTTAATTAGGCCTAATCTAATTAATCGCACATCAAATTTGGCTGAGAAATTATCCCCAAAAAATTATTCACCCCCGGTTTCACAGCCTAGGCTTAACCCTAGTAGTCCCAGAATAAAATGCACATTTGAGCTGTTTTAACTGAAAGCAACTGCACTGACATATCTTCAAATATGTCCCTGCCATTGTTTTGTCTCAAGATGCTCACCATCAGTAATGTTTTTTATTTAAGGCACGTTTATAAAAGCTACTTAAATGTCCTAAATTAACTAAGGTCTGATCCTGGCTTAACCTAAGCCCTCTCTGTGAAACCAGGCCTTCAAGACATTATTGTGTGAAAGTGAAATGAGAAAATCATCATAAAGACATTACAAAAAGTAGTGTTAGAAATAAATATTTCAATTGATTCAACGTAGAATTTACTATACATAAACTTTTAGGCTACATCGGCCATGATTTTTTTCAGAAGCTGCATCGGAATTGGTATTTAGATAGGCCTAGTCTTTATTTACAGACCAAAACACTTTGGTTACCAACATTCTTCAAAATATCTTCTTTTATGTTCCGCAAAAGCAAGAAATTCATACTGTACATGTTTGAAACAACACAGGGGTGAGTAAATTATAATTATTAAAGTTAATTAGGCAAACTATCCCCAAATTATTAAATAACCTTTTTTTAAATTAAATTATACTCTAAATAAGAAATTAATGCTTATCCCGTGTGCTCAAGACAAACACACGGAGCATGAATGTCCGAATAAAAGATAAAACAAACAACTCATGTTGTCATGAGACAATAGGAGTGTCCGAGCTCTGTAACCAAACCAAGAATAAACAGACCGAAGTGACAGAACCCAAACAATTTGAAATTAAATTAAATTAATTCAAATTAAATCCGGCAAACACACACAGATGCAAATGAAATGACACAATCTGACTAGATTTTAAATTATTGTGAAAAAGTTGAAATCTGGCCATTTTAGTTGCTCTCTGGAGCCTTCAGAGTGTGCAGACAGAATTTCAAAGCAACACCAATGTTTGCAGCTGCAACATCTTACAAAACTTCCACCCACTTCTCAGACTCCAACAGGCTTGGGCTTTGGCAGTCTGTCAGTTATGTCAGTGGTGCATGCAGGCATCCACAATATATGTGCACAATATTCGGACGTTTGGCATAGCTGGCCTAAAAACTCTCTAACTGTGTCAAATCTCTCACTCGCACGACCATCCGAGAGCTCATGATCATGCATGACATCATTATTCAGACTGTGCTTATAGACGCTGCATAATTTCCTGCTGTCACAGTCTTAGTGAATTTTTCCCACTCAGTACCTGTGGATAGGAGGATAGGAGTAAAGACAAACAAACCGAAAAGGAAAAACAAAGTGTCTAAATGCAGGAATAAACAGTTATTATCTTTGTGGTGATGCTACAATGTCAAGCCACACCTGGACCTCAAAATGCAAGTTGGTCACGGACGGTCTACATATGTGACCGTAGCAGAGTGCGAGCATCAGGTGCATCTCATCATGAGAAGCCAACAGGGCTCAGTTCAGCCTCCTCTTCACCTTTTCTTAAAGTAAGAGTGCGCACGACCATTGTAACTTGATTGTGCCGAGGCTCCCGGTCTCATCCACTTACAGTTATTTTAGCTATACTAAAACTGTTGTTTGACATAGCAAACTGTTATTTTTATAAAAAAAAATTAAATGTATTATCATAATCATAACAAACTGGTTTGCATTGTGTTATTGCATTTTGTTATTCTTCCAGTTATTTACTATAGCATCTAATGAATTGGAAGAGCGCACACATTCACAGAGCTAAAGCTAACTTAACTTCCACGTAGCAAATCGTAAAAAAACGTGTCTTGGCATTTTGGCCAAGAAACCAACTGAAATTAAATTTAAGCTTAAGTTTAACTAAAATGACTACAAACATGAAACATTTTAAAGACAAAAACTAATAAAAATGAAAACCATAAAATTACAACAACTGGAACTAAAATAAAATATAAAAATATCAGCTACTTCAAAATATAAATAAATACTATAATAGTATAAAAAACTAGATAAAAAGTTTGTTGGCAAACTTTAAGTTGGCTTGAAAAAGCCTAGCCAGAAAGTTTGAAGTAGTTTTAAAAGCTTTCAGTTTAAAGGTTTTCAGTTTGAAATAGAGATAGATAGATAGATAGATAGATAGATAGATAGATAGATAGATAGATAGATAGATAGATAGATAGATAGATAGATAGATAGATAGATAGATAGATAGATAGATAGATAGATAGATAGATAGATAGATAGATAGATAGATAGATAGATAGATAGATAGATAGATAGATAGATAGATAGATAGATAGATAGATAGATAGATAGATAGATAGATAGATAGATAGATAGATAGATAGATAGATAGATAGATAGATAGATAGATAGATAGATAGATAGATAGATAGATAGATAGATAGATAGATAGATAGATAGATAGATAGATAGATAGATAGATAGATAGATAGATAGATAGATAGATAGATAGATAGATAGATAGATAGATAGATAGATAGATAGATAGATAGATAGATAGATAGATAGATAGATAGATAGATAGATAGATAGATAGATAGATAGATAGATAGATAGATAGATAGATAGATAGATAGATAGATAGATAGATAGATAGATAGATAGATAGATAGATAGATAGATAGATAGATAGATAGATAGATAGATAGATAGATAGATAGATAGATAGATAGATAGATAGATAGATAGATAGATAGATAGATAGATAGATAGATAGATAGATAGATAGATAGATAGATAGATAGATAGATAGATAGATAGATAGATAGATAGATAGATAGATAGATAGATAGATAGATAGATAGATAGATAGATAGATAGATAGATAGATAGATAGATAGATAGATAGATAGATAGATAGATAGATAGATAGATAGATAGATAGATAGATAGATA